>NC_058132.1:367645405-367686701 GCF_016433145.1 Gracilinanus agilis
ACTGCTAGTGTTTCTAGTACTATGTTGAATAATAGAGGTGATAATGGGCATCCTTGTTTTACTCCTGATCTTATTGGGAAGGCTTCTAATTTATGCCCATTGCATATGATGTTTGTTGATGGTTGTAGGTATATACTGTTTATTATTTTTAGGAAAGGTCCTTCTATTCCTATACTTTTCAGTGTTTTCAATAGGAATGGATGCTGTATTTTGTCAAAGGCTTTTTCAGCATCTATTGAGATAATCATGTGATTTTTGTTTGTTAGACTGTTGATATGGTCAATTATGTGGATGGTTTTCCTAATGTTGAACCAACCTTGCATTCCTGGTATAAATCCCACCTGATCATGGTTGATGATCTTCTTAATTACTTGTTGGAGTCTCTTTGCTAGTATTCTATTTGAGATTTCTGCATCCATGTTCATTAGGGAGATTGGTCTGTAGTTTTCTTTCTCTGTTTTTGGTCTCCCTGGCTTTGGGATCAGTACCATATTTGTGTCATAAAAGGAATTTGGTAGGACTCCTTCTTTGCTTATCATATCAAATAATTTGTATAGTATTGGGATTAGTTGCTCTTTGAATGTCTGATAGAATTCATTTGTGAATCCTTCATGTCCTGGTGATTTTTCTTAGGGAGTTCTTTGATGGCTTGTTCAATTTCTTTTTCTGATATGGGATTATTTAGGTATTCTATTTCTTCTGCTATTAACCTAGGCAGTTTATATTTTTGTAAATATTCATCTATACCTTCTAAATTATTATATTTATTGCCATTTAATTGGGCAAAATAGTTTTTAATGATTGCCTTAATTTCCCCTTCATTAGAGGGGAGGTCTCCCTTTTCAAAATACCAGCTTCCAGTCTAATTTATTAATTCAATAGTTCTTTTACTTTCAATTTTATTATTTTCTCCCTTGTTTTTTAGTATTTCTAATTTAGTTTTTATCTTGGGATTTTTAATTTGCTCTCTTTCTAATTTTTTGAGTTGTATGCCCAATTCATTAATCTCTGCCCTTCATAACTTGTTAATATATGCACTCAAGGATATAAATTTCCCCCTGAGTACTGCCTTGGCTGCATCCTACAGAGTTTGGTAGGATGTCTCATCATTGTCATTTTCTTCAATGAAATTGTTGATTGTTTCTATGATTTCTTCTTTGACAAATTGGTTTTGGAGAATCATATTATTTAATTTCCAATTAGTTTTTCATTTGCCTGTCCAGGTGCCCTTACTAGTTATTACTTTTATTGCATTATGATCTGAGAAGGCTACATTTATTATTTCTGCTCTTTTGCATTTTTTTGCAATGATTCTATGCCCTATCACATGGTCAGTCTTTGTGAATGTACCATGTGTAGCTGAAAATAAAGTGTATTCCTTTTTGTCCCTATTTATTTTTCTCCACATATCAATTAAATCTAATTTTTCTAGGACTTCATTCATCTCT
Source organism: Gracilinanus agilis (assembly GCF_016433145.1). NCBI lineage: Eukaryota > Metazoa > Chordata > Mammalia > Didelphimorphia > Didelphidae > Gracilinanus > Gracilinanus agilis. The sequence goes on from NC_058132.1 coordinate 367,646,854, forward strand.
CTTACCTCTTTCTTATTTATTTTTTGGTTTGATTTATCTAGATCTGAAAGAGGAATATTTAGATCTCCCACTATTATGGTTTTACTATCTATTTCCTTCTTGAGCTCTGCCAGGTTCTCCTTTATGAATTTAGATACTATGCCACTTGGTGCATACATATTGAGCAGTGTTATTTCCTCATTGTTTATACTGCCTTTAATCAGGATGTAATGACCTTCCCTGTCTTTTTTAATCATATCTATTTTTACTTTGGCTTTGTCAGAAATCATAATAGCCACTCCTGCCTTCTTTTTCTCATTTGATGCCCAAAAGATTTTGCTCAAGCCCTTAACCTTAAACTTGTGTATGTCCACTCACCTCATATGTGTTTCTTGTAGAGAACATATGGTAGGATTTTGGTTTCTAATCCACTCTGGTATTTGCTTCTGTTTTATGAGCAAGTTCATCCCATTCACGTTCAGAGTTATAAGTTGTGCAGTCGCTGACATTTTGGTATCCTCCCCTACCCCTTCTTCTTAAACTATTTTCTTTTAAACCAGTGGTTTGCTATTAAGCCTCTATCCCTTATCCCTTCCCTTGATTATCTTCCCTTTCCACCCCCTCCTCTTGTTATTCCCCTCTTTTTGTTTTTAAAGGCCTAATGAATTCCCTCCCCCTCCTTCTCCCCTCCCTTTTTTGACCTCCCCACTCCCCTGATCCCCTTGATTTACTCCTTATGACTTTCTCAACAGGGTTAGATAAGAGTTTTATATCCCAATGGATAGTATAGCTACCCTTCCCTCTCTGGGTTGATTACACTGAGAGTAAGGTTTAAATATTACCTCTTACTGCCGTCTTCCTCTCCTTCTTATAATAGTATTTGTCCCCTCTCCTTCCCATGCCCTCTTTGTGTGTAATAGAATATCCTATTTTTCTTATTCTCTCAAGTTTCTCTTCGTGTCCCCTACTATTCACCCCCCTCTTTCCCACCCACCATATCATCTTAGACCATTAGTATTCCATCCTCTCCCTGTGAATTATTCTTATGATTACTATAATAGTGAATACTATAATAGTGAATAGAGTTCACTACAGAGAATTATACATAACATTTCTCCACATAGGAATACAGATAATTGGATCTTACTGAGGCCCTTAAAAAGGCAAATTTAAAAATTATGAGTTTTCTTTCTTTCCCCCCTGTTTCTTATTTAACTTTTCATGTTTCTCTTGATTTTTGTGGTTGGATATCAAACTTTCCATTTAGCCCAGGTCTTTTCTGTGCAAATACTTGGAAATCTTCAATTTTGTTGAATGCCCATACTTTCCCCTGGAAGTATATAGTCAGTTTCCATGGGTAGTTGATCCGTGGTTGCAGGCCCAGCTCTCTTGCCTTTCTGAATATCATATTCCAAGCCTTGTGGTCTTTTAGCATGGAGGCTGCCAGATCCTGTGTGATCCTGATTGGTGCTCCTCGATATTTGAATTGTCTCTTTCTGTCTTCTTGTAAGATTTTTTATTACTTGGAACTCTTAAATTTGGCAATTATATTTCTAGGTGTTGTCTTTTCTAAGTCGAGTGTCTAGGGTGATCTATGGATCCTTTCAATGTCTATATTGCCCTCTTGTTGTAGGACTTCAGGGAAATTTTGCTGAATAATTTCTTTTAGTATGGAGTCCAGGTTTCTATTAATTTCTGGTTTTTCAGGAAGTCTAATGATTCTCAAATTGTCTGTTCTTGACTGGTTTTCTTGGTCTGTCCCTTTCTCATTGAGATATTTCATGTTTCTTTCTCTTTTTCAGTCTTTTGACTTTGTTTTATTTGTTCTTGTTGTCTTGAGAGATCATTAGCTTCTAATTGCTCAATTCTAGCCTTTAGGGACTGGTTTTTGGCTATAATCTTTTGGTTTTCAGCTATGATCTTTTGGTTTTCCTTTTCAATCTGGTCATTTCTGGTGTTCACTTTGCTTATCAGTTGATTTCATTTCTGAGCCTCATTTTCCAATTGCAGAATTTTGCCTTTTAAACTGTTATTTTCTTGCCTGATTTCCTTTTGAGCTATTTCCCATTTCTCTAACCAAATCTTTTCCAACTTCCTCATCGTCTCAGTTTTGAACTCTTCAAGAGCTTGTGACCAGTTTTCATTATTTTGGGAGGCTCCAGATGCTTGTTTGTTCTCCTCCTCTGTTTGCTTGGTTGACTGGATTTTCTCTGTGTAAAAGTTGTTGAGTGTTAAAGATTTCTTTTTCTTGTTGTTAATCTTTCTCTTCTGACCTTCCTGATTCTGGGTAGCAATTGTTAGCCCAGCAGCTTCTCAGCTTTATCCTCATGCTCAGGGTCTGTCTGCAATCTTTTGGGTCCTGAAGTCTGAGTTCTGGTTTTTCTCAAGGTCAAACCCCCTGGTGGACCCCTTTGCTTGGTCCTCTGCTGGAGGTTCCTTTACAAATCTCAGGGCGCTGTTTCTACAGTCATATACCAGTCTGCATTGGTTCCCCACTCAGGGTTTCAGAGCCTTCGCTCTCGCCTGTGTCTTCCTCCACCTGTGCCTGCCCTCAATGTCAGCACTCATTGTCTGCACTCGTTCTTTTGGGGTCTTAAATCTTGCTGCTCTTAGGAGCAGGCCCTGGAGCAGCCAATAACTCAATGGGTGCCCCAAACTTGCTTTACTTCTTTTGTACTGGCTTTGGCACTCTAGGTGGTGTGTGTGTTGGGGGGCTTGCTCAGCCTGCGATTTAGTGAGAGCTGTTTCACCCCTTTATAGCATGGAAATGTCCCAATTCCATGTACCTTCCACGCTGCACCCTGTTTTGGGGTCCCTCTGTTTGTCTGGATTTGTTTTTATGTCCCCTTGAGGAGTCCTGTATGTTTTGCCCAGGAGAGGTTTAGAACTGCTTTTTATTCTGCCGCCATCTTAACCCAGCAAAATAAGAAGTGGCAATCTTGATACCAGACCAAACTAAATTAAAAATTGATCTGATTAAAAGAGATTAGGAAGGAAACTATATTTTGTTAAAGGGTACTACAAACAGTGAGGTAATATCATTACTAAACATTTATGCATGAAATGGTATGGCATCTAAATTTCTAAAGGAGAAATTAAAGGAGCTCAAGGAGAAAATAGATAGTAAGATCATAATAGTGGGAATCTCTACATTCTCCTTTCAGAACTAGATAAATCAAAACCAAAAAAGAAAAAAGAAAGAAGTAAGGGAAGTAAATGAAATGGTAGAAAAATTAGAGTTAATAGATATGTGGAGAAAATTTAACAGCGATAAAAAGGAGTATACCTTCTTAGCAGTACATGGTACATATACAAAGAACAATCATATTCTAGGGCATAGAAAAAATGCAAAGAAATTAAGAAAAGCAGAAATAATAAATGCAAATTTTTAGGATTGTAATGCAATAAACATTGTAATTAACAAGAGGCAATGGAAAGGTAAATTTACAATTAATTGGAAACTAAATGATCTAATTCTTCAAAACTGGTGGGTCAAAAAAACAAATCATAGAAACAATTAAGGACTTTACAAAAGAGAAGACAGAATTTCAAAATCTATGGGATACAGCAAAAGTAGGATTGAGGGGTAAATTTACATATCTGAGTGCCTATTGCAACAATATAAAGAGAGAGGAGATCAGCCAATTGGACTTACCATTTAAAAAAATAAAAAAGAATAAATTAAAAATCCAAGATAAAAACTAAATTGGAAATCCTAAAAATTAAAGGACAAGTTAATAAAATTGAAAGTAAAAGAATTATTGAAATAATAAATAAGAATAGGAGTTGATAGCTTGAAAAAAAACAAATAAAAAATATAAACTGTTGCTTATCCTAATTAAAAAAAAGAAAAAAGAGAATGAAATTAACAGTATCAAAGATGAAAAGGGTGATCTCATCTGTAATTAAGAGGAAATTAAGGTAATTATTAAGAACTATTTGGAACAATCATGTGGCAGTAAATATGATAATCTAGGGAAGATAGGTGAATATTTACAAAATATAAATTGCCTAGATTAACAAAAGAGGAAATCAAATTCTTAAATAATCCCATCTCAGAAAAAGAAATTGAACAAGCCATCCAAGAACTCCCTAAGAAAAAATCTCGAGGGCCAAATGGATCCATAAGTGAATTAAATCAGATATTTAAAGAACAACTAATCTTAATACTATACACACTATTTGACAAAATAAGCAAAGGAGGAGTTCTACCAAATTCGTCTTATGATACAAATATGGTAATGATTACAAAACCAGGAAGACTAAAACAAAGAAAACTACCAACCCATCTCCTTAATGAACATAGATGAGAAATCATAAATAAAATTCAACCAAAAAGACTACAGTAAGATATCACAAGGACTCTTCACTATGACCAGATATAATTTATAACAGAAATGATGGTTTAATATTAGGAAAACTATCCACAAAACCATATCAATAATATATAGAAATCACATGATTATCTCAGTAGAAGCAGAAAAAGACTTTGACAAAATACAATACCCATTTTTATTGAAAACACCAGAAAGTATATGAATAAAAGGCCCTTCCTCTTAAATATTTTTAAATATATTTAAAACTATTAGCAAGTAACATCTGCAATGAGGACAAGTTAGAAGCCTTCCCAATAAGATCAGGAGTTAAGCAATGATGCCCATTATCACCACTATTATTTATTGTACCAAATATTATACTAAAAATGCTAGAGGCACCTATTAGAGAAGAGAAAGAAATTGAAGGGATTAAAATAGACAGTGAGGAAACTAAACTATCACTCTTTTAAGATGATATAATGTTATTCTTAAAGAATCCTAGAAAATCAACTAAAAGGTTAGAGGAAATAATGACCAACTTTAGCAAAGTTTCAGGGTACAAGATAAACCCATATAAATCATCAGAATTTCTGTGTATTTCCAACAAAATTTGGCAGCAGGATTTAGAAAGGGAAACTATATTTAAAATCACTCTAAATAATATAATATATTTAAGAATATATCTGTCAAGACAAACACGGGAATATATAAACACCACTACAAAATACTTTTCACACAATTAAAAATGGATCAAAATAATTGGAGAAACATTAATTGCTTATGGGCAGGATGAACTAATAAAATAAAAATGATTGTCCAATCCAAATTAATTTATTTATTTAATTCCATACCTACCAAACAACCAAAAAAACTTTTATAAAGAATTAGAACAATATTATAACAAAGTTCATCTGGAAGAATAAAAGATCAAAAATACCAAAGGAAATAATGAAAAAGAAATGTGCAGGTTGGGGGCCTAGCAGTGCCAGATCTTAAACTGTACCATAAAGCAATGGTCATCAAAACAATATGATACTGACTAAGAGACATAAAGGCGGATCAATGGAATAGACTAGGGGTAAATGATCTCAGCAAGTTAGTGTTCATTAAACTCAAAAATCCTATCATTGGGGACAAGAATACACTATTTGACCAAATTGCTTGGAAAATTGGGAAACAGTATGGATAAAAATTGTATTTAGATATATAACTTACTTTCTAAGTCAAGATAAATTCAAATTAGGTAAATGACAAATATAAAGAATGAAATCATAAATAAATTAGGTGAACTTAGAATAGTATATTTCTCAGATCCTTGGGAAAGGAAGAAATGGAAAAAGGAAGAAATTTAAGACCACGCAAGAGATACAGAACATTACAAAATATAAAATGAATTACTTCGATTATATAAAATTATAAAAGTTTTTGTACAAAAAAAACTAGTGCAACCAAAATTAGAAGGAATGGAACAAACTGGAAAAAATTTTTATAAACAAACTCTGACAAAAGATTAATTACCCAAATAGCCAAGTAAATAAGTCAAATTTACAAAAAAAAAAAAACAAAAACAAAAACAAAAAGAACAAGCCATTCTCCAATTGACAAATGGTCAAGAGATATGAATAGGTAGTTTTCAGTTGAAGAAATTGAAATAATCAATAATCACATTAAAAAGTATTCTAAATCCCTTCTGATCAGAGAAATCCAAATCAAAACAAAGCTGAGGTACCACCTTACACCTAGCAGATTTTCCAATATGGCAGTAAAGGAAAGTGATAAATGTTAGAATGGATGTTGCAAAATTGGGATACTACTACACTGCTGTTGGAGTTGTGAATTGATCCAACCATTCTGGAGGGCAATTTGGAATTATACACAAAGGGCTTCAAAAGAATTCCTGCCCTTTGATCCAGCCATACCATTGCTGGGTTTGTATCTCAAAGAGATAATAAGGAAAAATACTTGTTCAAAAATATTTATAGCTACGCTCTTTGGAAATTGAGGGGGGTATCAATTGATTGGGGAATTGCTGAACAAATTGTGATCAGTGATGGTGATGACATACCATTGTGCTCAAAGGAATAAAGAAGTAGAGGATTTCTACGTGAACTGGAAAGACCTCCAAGAATTGATGCAGAGTGAAAGGAGCAGAAGCAGGAGAACATTGTACACAGAGACAGATACATTATGGTACAATCAAATGTAACAGATTTTTTACTAACAGCAATGCAACGATCCAGGACAATCCAGAGGAATTTATGAGAAAGAATGCTATCCACATCTAGAGAAAGAACTATTGGAGTAGAAAAGCATAAGAAAAACCTATGATAGATCACGTTGTTTGATGGTGGTGTTTCAATAAGATTCATCCCTAGATTTAGTTTGATCCAGGTCAAAAACATACTATTAATTCTTATCCTAAAAAGAAATGGCACCTCAGGGGGAAATATTTTAACATAGTTATATCTAGAAGATAAAGTAAATTTTTAGAAATGGGAGTGCTCATATCATTGTATATTTTGTCAATAAAGCAAGATTATACAGTCTCACAAAATCTTTATGCTTGGAATTATAGGATTTGGAAGGATTAAAAGTTTAGAGATCATTTAGTCCAACCTACTCTGCTAACTCTATTTCAGTAGATACAATGTAGAAATAAGAAATGTTAAAAAATTAGAGGAAAAATTATTGCGTTTTTCATGCATTCTTTATGGAAGATTAGTGAGAAAAAATGGACAGAATCAGATGGACAATGTTGTATAGAGGATTGATGGGAGATCATCAGCAAGGATCACAAAGAATGAAATATGGTTGGGGACTATGTTGTAAATTGATGTAGAGTGCATTATCTTCAATAAGATCATAGATCCACAAAAGTACTGAAGGAATAAACACTATCTGGTTGGGAAAGTCCTTATGTGTGTCAATATAGCCATTATGATTTGATGTTACTAGTAACCTTCTGCATTCATTTTTGTCAAGTAAGTGAAAGAAAATACGACTCATTCATGCTACCCATTCCCACTTTTTCAGCTGGTTGCAAAAGGATTTTGAAATGATCTTTATCTACATATTAGATTAGTCTCTGAAAAATACTTTTTCTACCTCTGAAGGTAATTGTGTAACTAGCAGAGCATAATTCCAAACTTTGAGAAAATATATTACAAAGCACAGCCAAGATTTCCTTCTAGGATAATCATTAGCTTTGTATTTCTACTATCAGGACCCTGTTTACTGCAACTTGTTTATAACAAGATACCAGCATCTTTAGAAAAATGTCAGCTTCTAAAAAGTATATTTGCTTCTTAAATTGAAGAGCAGCAAAACTAATTTTTGTGCCACAAGCTCAGCTCCTCAACTGGTTATGATTTTTTGATGATTAAAGTTCCCTCATACTGGAAAATTAGTCTTTAGGAAGACTTCATTTGCTGCTACAAAGTTGGACAAGCGCTTACAGATAAATTAATATGTGTCTATATTTTATCACTGTCCATTTTTTGTAATTAGATTTTGAAAAAAGTCAAATGCAAGGAAAGCAGAGGAAATAATTTTACTTTTATTATTGTTATTTTCATGCCTCTGTAGACATAACAGGGAAGGAAGTCATTCATAGTTTTCAACAGCAATTTCATTAGGAAAAATAACAGTTTTACTGAGATTTACAATAACTTGTAATCATGCTGGTGGATGCAATTAATGTTTTCTTTTTTCTGGAAACTTTGTGATTTTATTTTGAAGGACAAATTTGGCTTTTAAAAAGAGACTATCCTCCTACAAATTAAAACTTGAAACTATTGTCTCTTCTTCCTTTATTAGGTCACCATCAAGGAACTATTGTTTCATATCTAACATTATTCATGAAACTGAAATAAGGTTCCAGGTGTTTGACAGATAGAAGAAAATACTCATTCTGGAGTGAGATGGCCTAAGTTCAAATGCTACTTCTGATACCACATGTGGAACTTTGAACAAATTACTCAATCTTTCTGGGTCTTGGTTTCCTCACATGAAAAGGGAAGAATTTGTATTAGACAGTCAATCTCTTCTAGCTATATATCTTTGATAATGTGACACTTTTTAAAAGAAAGGTTAGTACTACAATCTTTTGATAGGACTTCCACCAAAGCAAAGCATTCAGAATTGATAAGGATTAAACAAACAAACAAACAAGCAAGCAAGCAAGCAAGCAAGCAAAAAAACTACCTTACCTGAGTAGTTGTATTAGTCTGGGAAACAATATAAGTACCTGGGGAAGCAGTGCTCTGCTATATAGGCAATGTAAAATGTCTTAATTCTTTATGCTTCAGGTGCATATCCTTTGTAATTACTCAACTTAAATATAACCTGCCTATATTTAATATCTTACAACCATGATTAATGTGGGGAATCTTTTCTGTTTTAGTGAAGCTCTACATAAGAACATTATTCTGATGGCACTGCCAGGAAAAAAAAAAACCAAAAACCCTAGCTTTAGGAGATTAGACAAAGAATTTTTTGTTAATTGTAATTTTGTAAAAACATAGACACAGAGGCACCTACATATATGAATATATATTTATATATATATACACATATGTGTGTAGATATATATGTATATATATATAATATATATTCCATGCAATCCTCCCTTCCTCTTTTTTCTTCCCTTTTTCCTTCATACCCCTTTTCTTCTCCCTTCCTTCTCTCTTCCCTTCCTTTCCCTTCCCATCAAAATGAAAAAAAAAAAAAAAAACAGAAGAAAGTCTATAATACTTCACTGAAAATATAATTGATTTGCTTTGGTGACCCTTCAAGTGGAAGTCTGTCTTAGTGACTCTCTAAGCAAGAATATATATTCAAGAATATATTCCAGTTAATTTCCAGTCTCAGGAGAAGAGATAGTAGAGGACTACCTCATTTCAGGCTGCTAAAGGAAAAGATTGTGGAAGACATGAAAAAAGTGAGCATTTTTTGTTTTATCCCATTTCCAGTTTGTTCCTCTAGAGCAGTGGTTACCAAAATTTTTTGGCCCTTTCCAGAAAAAAATATTACTTAGCCCCTGGAAATTAAGTTTTTTTTAATTTTAAAAGCAATTAATAGGAAAGATAAATGCACCTGTGCCCATCACTGCCTCCCCTGGATCACTGCAGCACCCACCAGGTGGTGGTAGCTCCCACTTTGGGAATCACTGCTGTAGAGATTTTGGGAAAGTTTCCACTTAGGGTGAGATCCAGGAGTCTCTCTCTTGGCTAAGCTCAATTATCTTAGTCCAAATAATAAAGTTCCTTCAGTCTGTATTGTCTCATATATTTTCTCCTTTCTCTACCTTCTTTGATTTCTTCTTTCCTATAACTAGGCAGATTGCCATCTTTGCTATTCACTAGGTACATTCATTGTGGAAAGGAGTCAAGCTTTGGATATAGAACTGTGGTCCTCTTTCTCCTCCACAAGTGAAAAAGAAATGATTGAATTTTAAAAGGAACATGATTATAACCTCTAGACTAACAATATTTAAGGGAACAAATAGGTATGCTTCAAGCCTGTTAATTCCTTTCTCTGGGGACAGGCTCCAGATCCACTTCCTGTACCTCCTCCTGGCAGGAATGAAAGTCTCCTTTGGAAAAATGTGAGGGAAAAGAGACTAGATATGTCTTTTGTACTAGCTTTCAAAATCAAGTAAAAGAAATTCCTGTCTTATCTATATTCAAGAATGTTAATCAAATTCTTCATCTTGACTACATTGAGTCCACTTCTCATTGACAGATTATGAAAGGGTTGAAAAATTGTATTTTTGACTCCCTTTTCTTCTAGAGGATCAGGCACTTAGTTTTTCTAATTCCTCCACATAAGGCATACATCTAGTCTTCTAATCATTTTTATCAACATCTGCCATAGTCATTATACTCTTGTTATTTCAACTGAAATCCCCAGAATTGAGTGTAATACTCAGAAGTGAATTGGTAAGAGTTCAGGTCAGTTACTACCATATTTCTAAGCACTATGTCTCTTTCCATGCAGCCTCAAATTGTATTTTCTTTTCTGACCATCATATCTCACAGACCATTTACTTAAATTAAAATAAAAAAAAACAACCATTCAAATCTCTAGTTCTTTTCTTTCAGGAATACTGTGTAGGATTATCTTGTATTTGCACAATCGATCTTTAAAGCAAGGTAAAAGACTACATTAATCTCTATAAAATTCTATAATAGTGGAATTATCTTATTGGTTTAGACTGTTAAGAAATTTTGGGAACTTGACTGTCAGCCACATGTAATTTATATTAATTGCATTTCCATTCATTTAAATGGGGAAATTTGATTTGACATGTGAGCAAATTGAATTATGAGCTTGGCCACGGAATGAATTAAACTCACGTGTCAAGGTACCACTAAATACACACACACACATATATGCATATATACATATTAGTATTAACAGTAGAAAGTTTAATTTTAAATAAACTTTTATTTATTAATCTAAAGCTGATTATACCTTTGGAATGCAAGTACATTCATAAATAAGTCACTTTAATTCAACTCAGAAACTTCTAATAGGTCACATCACAGAAGTCTTCAAATAAAATTTGATTATTTCTTGGAGAAAGGATACAAGACTTTGTGCAGATTAAACTAGATGATCTCCAATGATCCTTTTCTTCCTTCCTTTCCTCCCTATAGTTGAAAACCTATCAAAAATACTTAATATATTTAAAGTAATCCAGAGAAACAGTGGAGTTAAACTGATTACATTTATTTCATGGGAAAATGATATCTAGAATACTTAAGATACTTATAGTACAAGAAATATTTAAGGTACTTAAAATATTTTAAGGTAATTAAAGGAAACAGTGGGGTTAAATGCATTACATTACTAGTAAGATTATAACTAAGATGCTTGAAATATTTATAATACTTGAAGTACCTAAGATACCTAATGTGCTTAGAGCACTTAAGGTACTGAAGATACTTAATAACTTTATCATTATTAGGGCAGTGAATAGGAATATATAAGCACAGAGAGCAGGGATTAAGTTGAATATGTTATGATTATATTCAACAAAATCAAAGAATAAAAAAAGTAATACACTGGAAAAAGAGCAAAAGAGATACCTTTTGAGGTAAATTATCTCAAATTTGGTGTCATCTAAGAATAAAGTGGAAAGGAAGATGGGGAGATGGTGGGCAATGTTTGAAACGTACTCTCTGGAATTGGCACAAAGTGGGAATAGCATTCACATTCCTTTAGTTATAGAAATCTATTTTACCTAGAAGTGAAGTTAAAAGAGGAGTTTAAAAGTTAAAAAGAACAAGAAAAGAGAGATAAAGTTAGAGGGAACTCAGAGAGATGGAAAAACACAAGGAAAAGTATTTGTGAACAAGAAAAGCCGAAAAGAAGAGAAAAAGAATGATAAACAGGGGAAAAATGAGATGAAGAGAAACAGTTTGTAATCATAATTCTGAATGTGAATGGGAGGAACTGTCATAAAACACTGAGGGAAAATAATATTTGCTGCAGCATCATTGCTATCAATCAGTCACATTGTCACATTAGTAGTCAATAATGATGTGACATATATATTTATATATATGTATGTGTATGTATATATGTATAGATGTAGATATAGATATACATGTATGTATAGATATAAAGGTTTATGTATGTATGTATGCATGCATTGAAGGTTACAAGGTAATGCACTTCAAAAACTCCAGATAATGTTAAAGAAAATAATTTGAAAATAATACAATGTGGCAGGTTTCAAAAATAAAACATGAAAATAATTAATTTTCTTCTAAAATATAAATAAATATTAACAATATTAACGAATTCCATGAGGATATGATAAATAAGTAAAGTTCTAGTCAAAATAACTACAAATGACACAGCTAATTACAAATTAGGCTAGTAAAAATTTGCAACATTCACACAAACACATATCTAAATTAGTTGGTTTTTCCCCCCATTATTTAATGGAATGGTATTTCACTATTCTTGACAGGTTCTGACTATAAAACGTAAAATAATGGTTGGACTGAATATTTAATAGGGTGGTCAAAAGGAATTTAATTAATTAATTCCAAATGATTTTTTAGCACTTTATTTATAAAATAGAGGGAAAGAGGGAAAGTAGAGAAATGAGAAGTGGGTAGAGTAAGAGATCTAGTTTAAGAAGCTAGATTATGTGCTCAAACCCTGGTTTACTCCTGCAGGGCTCCAGTAGCCCCAACTGGAGGGCCTAAGGGTCAATTAACAAAGGTTTTAGCCAAGAGGCCTCCTCCAGAGGAGGGGCCCCACCGGAGGCTAGTACCTCCAGGAAGAAGACAAGGAAGGGAGTCAACCTTTTTCACTCACATGATAGTTCTAAGGAGAAATATAACGTGTACATGGTCCTCTAGGGTCCAGTTCAAGGAAAAAAAAAACTTTTCTTAGGAGATTCTTGCAATTTATAAAGACCATTCCTTTTGTCACTTCCTGTGCCTTCCTCCCATTTTACGTGTACTAGTTATAGCTAAAGCTTTGCTTAGGACTGCCCAGGGGGTAGTCAATCGATTCTGATTTGTTACCCATTATAGTACACGTGGATCACAGATCTCCCCCACTTGAGAATAAGGGGGGTGTGTATACTTTTGGTGATTAAATCTAAAAAAGGAAAGGGTCTATAGAGTTAATCCCATCTTCACACTGCCAATATAATAGAAATTACTTTTTACCTAAATCACTGTTTGCAAGAATGTTGTTGTTACTACTGCACCACTTGCTGCTCTTTCTGTTATCATTTTTGACATGGAAGTGTGAGAATTTATTTTTCATATACTTTATTAATTCCTGTGTCAAGGTCCTGGCTTAGAGAGATTTCCTTCCAGTCTTCTACTTTTTTGCATTTTCTTTGTCCTTAGGAATTCCAAGGTATATTTCCTTTTAACAAAATGTAATTAATAGACAGAGGAGACAATGGACTTGCCTATGTGACCTCTACCTCCTATGATGTGGTGAAGGGTTGAGAGTCTAATGGATCATTTTCTAATTAGCTACTACCACTTAATGACATCTTGGTATATCCTAGGTAGGGACTAAATAATGATCGCCTACAGCTCTATTTATATATTTCGAGAGCCTTCTGAGTCTTTGGTCATCAAAGAGAAGACTAACCTATTATGGTCTTGTTATATGCTAGCCTAATCATAAAATTGATATTTATAACAAAACCAGTCTCTCAAATTATTTCAATCCTAACAGAACTCTTGGAAAATCTAGTGAAATTAAAATATCCATTTCTGAAATATTTTTATACAATAAATATTTTATTATTGTTGCATATCTCCAGATTGATTTCATCACTGTAGAGAACTTCCAATGTGGAAAGTCCCACCACTAATACAGATAAGCAACTCCTATAATTTATATTCTTATCAACATAGTACTAAATGGCTGTCTGATCTGCCCATGGTCATACTTCTACTCTATGTTAGAGTCTTATATTGTACCCAGGCTTTCCTGATTAATAGGTGGCCCCTTGATCCATTATGCAATGCTGTCTTTTAAAATAATTATTGGTATTTATAGTAAAGTTTGCAAAACACTTTATATACATTATCACTTTTGAGCCACACCACCATTCTCTGAGGTGTATGCATTTTAATTATTGGTTGTACAGATAAGGAAATTGGGACCTGGGGAGTTTGGTCATTTGCCCTAGATCACATGCATAATAATTGTCAGAGATGGGATTTGAATTCAGCTCCTCTGGCTCTGGAGCAATTTCTCTTTTTACTATATCAAGCTGCCTCCCATTGGGAAGTATCAGAAGACAGATTAGAACTAGCTCTTCTTGACAGCAGTTCTAGTTCTCTGCCCACTATATGCTGCTATTCCCCATAAAAACTCATGTGAAAGTTACTATGTCAATGATTCCAAGAGGTAACATGCATGAGGGAATCCAAGTACTTGGGGTGCCAAAGACAATTAACCTCCCTGATACCTGCTGAAGATGCCAAATGGACACACGTTCCCTTTCAATCATTTTGGACAGAGAAAATTTAACATCTACATTCAACCAGAGCTTTTTCTTTAGCACAATTTCCTATACTTTAATTTAATCTATTCTTTTAGGCAATACAGTTGACTTTTGAAAAGGTTTCCAAATGCCTATAAAATGGTTATAATTTTAAAGAAAAGCAGAGTATTCTGCTTGAATTTTAGGTAAAAATAACATGATATATTTTATAATCTTGCTATTCTTCTTGAATCACTCTACAGATTATTGGTAGGGCACAAGCTAGTGAGGCATTGAAAAAGTTTCTCTGAAATAAGCATCCTTTTAGTGAAAGAACTATAGGAAGGGAGTTAAATTCATTAGATTATCAAGTGTTGATTCAAAGAAAGGATGGAAATTAAGACTACCTGTCAAGCTGCTCAACATATACCCTCAGTTTCTGTTAAGCATAAAGTCTCGTAGCAACATAAGGCTCATTCCAAATTTTTATTCATATGATTCTGCCTACATGGGATTATCTTGCTTCATCTGAATCCTACCTGTCTCTAAGGACTATTTCAAGTATTATGAAACTTTCCCAACCAGCAGAGTCAATATTCATCAGTCTTCTTTGCCAGTTGGCTGATGCCAATAGATAAGTACAGGGACATTTGTCAACACCATTCATTTTAGTGCTTAGATACATGTTGCTCAGCATATTCATTTAGCAGTTTTATATGTATAAGCCTTATCCTCAGTGAATCAATCAACAAGTATTTCTTAATCATTTACTATTTTTCCAGGTGTTGTGCTAAGCACTAGTGAAACAAAGTAAAAACAAAGAAGGTGCTCTTTTCAAGGAGATAATATTCTAATGGGGAGGAGATAATAAGTATATTTTTGTGGGTCAGTCATTCAGTCATGGAGGATTCTTTGTGATCTTATGGACTACAGCATGTCAAGACTTTCTCTTCTCCACTACCTCTCAAAGTCTGTCCAAGTTCATGTTTGTTGTTTTTATAACAATATATATCCATCTCAATCTACTGTTATTCCTTTTTCTTTTTGCCTTTAATATTTCCATACATCAGGGTTTTTTCCAATGAGTACTCTATTGTCATTATTTGGCCAGAGTATTTAAGTATCAGCTCCAGTATTTGACCATTCAGTAAACAGACTAAATTAATTTAGAAACTTAATGATTTGATCTCCTTGCTGTCCAAAAGACTCTCAAAAGGCTCCTCAGGAAAGACAATCTAAAAGCGTTGACTCTGTGACACTCAGATTTCCTTAAAGTCCAATTCTTATAGCCATGCATCCCTACTAAAAATAAACATAACTTTGACTGTACAAATTTTGTCAGCAAGGGTATATCTCTGCTTTTTACTATGCTGTTCAAATTTAGCAGAGTTTTCCTATCAAAGAACAAGCCTCTTTTAATTTACACACTTACACAAATAAAATAGATGGAAAGCAATCTTTCCTGGAGACTGAGAATGGTTTCCAACAGTATATGCCATTTGGGTTGAGCCTTCTTTTTAATTTAAATATTTTATATTTTTAGAAAAAAATTTCCATGGTTACATGATTCATGTTTTTACTTTCCCCTTCACCCCTCCTTAATCCACCCATATTCAATGCACATTTCCACTGATTTTAAAATGTGTCATCAATCAAGATTATTTACATATTATTGATAATTGCATAGGAGTGGTGCTTTCTAGTCTACATCCCCAATCATGTCCTCATCAATCCATGTTCAAGTGGTTGTTTTTCTTCTGTGTTTCTACTCCTGTAGTTCTTCCTCTGACCATAGGTAGCATTCCTTTCCATCAGTCCCTCAGAATTGTCCTGGGTCATTTCATTACTGCTAGTACAGAAGTCAATTACATTCAATTTTACCATGGTGTATCAGTCTCTGTGTACAATGTTCTTCTGGCTCTGCTCCTTTCACTTTGCATCAATTCCTGGAGGTCTTTCCAGTTCATGTGGATTTCCTCCAGTTTATTATGCCTTTGAGTACAATAGTTTTCCATCACGAGCAAATACCACAATTTGTTCACGCATTACCCAATTGAAGGGCATACCCTTGATTTCCAGTTTTTTCCACCACAAAAAGCATGGCTATAAATATTTTTGTAGAAGTCTTTTTATCTATGATCTCTTTGGGGGTACAAACCCAACAATGCTATCACTGACTCAAAGGGCAGATAGTCTTTTAGAGCTCTTTGGGCATAGTTCCAAATTGCCTTCCAGAATGGTTGGATCAGTTCACAACTCCACCAGCAATGCATTAGCGTCCCAATTTTGCCACATCCCCTCCAACATTTATAACTCTCCTCTGCTATCATTTTAGCCAATCTGCTAGGTGTGAGGTGGTACCTCAGAGTTGTTTCGATTTGCATTTCTCTAATTATTAGAGATTTAGAACACTTTCTCATGTGCTTATCAATAGTTTTGATTTCTTTATCAGAATATTGCCTATTCATGTCCCTTGCCCATTTATCAATTGCAGAATGGCTTGATTTTTTTATACAATTGATTTAGCTCCTTGTATATTTGAGTAATTAGATGTCTGTCAGAGTTTATTGTTATAAAGAATTTTTTTCCAGCTTGTTGTTTCCCTTCTGATTTTGGTTGCATTGTTTTTGTTTGTACAAAAAATTTTAATTTAATATAATCAAAATTATTTATTTTACATTTTGTAATTTTTTGCTAACTCTTTCTTGGTTTAAAAATCATTCCTTTCCCATAGATCTGACAAGTGTACTATTCTGTGTTGACTTAATTTACTTATAGTTTCATTCTTTATATTCACGTCATTCACCATTCTGAAATTATCTTTGTGTAGGGGGTGAGATGTTGATCTAAACCTAATTTTTTCCCATATTATTTTCCAATTTTCCAACAGTTTTTGTCAAATAGTGGGGTATTGTCCCAAAAGTTGGGCTCTTTGGGTTTATCATACACTGTCTTGATGATGTCATTTACCCCAAGTATATTCCACTGATCCTCCCTTTTGTCTCTTAGCCAGTACCATATTGTTTTGATAACTGCTGCTTTATAGTATAGTTTAATATCTGGTACTGCTAGGCCACCTTCCTTCACGTTTTTTTTCATTATTTCCCTTTATATTCTTGATCTTTTGTTCTTCCAAATGAACTTTGTTATAGTTTTTTCTAATTCGGTAAAAAAAGTTCTTTCATAGTTTGATAAGTATGGCACTAAATAAATGAATTAATTTGGATAGAATGGTCATTTTTATTATGTTAGCTCGTTCTACCCATAAGCTCTCAATGTTTTTCCAATTGTTTATATCTAGTTTTAATTGTTTGGAAAGTTTATTGTAATTGTGTTCATATAATTCCTTTGTTCATTTTGTTATATAGATTCTTAAGTATCTTATATTGTCTAGGGTGATTTTAAATGGTGTTTCTCTTTCTACCTCTTGCTGCTGTGATGTGTGGGAAATATATAGAAATGCTGATGATTTATGTGCATTCATTTTGTATCCAGCAAATTTGCTAAAGTTGTTGATTATTTCCAGTAGGTTTTTAGTTAATTATCTAGGATTTTTTTAAGTAGACCATCATATCATCTGCAAAGAGTGATAGCTTAGTCTTCTCATTGCCTATTTTAATACTTTCAATTTCTTTTTCATCTCTAATTGCTACTGCTAGTGTTTCTTGTACAATGTTAAATAATAGAGGTGATAATGGGCATTTTTGTTTCACACCTGATGTTATTGGGAAGGCTTTTAATTTATCCCCATTGCATATGATGCTCTTGATGGTTTTAGATATATATTGTTTATTATTTATTGGAAAGGCCCTTGTATTCCTATGCTTTCTAGTGTTTTCAATAGAAATGGATGTTGTATTTGGTCAAAAGTTTTTTCAGCATCTATTGAGATAATGATGTGTTTTTTGGTTTGCTTGTTGGTATGGTCAGTTATGGGAATGGTTTTCCTAATATTGAACCATCCTTGCATTCCTATTATAAATTCCACCTGATCATAATGAATAACCCTTGTGATCACTTGCTGGAGTCTTTTTGCTGGAGTCTGTTTAAGATTTTTGCATCTATGTTCACTAAGGAGTTTGGTCTGTAGTTTTCTTTTTCTGTTTTTTTATCTACTTGGACTTGGGATCAGTACCATATTTGTATCATAAAAGGACTTTAGTAGAATTCCTTCTCTGCTTATTGTGTCAAATACTTTATATAGTATTGGAAGTAGTTGTTCTTTGAAGGTTTTATAGAATTCACTTGTGAATCCATCTGGTCCTGGGGATTTTTTCCTAGGGAGTTTTTTGATGGTTTGTTCAATTCCTTTTTCAGATATGGTATTATTTAAGTATTCTATTTCTTCTACTATTAATCTAGGCAATTTATATTTTTGTAAATATTCATCCATCTCACCTAAGTTGCTATATTTATTGTCATAAAATTGGGCAAAATAGTTTTTAATGATTGCCTTGATTTCCTCTTCATTAGAGATGAGGTCTCCCTTTTCATCTTTGATAATGATGATTTGGTTTTCTTCTTTCCTTTTTATAATTGGATTGATCAGTACTTTGTCAATTTTGTTTGTTTTTTTTAAGTACCAGCTTCTAGTCTTATTTATTAATTCAATAGTTCTTTTACTTTCAATTTTATTGATTTCTCCAATTTTAATCATCTCTAACTTGGTCTTTAACTGGGGATTTTTAATTTGTTTCCTTTCTGGTTTTTTAATTTACATGTCCAGTTCATTGATCTCTACCCTCTCTAATTTGTTAATACATGCACTCATGGATATAAATTTTCCCTTGAGTACTGCCTTGGCTTCATCCCACAGAGTTTGGTAGGATATCTCATCCTTGTCATTCTCTTCAATGAAATTATTAATTGTTTCTATGATTTCTTCTTTAACTAACTGGTTTTGGAGAATCATATTAATTAATTTCCAATTAGTTTTTGATTTGCCTGTCCAGGTGTCCTTACTAATTATTATTTTTATTGCATTATGATCTGAGGTTACATTTATTATTTCTGGTCTTTTGCATTTGTTTGAAATGTTTCTATGCCTCATTACATGGTCAATCTTTATGAATGTACCATGTACAGCTGAAAAGAAGGTGTATTCCTTTTTTTCCCTATTTATTTTTCTCCACATATCTATTAAATCTAATTTTTCTAGGATTTCATTCACCTCTCTTATCTCTTTCTCATTTACTTTTTGTTTTGATTTATTTAGATCTGAAAGAGGGATATTTAGATCTCCCATTAGTATTGTTTTACTATCTATTTCCTTCTTCAGCTCTGTCAGTTTTTCCTTTAGGAATTTGGATGCTATACCATTTGTTGCATGCATATTGAGTCCTATTATTTCCTCATTGTCTATACTGCCTTTTTTCCAGAATGTAATTACCTTCCCTGTATCTTTTAATCATATCTATCTTAACTTTGGCTTTGTCAGAAATGATGATTGCCACTCCTGCCTTCTTTTTCTCATTTGAAGCCCAAAAGATTTTGCTCAAGCCCTTACCCTTAAACCTGTTCAATTCAAGAAACGAATTCAATTCAAGTAAAGTCATAAAAACTCACTTTTCAAAAGATCATAGATGTCTGGCTAAGAATTCCAGAATTAATTTATCAATCAAAATGTATATAAACTATGAAAATCAAAGAAAAATCTTTTTTAAAAAAATAGGAGGGGACAGAATCAATTAACTTTCACAGCTAGAAATAGGTTGAGAATTTTTAACCATAAAAAGAAGAGAGTAAATCATAAAAGTTAAAATATAGAATTTTAACATAAATTATTGAAGAAATTAAACCAATAAAAATTTGATTAGATAATAAATGATAAATTAGAAATATTTACATCCAATATTTTTGAAAGTATTAAGTATTGAAAATTTTAAAGAAAATCATACAAATATATAATGTCAAGTGCTATTATTCCTTAATACATAAGGTGAAAAATGATCATATTTAACTTGCTCCAAATCAGCAATAGTAAGATAAATGCAAATTAACACAATGTTGAAAATTTATTTTACCATAGGCAAAGCACCTTAGATGAAAATTGATGAGAATTATCTATTTTTTTACAGGTTGTGAGAAGACAGGCAAATTAATGAACTAATAGCAAAGTTGTGAAACAGCATATCTGTTCAATTTGGGACTAATTAAGAAAAATAATTAAATTATTTATATATTCTTTAATATAAAATATTTATATACTCTTTAACCTAGCAACCCCACTATTAAGTNTTGATTAGAGAATAAATGATAAATTAGAAATATTTACATCCAATATTTTTGAAAGTATTAAGTATTGAAAATTTTAAAGAAAATCATACAAATATATAATGTCAAGTGCTATTATTCCTTAATACATAAGGTGAAAAATGATCATATTTAACTTGCTCCAAATCAGCAATAGTAAGATAAATGCAAATTAACACAATGTTGAAAATTTATTTTACCATAGGCAAAGCACCTTAGATGAAAATTGATGAGAATTATCTATTTTTTACAGGTTGTGAGAAGACAGGCAAATTAATGAACTAATAGCAAAGTTGTGAAACAGCATATCTGTTCAATTTGGGACTAATTAAGAAAAATAATTAAATTATTTATATATTCTTTAATATAAAATATTTATATACTCTTTATCCTAGCAACCCCACTATTAAGTATAGATCCTAATGAAGTATAAAACACAAAAATACAAATTATTCTATATAGATAACAACACCTTGTAGTGGAGAAAAATAAAACTATAGGATATTCATACACAAGGAACTGTTGAAAAAATACATATTTGATATATATATTACATTAAAATATATATTACATAAATATAATATAATTTTGTGCTGTAAGAAATGATGATATAAGGAAAGCAGAAAGTTGAAGGATTTTAAGAATTAAATATTGGTGGCACCTTGGTGGATTAGTTAATTTAGAGCCAGGCCTAGAGACAGGACCAATCCTAGGTTAAAAATTGGTTTCAGACATTTCCTGACCATGCCACCCTGAGCAAGTCACTCAACCCCTAGTTGCCTAGCCCTTACTGTATTTTTCTTGAAACTAAAGCACATTGATTCTAAGATCAGTGTTAAGATATTAAGGTCAAAAGGTAAGAGTAGTATTTTTGTTTTTGCTTTTTTCTTAAGAAGACATAATGCTCCTAAGTACCTTGGTTCTTCCTTGAATATTATATATATTTTCAGAAAAAGGTATCAGAGGATTTTTGTTGCTTTTCTTTTCATAAAGGAATATCAAACTGTAGGTAGGAATGGAAAAATAAATTATTATAATATAAAAATAGAAATTATTAATTAAACATTTTAAATACTATTTGCTGGTTCACTGCACATTCTGACCTTAAAGCTCAGACAATATGTCAGGAAAGATGAATTGAATGTTTAAAAAAATCTCACAAATACATTTTCCTTTGACCTTTCTCCAAAATATTTTCCACTTGACCCCACCCCACAACAAATTCCCTTCATCACTGAATATTCTTTAATTAATTGATCAGTGATGTAATGTTTCATTGTGAGTTATATATATTTAATGTATTTTTTAATTATATTGCATATTTAGCCACTAAGGGTCATAAAATAGTTTTTCCCCTTCTTTCATTCTTAAAATCTTTCAAAATATAATATTAACATTTTAACTTGGTCAAGTTTGATAGTAAAATATGAACAAGTAAAGAAATCAGATTGTCTATTTTTTAAAAAAGATAGGTTAGATAGGTTTCTAAACAACATTTTATGTTTTCTACAATATAGGAGAATAATGCATGAAATCATTTCATAATAGAAAAACCAATCGGTTCTCTTTTTTGCTATTTTCTGCTCTTAAAAATAGCAAGTAATTTGTCATATATAGGGAGACAGAATATTTAGCAGATATATATCCAGATTCCTCCTATAGGATATTTGTCTTAGTACTGGAGGATATATACAGAAACTTTTTATTTCTACTTCTGCTTTAAACTGAGGGTCAGGTATAGAGAAATTGACCCTCTCCATACTTTCCAAAACTTGCATGGTAATAGATGAAATAAGCACTTTGAAAAATATGAAACAAAGTAGCACAATAGCATTAGATTGATTGACCCTCTGAATGGGGAAAATCATGTTTCCCCAAACTGATTAGGAATGGGGATCATCTTTCCTTTTTTTTTCTGATTATTAAACCAAATATTTTCCTTTCCCTCTAATAGATTATGTCAGAAAGAATCATGGATTTGAAGTCAATAGGCTGAGGATTAGATAATCTTGCTTCTTTAATTTACTTCTTGTGTCACATGCCATATCTCTCCTTTATCTTTAGTCTCTCTCCATCTACTAGCACCTATTTTGCCACCAACAAACACACACACACACACACACACACACACACACACACACACACACAAATCTATCCATACTTCTTCACTCCTGAGCTCAAAACATCATAAACAAATTCTTAGCCATTTTAAATGGACATCCTATAAGAACCATAAATGCACTATTTTTCCAAAGAATAAAAATTTTCACTGCACAAGCCATTTCTTCCTTACATTCCTTAATCTGCTGTACTACCACCACTGTTTTAGATACCCATCTTTATAACTTCATGAATCCTCCTTAATACTTCCCTTACCCTTAATCCCTCTCATATCAAGAGTTGGTAAGGCAAGTCAGTCTACTCCCCTGGTTCGAACTCTCTTAACATTTTTCTTGTAGTGCTGAAAGAGCCTCCTTATTGGATACTCTGACCTTTCTCAATTTTCTTCTCTCTGATCCTTCTTCCCCAACTATATAAAATTGTCCAATGCTCAGGTTCAAAACCTAGGTGAAGGAGGTGGAGTCAAGATGGTGGCTTAGAGGCAGCAAAAGTCCAGACATCTGAAAACCCTTCCACACCAATTAAAAACAAAGTGCTTCAAGGGGACACAAGAAAACAAATATGACAATAGGTCAGAGCTGGAGGATCCTCCGAGTGCATTCAACATAAAAGGTATACCAAAAATGTCTGAATTCCTCAACTCTTAGGTTCAAGGGAAAGGAAGAAAGAAGGTCCCAGGACCACTCCTCCACCTATAATGCTGAGTTTCTAGCAATGGCTGGAATCTCTGGGCAGGCAAGAGGTCTAGGACAGAGGGAGTACCTTGATGGCATAGCTATGCCAAGCTCAGGGCATTGAAAACAGACAGCAGGGAGGCAGCTGGAGGAGAAGGGCAGAACGGGCAGCCTAGTCATGGTCAAAGCACTCCATCTTGCCCCTCCCCCTTTCTCAAAATTTTGGTCTCAAAACATGACTAGCTCTGCAGATCAACTTCACCCTGGCTTAATCTTATCAATAGGGTAGATAAGAAGACTTCAGATGGCAGGGAAGCTCCAACACCCCTCCCCACAGAATGCACTGAGAGTAGCTATAAACACCTACACCTTCAGCTTCTGCTGCCAGCTGGGGAAGCTCTGACCTCAGGGTTCACTAATACCATCAGCCTAACATAGTCAATCAGCAGAGCAGAGAAGAAGTCCCTTTAGGACATAATAGCCCAAATCTACAGATCCATCAAATAATCAGAGCAGCAAGATTAGAGCCAATGGCAGGGGGGAAAGAAGGAAAAAAATTGAGTAAAGAATAGAAAAAGAAAAAAGAAACTACAGTTTACAGCTTCTATCCAGGAAATGAACAAAAGCAAATAGAACAAAGGAGAATCAAGGAACAGCAAGAAAAAACTCAGAAACTTCAATGAATTAGATACAGGCTTTGGAAAAACAAAAAAAAAAATTAAAAAAAAAACATTAAGAGAGGTTGAAGACAATTGGGAAAAGAACTTAAAAAGCAAAGTCATCTGAAAACAGAAAATACTGTCTGGAATGCCAGAACTGACCAGTTTAAAAAATGAGGAAGTTAAATAATATGATTCTCCAAAATTGGTTTGTTAAAAAACAAATCAAAGAAACAATAAATGATTTCATTGAAGAGAATGACAATGATGAGACATCCTATCAAAATTTATGGGATGCAGCCAAAGCAGTACTCAGGGAAATTTATATCCCTGAGTACATATGTTAACAAATTAAGGAGGCAGAGGTCAATGAATTGGGCATGCAAATTAAAAAACTAGAAAGAGAACAAATTAAAAATCTCCAGATATAAGCTAAATTAGAAATTCTAAAAATTAAAGGAGAAATGAATAAAATTGAAAGTAAAAGAACTATTGAATTAATAAATAAGACTAAGAGCTAGTACTTTGAATAAAACAAATAAAATACATAAAGTACTAGTCATCTAATTAAAAAAGAAAGAAGAAAGCCAAATTAATAGTATCAAAGATGAAAGGAGCAATCTCACCTCTAACATAGAGGAAATTAAGGCAATCATTAAAAACTATTTTGCCCAACTATATGGCAATATATATGGCAATCTAGGTGATATGGATGAATATTTACAAAAGTATAAATTTTCCATATCAACTGTTGTCTTTGGGAAACACTGTGAGATGACAGGGGTCTGTAGCAATATAGACTTCTTAATCCTTTGCACTATGGTGGTACACACACAAGCAGGCTTGACTATGTTGTGAGGAAGATTATTTAGTTATTAGTTAGGAGACCTAACAGGAAGGGCTGGAGAATTTCAAATGGAATGGGGAAGCAGGAAGTGAGGCTTACTCTCTGAGATGGACTCCATGGTGGTTGGGACATGTTGCAACTGACCCTAGGAGACCTCAAATTTCCAGAGATCCTGAAGGAAGACTGACATCTACTTGTGGGAGATTTTGGTAGAGACTGTTAATCCCAACATGAGTTGCAGGTTAACTTGGGCTGGGTTAGCTTCCAGAATCTACCCACCTGTAAGAACACAGCTAGTGGTCTTGGAGGAGCTGGTTCATTGCTGGCGAGAGTCTGGACTCTGCAGTGAGGATTCCCACTTCAGTCCTGCTATTCTCTGGGCCTTGCCTTGCTTAGGTCTCAGTTGAATGTAGAAAAGTCCCTCCCCTGACCCTGTGGTTTGCCCTTAGTCTGAAAGTGTAGAAACCCCTATTCCCATCCTTTACCATAGATTCCCTAGTTTAAATTGTTATAAACTCTTGCCATTTGCCTGCTAGTTTCCATAGGCCCCTTGTTTAGGTGGTGCAGGGTAACAGTTAGGGCCTAACTGCTTCTTCTGTTAACAGACATCTTTTTAGCAGTTAAACCCAGTCTCCCTACCTTGTTGGTCCTGCCTTCTGTCATTCCTATCTCCCTCACACCCCACTGAGCCCCAAAATAATATTTTAGTTTAACTCCCTTGGTTTTCCCCATAATAACTAGAAGGGAGGGGCAGGATCTTGTCAAAGTGCTCCTTCACTTCCCCCCTCCCACTAGGCAGTTCAAAAGTCAGTTACAGTATGGTGGTTGATCTGATATCTTCTGGGCCAAGATGGTAAGTAGAAAAAGGCAAACTCCTTATGATTATATCTTTCTCTGTATTATTCCCCGCAGGATAGAATAGGAGAGCTTGATGTCTTTGAAGCTCACAGGCATAGAGGTTAGGATTTACTTCAGGGCTATAAATAGGAAGAACTCAGCTTAAGGTGATTGTGAGTATATCCCCAAAATATACATCTAAGCACTGCCTCTGATTGATAAAAGGTTTAATGATAGGTGGGAATGGGAAGGACGGGAGATGAATAAGGACTGATAAGGTAAGGGAAATCCTCAAACAGTTATGTCATAGCAGTCCCTCCTCCCAAAGGGGGTAAGGTATTTTGAATGGCTGATCTGCTTTCTAACCCTATAAATAGTCTTCTTCTATATCAAGCTAACTAAACTAAGATAGACTGTGATGTTGCTGAATGTCTAACCAAAGTAAAGCTGCTTGTCAGTTAGAAACAAGATTGCTCTGCTCAGATTGAAGATCCAAGCCCCAAGACCAACCCAGGACTAAAGACCAGAAAAAAGGGTCCTTTGCCTTCTTATCCCAGGGTTCCAACTGCCTTTAACTGCCCCCTCTCTTAGAGTTCTGAGGGGACCTATGGAATTCTGTGCTGTAGCCAGAACCCCTCTCTGCAATATGAATCTCACACAACAGAAGAAGAAATAGAATACATAAACCATCCCATCCCAGAAAAAGAAATTGAACATGCCATTAAAGAACTATCTAAGAAAAAATCACCAGGACCTGATGGATTCACAAGTGAATTCTATCAAACATTCAAAGAACAACTAATCCCAATACTATACAAAATATTTGACATAGTAAGTAAAGAAGGAATTCTATGAAATTCTTTTAAAGATACAATTATGGTACTGATTCCAAAGCTAGGCAGACCAAAAACAGAGAAAGAAAACTACACACCAGTCTCTTTAATGAACATAGATGCAAAAATCTTAAATAAAATACTAGAATAAAGACTCCAGCAAGGGATCACAAGAATTATCTACTACGACCAGGTGGGATTTATACCAGGAATGTAAGGATGGTTTAATATTAGTAAAACCAGCCACATAATTGACCATATCAACAAGCAAACCAATAATAATGGCATGATCATCTCAAAAGGGATGAAAAAGCCTTTGACAAAATACAACACTCATTCCTATTGAAAACACTAGAAAGTATAGGAATAGTTGGTCCTTTCTTTAAAATAATAAACAGAATATATATCTAAAGCCATCAGCAAGTATCATCTACAATGGGGATAAATTAGACATCTTCCCAATAAGATCACGAGTGAAGAAAAGTTGTCCATTATCACCTCTATTATTTAACATTGTACTAGAAACACTAGCCATAGCAATTAGAGAAGAAAAAGAAATTGAAGGTATGAAAATAGGCAATGAGGAGACAAAGCTATTGTTCTTTGCAGATGATATGATAGACTTCTTAAAGAATACCAGAGAATCAACTAAAAAGCTAGTATAAATAATCAAGAACTTTAGAAAACTTTCAGGATACAAAATATACTCATGTAAATTATCAGCACTTTTATGTATTCCCAAAACATGTAGAAAATATAAGTAAAGGTAATGGGGACACCAGGGATATTATAATAGATCTAAATGATTGTGGGTACACACTCACTGAGTTTTAGGAGAGACTGGACCAGGATGGAAGGACCAGAGTTTACTGGATTCACACAGGAATGGCAGTTGGTCTTAACTGTCACTCAGCTTTCCCTAGGCCAGAGTCTAGAAACAAGCAGGCAAGGTAAAAGGGGCTTAACAGCTTTAATTATGTTTGACTAAAAGGTGGGATAGGGATGTCAACTCTAAAACCTTAAAACCTAATGACAAAACCCACGGGAAAGCAGAGGATTTTCCTACTCTAATCTAAAAATCTATGCAGGCAGAGCAGTAATGAAGTCTCTGGGTGACTGCCTCAGACCTGGACCTGCCAGGCTTGAGCAGCATAGCTAAGGGCTGATGTGGCTTTGGGGTTCTCACTGTAATCCACTGATGATCTCTGGATGCCAAGAGCCTAGGTGGTCTCAGGTACCAAGTTGAGAAGGTGTGCTTAAGACATTGCCCACCAGATCCCAAACTTCTCCTCTTCCCTTGGAACTGCACTGTAGATCTTGTCCTCTTTCCTAGATGCCAGCACCACACAGGATCCCAGGGAAAATCAGGATGCAGAGTGTCCTTTACTCTTAGATCTCCCAGGGCTAACCACAGTTTGTGCTAACCCCTAAGGGAGTCCCTCTCAGAGCGCAAGTCACTCCTTCCTACTCCTTCATTCCATCTTGGAATTCCCAGCTCTAGCTCCTTCCTGCTAGATACACCTTAATTCTTAATGACTAACTAATCTAATCTTCCTCACAACACACATCTCAGCAGCAAGAGCTAGAGAGAGAAATTCCACTTAAAATCACCCTAGGAAATACAAAATTCTTAGGAATCTATCTGCCAAAACAAACACAGGAATTATACAAACACAACTACAGAACACTTTCCACACAATTAAAACTAGATCTAAACAATTGGAAAAACATTAATTCCTCATGGGTAGGATGAACTAACATAATAAAAATGACAACCATACTCAAATTAATTTACTTATTTAGTGTGATACCTATCAACTACCAAGAAACTTTTTTACAGAATTAGAAAACACTCTAACAAAGTTCATTTGGAAGAACAAAAGATCAAGTATATCAAGGGAAATAATGAAAAAAAAAAAAGTGAAGGGTAGTGGCTTAGCAGTACCAGATATTAAACTGTACTATAAAGCAGTGGTCATCAAAACAATATGATACTGGCTAAGAGACAGAAGGGAGGATCAGTGGAATAGAGTTGGGGTAAGTGTCATCAGCAAGACAGTCTATGATAAACTCAAAAAGCTCAACTTTGAGGACAAAAATCCACTATTTGACAAAAACTGCTGGGAAAATTTGAAAATAATATGGGAGAGATTAGGTTTAGATCAACATCTCACACCCTACACCAAGATAAATTCAGAGTGGGTGAATGACTTGATTATAAAAAAGTAAACTATAAGAAAATTAGGCAAATACAGAATAGTATACTTGACAGATCTTTGGGAAAGGAAAGATTTTAAAACAAAGCAAGAGTTAGAAAAAATTGCAATATGTAAAATAAATAATTTTGATTATATTAAATGAAAAAAAATTTTGCACAAACAAAACCAATGCAACCAAAATTAGAAGGGAAGAAACAAATTGGGAAAAATCTTTATAACAAAAATCTCTGACAGACATCTAATTACTCAAATATACAAGGAGCTAAATAAATTGCATAAAAATCAAGCCATTCCACAATTGATAATGGGCAAGGGACATGAATAGGCAATTTTCAGACAAAGAAATCAAAAATATCAATAAGCACATGAAAAAGTGTTCTAAATCTCTTATTATTAGAGAAATGCAAATCAAAACAACTCTGAGGTACCACTTCACACCTAGTAGATTAGCTAACATGACAGCAAATAAATGTTGGAGGGCATGTGGCAAAATTGGGACATTAATACATTGCTGGTAAAGTTGTGAATTGATCCAAACATTCTGGATGGCAATTTGGACTATGCCCAAAGGGTTTTAAAAGACTGTCTGCCTTTTGACCCAGCCATACCTCTGCTGGGTTTATACCCCAAAGAGATCATAGGGGAAAAGACTTGTACAAAAATGTTTATAGCCGTGCTCTTTGTGGTGGCAAAAAAATTAGAAAATGAGGGGATGTTCTTCAATTGGGTAATGATTGAACAAATTGTGGTATCTGTTGGTGATGGAATACTATTGTGCTATGAGGAATAATAAATTGGAGGAATTCCATGTGAACTAGAATGACCTCCAGGAATTGATGCAGAGTGAAAGGAGCAGAACCAGGAGAACACAGAGATGGATACACTGTGGCCCAATGGAATATAAAGGACTTTTCTACTAGCAGCAATGCAATGATCCAGAGCAATTCTGAGGGACTTATGAGAAAGAACACTATCCACATCCAGAGAAAGAACTGTGGGAGTAGAAACACAGAAGAAAAAATAACTGCTTGATCACATGGGTCGATGTGGATATGATTGGGATGTAGACACTAAGTGATCACCCTAATGCAAATATTAGTAATATGTAAAAAAGGGTCTTTATCAATGACATATGTAAAACCCAACAGAATTGTTCTTTGCTTATGGTAGTGGGGTAGGAGGAGGGGAGGGAAAGACTATGAATCATGTAACCATGTAAAAATATTCTAAATTAATTACTTAAATAAAAAATTTAAAATAAAAAAACATAGGTTTCATTCATGAATCTTCACTCTAGCTTACCTTCTATATTAGAATTTTTTGCCAATTCCAGTTGATTCTATATTTTCAGCATGTTTCATATCTATTCACTGTTCTCTTATGACATTACCATAGCCCTTGTGCAAGTTTTCATCACCTTCTGCTAATGATCTGGTTAGTATGCCTGACTCACCTTTCCTCTCTGTAGTCCACACTCTATCTAATCTTCCTAAGAGTTGAAATATGAACTTTTCCTCCTCCTCCCTCATTCAAAATCTCTAGTCACTCAAGTATAAAATCTTCTGTTTGCCATTCACAGCCCTCTATAACTAAGACCACTCATATTTTCCTAGTATTCTGATACCATAATCCCATAATCCCTTCACCTCTATATATTATTTAATCCACTGGCATTTCTACCTTTATTGGTGAAGTGTCTGGAGAATTATCCCAATAAATGAGTCTTGAACCAACAATGCAAGATACAAAGGGACTTTATTGTCTAGTTTGAGTTAGGGTTTCCCACCTAAAAGCTGGTGAGTGACCCTGAGCTGTGCCTAAGCTGAGTTTTTATAGAGTAATAGGCAGCAGGGGACAGGGTAGGGGAATGTCTTTAGGTTGGGAAATCCTACAGATAAGGGGAATTTCTGTAAGGTATTCTTGCAGATAAGGGGAATGTCTGCAGGGAAGAGATCCTGCAGATAAGGGGAAGGTCTGCAAGGTAGATAAGGTTAGGCTCTGGAGACAAGAGGTCTGCAAGTTTGGAATTCCTGTGGACAATCCTATTTCACCATAATGCCATACAAGGGTCAGGCTCATAATATCATACAGGGGTCAGGATTTTTAATTATGAATCCTTCTAGCTTCCACACTGGTTCTTGGACAAGGTACTCATTCCCCATTTCCTGACATTTTCACTGATTGTCCTCATGCCTGAAATGGTCTGCCTTCTCCTGTTTTACTTGGCTTTCTTCAAGTCTTGAATACAATGTGGTCTGCCACAATAAAGTTTTCCTTGATCCTCCCTTAATTCTAACTCTTAATTTACTACACCATGGTATCATTCATATTGCTGTTTGTTAGTACTATGGATAGAGTGTGGGGCATGGAATCAATCAGGAAGACTCATTTTCCTGAGTTCAAATCTGGTCTCAAACACATATTTGTTGGGTGATCCTGAGAAAGTCACCTAACCTCATTTGCCTCAGTTCCTCCTCTGAAAAATGAGCTGGAGAAGGAAATGCAAACCACTCCAGTATCTTTGCCAAGAAAATTGTCAATGGAGTCTCGAAGAGTTGGGCAGACCTGAAAAATAACACTCATAATTAAACTCACATAACTAAAGGAAGCACTACAATAAAATTTATCCACCATTTCAAAGTAAAATGACCAAGGAAAAACCCATATTCTGCCTTACTAAGTCATTGTGCACTCAAATTTCGACAAAATCCTTCCCTCTTCCATGAAGCTGATGACAACATTTCTCCCTATTGTTAGAAACCTTATAACCTCAGGATCATTTCCTCTCTTCATATTTACTACCTCTCAGGCTATTATCTAAATGTGTTATACTGTAAATGCATTATAAAGTTGAAATATGACATTATATTTTTCTCCTGTAGACTGAGAGGGCAAGAAGTGAAATGGATACAATGCATCCCTTCCCAGCTAATTTATTTTTAGGCTTGTAAAAGTAGTACTTGTAGATCTTGTGTCTTCATTGTATTTTTAAAAAAGTGGTGGTAGGTTTTAATGCAGTCACTTACCAAAAGTAGTCTTTCACCATGATAAAATGCTAGAAACTGGTGGTTTGTAGTTTCAAAGTTTCTCGATTTTCATTTTACTTTAAAGTCCAGATGAGAGCCCATGTCTTTGCCCACTTTAAAGCTTAGAGCTTTTATCAGTGCCCTGAGTTAAAGTATTGCTCCAGTCCAATTCCTAAAAAGAATAATTCATAAATGAGAAAAAAATCTTTGATTTTTCTTGTGTTATTTGGGAAAATGAGTAAGTATGGGAGTTTACAGGAACCAAATGGTTTTCGTGATCATTTGTGCAAGTTTTATAAACTCTATTGATCTTCAAGTAGTAAGGGTAGTACCATTTCATAGAAGAACACACAGGTGTTTATGTGTGTCTGTGTCAGTCAAATAGCATTTATTAAGCATCTACTATGTGCCAGACACTGTGGTAAGCACTGGGCATACAAACACAGATTAAAAAAAATGGAAACTGCTTCAAAGATTTCACATTCTAATGGGTGTACTGGGATAAGAGAAGAAATAGCAACAACATAAAATTTCTGGAAATTAGTTCTTAAGAGAGAGTTAACAGTAGATATATTCTGATGATGTTTGGGATCTCAGATCTGGAAGGTACCTGTATGTAAAGTGTATGTAAAGGTGTGCATATTGAATGGAAGACCAAAAATGCTTCTTGGAATGCCTGATTGGGACAGTGTTTGGCAGGAACAAGGCTAAACAGTATGAGGATGAGGATTTGGGGAAGGGAAGGTTCCAAAGAAAGGGCCAGAGGGATGAATAAAGTGGCAATTTGGCCCTTTCCCAATTTTTCCCTATTAGTGAAGCAAGTAAAAGTGAAACAATGAATTCATTTTGCTTATACACTCTACCTGAAGAACATGAAATAAAATCAAAAGCAGACTTAAGAAAATTGAAACAAAATATGTATTTTATGTACTTTCTGTTATTTTATTTTTTAAATAAGGATTTGTACTTAGGGACAATGATTAGTAAAATTGCCTTGAATAGAAACTAGTTAACAAGGGGAGGGGAGGCACAAAAGGATATATGGTGGAGCCAAAGGAAATATAGAGGTTGGTGAAAATATTTAAGTTTGGATTGCTTTAAAACTTGAGGGTTATTGTATAAAATTGGTCTACATGCATATTCTAGGCTTCTTAATTTCTGACATATCTTTTTATCAAACTAAATTTATCAATATGGTTTGTAGAGACAAGGGTTGGCCTGATTTTGATTTCTCGCCATGAGTTAGACTTAACACTACCCTTTTTTCTTTCTTCAAAACAAAAGGAAAGGAAAAAGAAAGAAAACACTTCTTTTAATATACAAACCATTTCCTGATGAAAGTTATTTTTAATGAATCCAGATCAGCTCATCATTCATAGAAAGCTGGCTGTTAAAGCTGTTAGTTGTTGTACTTTAGGGCTATAGACAAGACAGCTCTGACTCATTTCTCTGCCCTCCTTGCTATCCTAGGCATAATATGAAAATAATAAAAACAAAACAAGACAATGGAAAACTAAAATGGAGGGGCAGGGTTTGCAAGATAAGAGTGAATGGTTTGGTTTTTTTACTTAAAATATCTTTTTTCCTATTTTCTTATCTGTTTTTATTGAATATCTTAGAAAAGTGCAAAATGAAAACAAGAAACAAGAAAAGGTGAGGAAACTAGCAGGCATCAAGTGTTGTGCCACATTATTTTCCTTAGTAAAATCTCCTAGTGATATTCTCCATCTCCACTCAAATATTTTCTCCCAGTTTATTCCAAGAAAGATTAAAATGAGGTGATTTTTAAAGTTTTGTTTAAGTATAAGGTATGAACTCCTATCTGATACCTCTCACTAAAATTATATGATAAAGAATTTAAAATACCACAAAGAAAAATTTCCTAAATAAATTTCTGATATTTCCATGTTAGTCTTTAGATAGAAGTACAGCAGAATTGAAGTAGGGATGGATATAGGATCTTTGGAAGTGTTCTTCAGAGTATACAAAGTTTACAGGAAAATATCATTATGGAAAACACATAGATAAACATTCTTACTGTTCCACCTATGTAGTGCAGAGAGAGGAGGGTCATGATAGTTTTTCAAGCTTTGGCTGAGTTCTGAAATCAGTTAGGAGTTTAGAATCTTGAAGGAGAGTGGCAGTTGGTTTGGGGATCTTGTGGAGAGAGAGTCAGACCAGCTGAGCTGCTTCTTTGCCTATCTGAAGAACTGAAAATTTAGACTAGCTTTGAAATATTTATTTAAGAATTGTTAATTTAGATAAACCCTTTGCATCTCCATACCCTACCTCATTATCCTACCTTCCTTCCCTTACCTTAAATGTCTGTGGAGTGAATAAGGAGAGTAAATCAGAGAGAGTAGTTCAAATCTGTGAGGGGTTTAACTATAATTTGGCAGTATTTTATCCATGGAAGTTAGTTAGTTGTCATCTTATTCCCTTTAGATTTCAAAGATCACCTTGAGAGCTGAGTTAAGGCAGGACCTTGCTCAAACTCCATTTCTGCCTCCCTTCTCCCACCTGAGGTTTTTTTAAAACAACTGTTAGGGCTTCCTTAATCCACTTTCCTGACAAATCAACCTGAGAAGACAATAAACCCCTTTGTGTTTCAACAGACCTGTTAGTTACTTTGTCAGTTAATTAGTAAGAAAGGAAAGAAGAGGGAAAGAACCAACATACTCTGGGCTTGAAGGGAAGCCGGGGTATCCTTCTTGAAGGAAGGTATAACTTCAAAACAAGTCCCTTCCTGTGAAATTAACTAAAGCCTGTAGTTAATTTCAATTCAGTCTATTTCCCTCAGTTTGTCTTTAGTCTAAGTCCTAGTCTATAAGCCCTGCTGTTCTTTGCCTGTTTAGATTAATTCCTCCTCTCCCTGAAAATCTTTGTTACCTTTAGTGCTATACTCCCTGACTTCAGCCCCATATTATATCCTGAATCTCCCTATTCCAGCCTACCTGTAACCCATATTACTTATCTAGCAAGTCCCTGACAACCTCCCTTCAAAATCCCCTTTTACCACACACCTTTCCCAAATTCTCCCCATTACATCTGACATAATAAATCTCACTTAGGTCTTATGTATTATACACCTACCTCTTCTTTAGGGTCTCATCAAGATATGTACCTCTCATGGTCTCAGTCTATACCTTATTTCTTTTTTTCACATGACCAAGAAGGCAAAACAAAATGTAAGGGAAAGGGAGGAATCAATGATCAGTAGACCATTTGCTGCATAGAATATCAGCTCAGTGATCATCCATCAAGAAGGGTTTCCCATCATTTCTTTCAGATGTAAGGACAAATAGGTTTAATGAAAGAGCATTAGCTTTCAAGTCAGAAAGATGTGAATTAAAGTCCTCCCTAATCCTTGATTGTGCCCCCTTGAACAAGATTTGCAAAATATCATTACACAAGTCACTTAATTTTTTCACCTTTAGTTTCCTCATCTGGAAAATAGGAATAAAGGTAGAACCTACCTTGTGAGAATTTTTAAGATCAAGTAAAATAATGCTTTGTAAACCATTTGCTGTTCAGTTTTTTTTCAATCAAATCAGACACATTGTGATCCCATTTAGGGTTTTCTTGGCAAAGATACTGGATGGCTTGCCATTTCATTCTCCAACTCTTTTTACAAATAAGGAAACTTGAGACAGGTTTAAGTGACTTGCCCAGGGTCACATAGCTAGTAAGTATCTGAAGTGCCTGGGGCAGGATTTGGCTTTAGGTCTCAGTTTTCTCAACTGCAAAATGAGCTAGGGAAGGAAATGGCAAACCACTCCATTATCTTTGTCGAGAAAACTCCAGACAGGTCAGGTAGTCTTAGCAGAGCCTAAAACCACTGAATAACAACAACATCCAGATTTCAGGACTGGCACTCTATCCATTGCACCACCCAGCTGCCCTTAAAGTAGCATAAATGCTAGCTATTATTTTTTTAATCTCAGGATAATGGTTTTATTGCTCATTCATTCTCTAGCATGTTCATCTCAATGACTTTTATGACTTTTTATTTTTTGCAGAAATGAAAGAGGGCACATCTCTTAAATCCTGCCTCTTGGCACAGCTGAAAACTTTCTCAAGTGGCAGAAGGCTTCCACTTTCATCAGTTTTATTTGTTCTGTAGATTTTGCCATGCTCCAGCAGGATTCTTTTTAAGCTCTCATTCACTACTTTTCCGTCTCACAGATGGAAGGTCTTTCTTTTAGTAACACAACCCAAATCACACAGACGTGACCATGTGCCAACAAAGAGGAAAACAATGTGACTGGGAGGCATTACAACTCCACCAGCCCTCACAGTGCCTTGATGAAGTGAAGGGAAAACAAACAAATTAAAAAAAACAAAGAGACAAAGGCTGCCTGTGTTTGAATTGGATGCTACTAAGCAGTTAAGTGGCCAGTCATTTGGATTTCATTGTATCTAGGTCCTTCTCATTTCCTCCCCAACTTTGGTTCATATTCAGAGTGAAGGTAGCTGGAACAACAAAACAAATGGATACCTCTGGAGTTAATGTTCAATGGATGTGCAGGAGCCCTAATTGTTCCTCTGATTTTCTGATTTTCCAGGTAAAGGAGGTGGCCACTTGAAGCAGCACTGAAAAATAACCAGCCCTCTGGCCAGATCTACAGCACAAAGCAAAAATAGACATTTCCCAATTATCTGAGCAATGTGATCACAACAAAATACCCAACTAAATAACTAAAGACTATTTTGCCTTTCTTTGAAAACCTAGCACTTAGCACAGTGCCTGGCATATAGTGAGTGCTTAAAAATATCTATTGACTGACTGAAAACCTAGAGTGTATTCCTTTGTCTCTCTGTGTCCTGGCATCCCTCCATATACCACATTTCCCTCCTCATGCATTCTTAATATATTCTGACATTTTATCATCAATAATAAGACATTAGATTTAGAGTTAGACAAAATTTTAGGGGTCACTTAGTCTAAAACTTTTATTTTAAAGATTAGAAAGCCAATCAATGTAGTTAAGTGACTTGCTAAAGGTCACAATTGGTCCTGAGAAAAGCTAACTAGACCTATATTAGTAATACTGGACGGATTAATGGATTTAGAAAGAGTGGATCCAAATTTGTAGTTCTGGCTAGATGTGTTATCTGCATGACCTTGGGCAGGTCATGGAATCTCCTTGAGCCTCAGTTTTCATCTTGGTAAAAGAATAATAATAAATAATAATACCTAGCCTGTTTAACACATATTATGATTGTGAGGATCAAACAAGCTAATATCACATGAAAATGTTCTAAATTGTTAAGGGCTATTCAAATATGCCATGTGAAAATGTAAGGGATTGCTCATTATTGTCATCACTTTTGAATTTTGCTATTACCTAGCCTTGGAGGGTTTACCATTTAGTCCTCAAGGAAGGGATAGAACCTACGATTTTGTTGGTATGGCTAGCCCCAGAAGGAAAAGCCTCTACCTAATATCTGCTATTTATATATAGTCTCCTTTGACTACAGCCCTGCAGGTTAAATGACTTGCCCCAAATTATAAAGAATAAGTTAGAAGCATGGCTTGACCTCTGGTCTTCCTATATTCAAAATCAGTTTGTTTTTCTGCTAACCTAGACTTCCTCTTAATCTCCCAGAAATCCCAAGCAATTCACAAAATTAGAAGAAAAATAGTTTGAAATTCACATCCACATAAGAAGTGAAGCATAGAAACGATGTTTTCCAAAATCATTATTGTGTGGTCCCAACATTGGGACCATAGATCAGAATTTAAAGTCCAATTGTTTAGTCCAAAAAGCTATATTTAATGAGCAAGGAATACACACACACACACACACACACACACACACACACACACACACACACACACAGAGATATACATAAAGAATGGGAAGCAAACTGATTTAATTTCACATAAGGTAATTTAATCAACACTCATACTATAGTTTGTTCTCTGCTTTTTTTT
The DNA here is from genome assembly GCF_016433145.1 of Gracilinanus agilis. Classification (NCBI taxonomy): domain Eukaryota; kingdom Metazoa; phylum Chordata; class Mammalia; order Didelphimorphia; family Didelphidae; genus Gracilinanus; species Gracilinanus agilis. The sequence continues at coordinate 367,684,531 of NC_058132.1, forward strand.
TAAGCTATCAAGTGGACATAGTTCTCCAAATAATTAGTGTAAAGTTTACTTATGTTCTGTCAACATGGAATCTAGAGACCCCAAACTTGTAGCTTAGTGAGATATAATGAACCCCAAGTTTAGAAATAGCTTGTAGGTTGGAGACCCCCAAAGCTTGTGCTTGTTCCCTGTTCCCATGAGAATGCACCCTGATGGGAATCTCAGGCTAGCAGTTGCAGACTGAATAATGGACCCCAGGGTAAATGCTAAATACCCTTTTGTCTTAGGTAGTCTTTCCCATTGTATCAAAGACCCTTACCCAGGAAGACACACCTGGGCAGGGACCATCCTTTAGTATCCATTGTGTAGGCAGCCCCTTCCACGACACCCTAGCCTCTAGCTATGATTCTTTTCCCAAGCTTGATTGTAAATCCCATCCTTACCAGTACAATGTCAATCATCTCTCCCAGCCCCTGGATCTTCCCAAATGGTATATAAGTTCCCCAATTCATTTTGTTCCTGAGAGTCGTCATCTAGCGAGGTGTCACTCCCAGGGGGGTCAGGGAGCAGAGCAAAGCAGTGTTCAATTCTTAGACTCTGCACAAGGCACACCTCTGCCAAAGAGGCCAAGTAGCCCTAATCCCCCTTTCCTTTGATTAAAGAGTGGTTTTATGACTATTTAATAGTTCTGCGTTTTTTTCTAAGTTAACAAAATCCCCAGCGAGGTCCGAAGTCCCTGCAGCCTGACCCGCCCTGCTAACAAGGACTCCAAGACGTGAGGTACCCACACAGCCCATTTGGGGTTGAGTCAGGAGTCCACTTAGCAGAGGGGCCAGGCAAGTGGCTCTCAGAGCAAAGTGACTCGGTCTCGCATATTTGGGGTTGACTCACTCTTTAATTAAGGGGGGTTTTAGGCAATGGTCCATGGATCCACGGAGAGTCGCAGAACCAGAACCAACCTGGGGGTGTCGAGAAAAATGGAGGACAGTAAATCTGTGGACCCAGGAGGTGGAAGTAACCAGCAGTCCAAAAAACCACCTACCAATGGTGGCAAGAAACCTGTTTTCAAAGTAAGGGCCTAATGCATGCAAATATCTAGGTAAATGGCAAACAACGACAGTCAAATCCCAAGGTAAGCTGGCCAAAATGGAGTCTAGTTCAACCCACTACAAGCTCCGAGTGTGACTAGGTATTAGAGTGTGTGTGTGTTGTCGCATGTGAAAGTGGGTGAAGCATGTCTGGAGTAGAAAAGCAAGGAGAGTAGTTCAGAGGTATGAATGGCAGGCTGAAAGCTTTGAATGGGAAGCTGAGCAGGAGTGGGGGAGCCTGAAGGCATATTTAAGTCAATTAAATGGAGAAAGCTGCTTCATGAACTGAAAAGCCAAGGTTTAAGGGTTTAAAGTTTAAATGGTTTTAAATTTTTGCAAAAGAGCTTCTCATAGAAGCTTAAAGAACTTAAGTTCTGGATTTCTTCTCATTTCTTTGAGGTTTTGCTTATATTGTATTTGTGATGTGTTTTTAAAAGGATCCACTAATAACCTTAAAGCTTGTGATTTAAATGTCTAAAGTTGTGTTAACAATTAATTCCTCCCCAAAGCTGAAGAGATGGGACTGGAGCTGGAGATCTGGATTGGAGGATATCCAGCAAAAGGCAAAAGGAGGTCCAGAAATTCCTAACTTTAAAATTCTAATCTTTTCTTCCCAGTTTTGGAATGATGTGTGAAATATTGTATACGAAGTGCACTTAATGTTTTAATAATGTTGGTAATGGGATTCATTTGTTCTAGATCTTAAATGTGTTATTTGAGTGCTGTAAGTTCACATTTTTTTCATGCTGTTATTTGTTTCCAGAGAGCGAGGTTTTTCTGATTAAGAGTGTGTTCAGAAGTAAAGACAGTTCATTTTTGGTCATTGTGTCATTGTAAAATGAAAAGATATGATGCCAAATCCAGCATGTTATCAAAGTCCATTTTTTTAGTTTCCCATATCTACAACATCATATTAATCTATCAAACACATGTAAAAAAAAACCAAAAAAAATACTAAATAAGGGCTTCCGGGTTAAGATGGCGGCAGAGTAAGAAGTAGCTCTTAACCTCTCCTGACCGAAACACACAAAACTCCTCAAGGGGACATAAAAACAAGTCCAGACGAACGGAGGAACCCCACAACAGGGCACAGCGTGGAAGGTA
>NC_058132.1:367691695-367692253 GCF_016433145.1 Gracilinanus agilis
ACCATTACTGGGTTTGTACCCCAAAGAGATCATAGATAAACAGACTTGTACGAAAATATTCATAGCTGCGCTTTTTGTGGTGGCAACAAATTGGAAAAGGAGGGTATGTCCTTCAATTGGGGAATGGCTGAACAAACTGTGGTATATGCGGGTGATGGAATACTATTGTGTTAAAAGGAATAATAAACTGGAGAAGTTCCAGGTGAACTGGAGAGACCTCCGGGAACTGATGCAGAGCGAAAGGAGCAGAGCCAGAAGAACTCTGTACACAGAGACTGACATTCTGTGGTAAAATCGAATGTAATGGACCTCTGTACCAGCAGCAATACAATGACCCAGGACAATTCTGAGGGATTTATGGTAAAGATGCTACCCACATTCAAAGGAAGGACTGCAGGAGAGGAAACATATAAGAAAAACAACTGCTTAAACGCATGGGTTGGGGTGGACATGATTGGGGATGTGGACTCGAAACTACCACACCAATGCAACTACCAACAATTTGGAAATTGGTCTTGATCAAGGACACATGACAAAACTAGTGGAAATGTGCATGGG
>NC_058132.1:367692326-367771395 GCF_016433145.1 Gracilinanus agilis
TGGAAATGCGCATGGGTAGGGGGGGGTATGGGGGGGGTTGAAGGGGAAAGGAGGAGCATGAATCATGTAACCATGTTAAAAATGAATATTAATAAATGTTAAAAAAATACTAAATAAGTAAAAATTAACAATATGGTAATGGGTATGTCCTGAATAATGCTGCTATTGTTTTTAAGAATTATATTTTAATAATTTAATTCATACTTAAATAATTCTATTAGTTTTTATTCATTTTAAATATTTAATTTTGTTAGACCCAAATTTTAATATCTGACCCAGATTCGGTCATGGCCGAGAGAAATCACACTGATAATGCAATGTATAAGAAGAGGCCCATTTATTGACTAGCAATAATGCTAGGATCAGTAGGCAGAGAGACTTGCCTGACTGACCCTTTGGATTTCTTGGCCAAGGGTTTTTATAAGGTTTCTGGAGAAGGGGGTCTGGGAACATTCATGTTCAGATGTCATCAAGGGGGGGGGATGTTAAGGTCAGGGGGTCAGGAAGCATCCGGCAACCATCCATCAAGTTAGGTGTTAGGATCAGGGGTCAGGAAACATAAGGTCAGGGGGTCAGGAAACATCTGTAACTTATCTGGGGGGGGGGGGAAGAAAGACAGTTATGTGCCGAGAAACATTTGGGGCTGGGGGTTTCAGGAGACTGAACAAGGCAGGGGCCAGGAAGTAGCTTACTGAACAGGCTAAAAATAGTTCTGTCAGTAGCCTGTCAGGCTGAATTTTAGGCCCATCAATTTATGTTCTAGATATTACTGGAGTCTTAACCCTGCAGATATCTTCAACTATTATTCTTCAGGTTTGATACCAATCATTCAATATTTATTAAGTACCCAGGAGATACTCAGCACTGTGCTAGACACTAGAGATAGAAATAAGACCGAAAGAATTTCTGCTTTCAAGAATCTTACATTCTAACAGGGACACAAAAAGTACATACATGAGTACATAGATCTTAACTATGAGGAAAACAAATACAAAGGTAGTTTGAGAGAGAGGAAACAAAGGATTTCCATAGAAGGTAATGCTTGAGTTGTCTGTCTCCCTCATTCTAATGTACAAAATTATTTTGTACCTGAGGCATGATAAACCAGCTCTTCAGAGCAGATTGTTAAATTTTTACTTTGAGTATTTATACCTCAGAAATCAGCAAACACTACAAATCAGGACTTGATTTTTAATTTTTTTTGAATGTCTAGAGGCCAGAGTTGTCAAATTCTCAGCCACTCTCAGAATGGAGCTTTGCAAAACTCCTGAATGAAGCCATAATGAGGCTAAAATGTGATCAGGAAATATGTAACAAAATATACAACCTGTTGTTTTTGTTGTTCAGTCACCTCAATCTTGCTTAAATCTCCGTCACTCCATTTGATGTTTTATTGGCAAAGATAATGGAGCAGTTTGCCATTCCCTTCTCCACCTCATTTTACAAATGAGGAAGCTGAGGAAAACAGAGATAAGTGACTCGATCAGGTTCACATAGATAGTGCCTGAGACTAGATCTGAACACAGGAACATTAAGTCTTCCTGACTCCAGGCCCCATATTCTATACACCGTCCTAAATAGCTACCCTACAATACACCATAGATATTGTTAATTTATAATTTTCCAAGTCAATTTGCTTCCTCTAGGTATCCATTTCATTTTGAATTTAATCCCATTAGATTTAAGAAATTAGAAATAATGGATAAAATTATAATAAGAGATTAAATTTAAAAGGATGTCATGTGTAAATTATTTTATATCCTGTTAAGCATTAACCAGGGTACCCCTCTTAGAATTCTGTTCTTAGATGCCAAAGTGTTAGCTTGAAATATTTTTTAGATTTGTAGATTGCAGTCACTGTTCATCAGAACAGGCCATTTATCCTCCCTGAATACAAGCTTGGTAAACTAATCTAGCTGGAAGAACACACTAACTTGATGTAGAGAGGAAAACAAATGTGCAAGTTAAGTCAGACCAACATCTGCTGTCAGACTCTGATAGCAACAGCTCAGCACCCTGAAACCAAGAGCCTTGAGAAAAGCAATACTTCTAACCTAAGGACTTCTGATATTCTGGGAAACAACCCTTGGGGCAATACTATCTGGAAATTATTCTTGCAGATGTTTCAGCCACAGGTATTTAAAACCCGGAAAAGAAAATTCTTTTTTTACTAATATCTTTGGTAATCATTCAACCTCTGAAACTCACATGATTTTATCAATGGCACTGAGAAAAAAGAAGCCTCATTATGGATATCTGCTCTACTACATATCTCACCCTAAGGACCCTGAGACTTTTCCATCTGCCTTGTGGCAGAAACCTTCTATATGTGTTTTCCCTCCCATTGGAATGTGAGCTTTTTGAGATCAGGAACTATTTTATTCCTCTATTTGGATCTCTAGCTCTTTGTTCATAGTGAACACTTAAAATATTCAATTATTCACTCAATGAAGATTAGGTCATTTCTTTTAACCCACATGCCCTCCTTCTTTAAGCCACAAAATCAGTATATCATCTGTACCCTGTGTTAGGCCTTGGTAAAAACATGAAGTAGTCTAAGGTTTGTACCTTTTTAAATGTTTTTAAAGTTTTAAAATGTTTGTAACTTATCATGCCTCATCATCTTTATACTAGATTTCTGGTTGTACCAGATCTCCTTTGCAGTGCTTCACCTAATAAATAGATTTTCTGTCCCAGATATTATCCTCTCTGTTCATTCCTAGCTTTTCTCAAAATGGACTTGTCTTTACCTCAGTCCCTTATGAATTTGCTCTATTACACAGGAATAGGGTGCATGGGAGTTTTAGTCAGCTATATTGCATGTTAATGAATTACCTACCTAATATGTTATACTCTATTCCATGAAGTTAGCAATATCCTGAACTCTAACCTAATTCATTTACTCCACAAAAAAAATCTTTAAGGAATGTTCTTGACCTATAGCTTCATAGAACAAAAACTAGGCATATACACTGTTGGGTATCCTTCCCATTTTCTCTTTCCCTTTCCTCAAGAATTTTTTTTATCCTGAAGAAAATTCAGCCTTAATTTAAAAAGATATTGTGAAAGGTACATCTAGGTTGCTCAGTAGAGAGAGCACCTGGCCTGGAGACAGGAGATCCTGGGTTCAAATTTGGCCTCATATACTTCCTAGCTGGACAAGTCACTCAACCCCAGTTGCCTAACTCTTACCACTCTTCTGCTTTGGAACCCTCATTTACTATTGATTCTAATATAGAAGGTAAGGGTTAAAAAAAAGATATAATGATACTCAGTTTCATCACCTTGGTTCTTCCTTTTTTCCTTGTATATGACATGGTCATGATCCCCTTTTACTGTTCAATTTTTCCAATTTTTTACTCTATATGCTAGGAATTATGTTTAAAAATGCTTTTGATTGCCTCTATTACTTAGGAAATTTGATTAACAATATAGTTACTTAGGAAATCAAGGATAGAGGGACTCATATGTATGTTCATATATGTATATGCAAGTGACTACATGTGTATACAATATAAATATGAGTACATTGGAATACATACATGAGTACATGGGTACATATATAAAACATTTCTATTTTAATAGGTCATACAACAATTTTTTATTCTTCCTGGAGTTTAGGAGGTGTTCTGGGAGGACTAGTACCTCTGGTAGGAGGGCTCACTAGGATCTGTAGAGGACTACTTATCTACCTTTGGTGTCTGTCACCCAACATTCTCCTTTGGCTCTAAGAAGGTGTAGCATGTTCAGTGGCCATAATCCAATAAAATATCAAAACAAAACCAAAACATCTTTGACAAAATATTAAAATAAATTAAGGGTGACCAACAGGCTTCAAACCCACGAGTAAATTAGAGGGATGTCTACCCCAAGCATCTGAAGCCTTTCCCTGGAAGGACAGATGAGAAAAATGTTTCAATGCCCATGAAGGCAAAAGAAGTACATGCTATGGAGTGCTTAGAGCTTGGTCAGATATTGAAGACACCAAAGGTATCTACTGCATCCCATGTTATCATCATTTGTCCTGACTTTGGATTTGCCACTGAACTTTGACAAAGATATAACAGGAGAGAATATTAGAAGAATATTCTCTTAGAAGAGTTGAGTTTGAGTCTTAGTTAAGTGTGTTAACCTGAAGAGTACACTTTATTTCTCTGGTACTCTGTTTTCTCATCCCTAAAATAAAAGAGTTGGACTTCATGATCTCTGTTTTCTCTTAAGGTCTGTTTAAGCATTTAAGGTAATGATAGCATGGAAGTAGCCACACACTGCACTCACAGTAGATTAGCTGTATCCATGACAGAATGTCAGAGAAAAGGACAATGGAATGAATGAAAGGACACATGGAAAATATTTTCTTTTGTTTGGAGTGGTGGTTTGTGATCTCCCTGGTATCCCTAAAATCCTTTTTGCCTCTATCTTTGACAACATATTTCTGGTAAAATAAAAATTTAGTGTAAAGGAAGAATGTAAGAAAGTATGACCTGGACATATTCACAAGATATAAGGATACCATTAAAGGTTTGACACTCGGGGTCACCATACCTTCTCAAATAAAGACTTAGGCTTCTTCAGGGCAGGAATGTCATTATTAAATCAATATCCTGATATATTTCATTCCCCTTTTGCCCTTCAGCTCTTCAAATTCAACCTATTCCATGTGGCTTAACATGCTACTCTCTATATCATCTACAATCACCTTCAAAAATACCACTTGTTTGTTGCTTATATAAAAAATGTGAGGTCTTTTATAGCCTATGTTATCACATTTCCCACAAACACAAGTATCATTAAGTATGTGGTACAATAGCCAAAGCTCTTTAAAGCAGAAATTACTTACATAGGCTGGAGGAGATATATCTGGGTGTAAAAACATAAATATTCTGTTAGCAATGTATATCAAATGCCACCCATCTCCACACCATTTCATTTCAAAGAAATTTTCTTAGTAGCAACAGGGAAAATTTCTGAAAATCACAGAACATGTAAAGGGATAGTGACTAGGTTTATGTGGGTGGTAAATATAGTCTCAGCTGAGTCATCTTAAAGTCTGTTACTACATCAGGGTATTTGGGAAGGAGGGGTTGTCTCTTGAGATATGACAAGTATCCAAAGGCCCCCCTTCCCATCAAGTTATTTAAGAAGATACAAAGGAAACATTGAATAAGAATATGGGAATTTTTTGTTTCTCTGTCCTCTCTAGAGTAGCAACAGATATTCTAAATGCTTAGATTACTTGTAGAAATCCCCTTGTTTTTAATCAATGGAGGTGACAGGAAAAAATAAGAATGCTGTCAGATTCCTTCAGTCTCTCTTCCCCTGCCCTACATAAATATCTCCCATATTTAAATGTCTGAATTTTCCAACATTAGAGACCAAGAACAATCTCTTTTTTCTGCTCTTTCATTTTGAATTTCCTTCCAATTTGAAAATTATCTCATTCACTGATATTTTAAAATGAGTTAGTTTATCACTCTTTCCTTTATGGGAAGGACCTAATGTTGATCTTGGTATGTCATACAACTATTAACTATTCTTGCTACATCCAAATCATTGCTAAAAATATATAGAATAGAATAGAAACAACTTCAGATCTCTCAAGAACTTCATTGGAGAACTCTTTCCAACTTGACAACTATTCATTAGGAGTCATTTCTTGGGCCTGAATATCAAAGTATTTGTGAATTTCTATTATTTTGTTATGAAAACAAATAAGATTGTGCATGTTAAGTGCTTAGTAGACCTTAAGCATTACTTAAATATTACCTACTGCTATATATACATGTTCATTCAGTCACTGCTTAACATAAAGGGAGTCCAGAAGACCCCCTTCTTCCCTCTTGAGACTCCACAGGCTGTGCCATCTCCATGGTTCTGTCCCCAACTAACAAGGGCAGCTACTTCATGCCTGGAATCCCACAGCTACAGTATCTGGAGTGGAGAACCCCTTAGAGGTAGATAGTGGCATTGCTGCCACACTGCTGCCACTGCCACTGCCACTGCCACCTCTTCTGTTGTCTGTCAACAGTCAGAAATTTATGGCACAGGGTCCTGCCACATTCCCCACTCCAATCAAATTTACTTAATATAAACTTATCTAATGAAAAAATTGTCTGTATCTATGTCTCTGTCTCTGCTTCTTTGACTCTGTCTCTTTGTCTCTATGTCTCTATGTCTCTATGTCTCTATGTCTCTATGTCTCTATCTATCCATCTATCTATCTTCTATATTAGCTGCTTGTGAATACTGTTCCCTTTCCTAAAGGGTTACTATAGAGTCAGGAGTAATACTATCTATAGCATTTCCATGAATCAAAGTCAAACTTATTGGTATATAATTTGTTAAATTAAGTTTCTTAACAAAACAAAACAAAACAAAAATTCACATTCATAATTCAGTCTTAAGTATTTCTCTAATTATCCCTGATCTTGCAAACATTATAAACAGTGGCTTAGCATTTACACCTCTTTTAGGAGTCTAGAGCATATATTATCAATATCCACCAATATGAGCTTATCAAGGCCATATTTTCTATACTGATTTACTTATCTTCAGTTTCACTGCCATTTAATAATTTTTCTTTCCTTTTCAATATAAAGATCATTTTATAAAAAATGATCAAAATGATTTGAATAGTTATCTTCTATTAATCATGTATAGAATTTTTTCCATTTCCGTGAATACCCATTTTCCAAATTCCTCATCTAGTTTTTCTTACTGCCTAGATGGTGTATAGTGCATTCCAATAATAATATTAATTCTGTTACCATTCTCATTGAAAACTGGAAGACTTCCAAAGGGCTATAATAATTATTATCTTATTTTTGCCTAGCAACAAATTGATGGACCTTTTACTTTCTCCTTTATTCATAGGAATAAATGGAGACTCAAGAAGTTAAATTACTTGCCCAGAGTCATAAAAGTAATAACTGAGGCAAAATTTGAATTCAGTACTTCCTGATTCCAAGGACAGAATATAATATGCTACTATATGCTACTCTATACCTATCCATTCTATCCATTCCATTCCAACTTCTTTGCTTAGTCAATTCATTTTGAATAAAATATATTCTTTTGGAGTCATAGTCCTCATTCTATCAAATCTTAGTCATGTATGTATGTGACTAACACACATATATATGAATATATGTGGTCACTGATTTCTTTTTCTTGGGCTCTTTAAGTGAACTATCTTGTTAGATATACTTTGAGTATTTTTACATAGACATTTGAGGCGTATAAGTGTTATTTCTGGCTCCCTATCTTATATCTTATATGAAATGAATTTCTTTTATTTTCCTTTTGAACTTCTATGCTTTTATTTTAATTTAAATATTAATGTAATTTATCTACTAGTGTCCCAGACTCTTCCAACCTTTTGTGCATCACAGAAGACATCATCTGGGAGATAGTAATATTAAAACAAATTAAGTCTTTCATGCTTCCACATTTCAGTTCAGTCTTTGGACATAACATTCATTCTGCAGCTGTGTCTGATGCTCTCTTGGTTCTACTCATTTCACAATTCATTATCCCCTACAGCTTTTTTCCAGGTTTTAAAAAAATTATCCTGCTCATAGTTTCTCATGGCACATGTTATGAGGAAAATTAAGAGTTTAGACATTTAGTGAAATTAGCATCCAGGCTGTCAGATAAGACCTAAATGTTCCAATGATGGAATAGTGGCAAGAAAGGAAGTGATTCCTGAGAGACTCTGTTATGGCTGAGAGCACTGGATGCTGGTGAACTGCCTCTAGTGAAGAGCCCCGGAGAGTGAATTTGTCTCCCAGAAGATATACCTGCCTGTGGGAAATTCAAGTTGAATAGGAGGATCAGACTTGAGTGGTAGACATCCCAGGTTGATCCAAGCTCTTTGTCTTTACCTTTTTGGATTTATTTGGCTGGTACCTGTCTTGAATCATTGCTGGAACAGAAGTGAACTCAAGTTGTGAGACATTCATTCACCTTCCATCCTTTTAGGCTAATCCAGGCAGCCTAGGTTAGAATAGTGTAGATCCTGACCCATCTCCCAGTCCCTGAGTTTTGTCCTTAGCTACCTAGGTTAGGGTGACCTCTTCCTACATTACTTACCCTTAAATTAGTTATTAAACTGTGTTTTTATAACTTCCTCCTGTTACATCACACAACTCAAAGGGCTCATTATCATTTAAAAGGAAAACTCTGGCTGAGTTGGTCTGAAGTGACACTTGCTTCCCAACTGTCACCATCCATTCCTCCATATAGACATTACTCATTTTCCCAAGTCCTGTGTTTGTGGGTGTAAAGGTGATTCCCCATTTGTATTTGTCTAAGTTAGTTATCTCTCTTCACCCAAACATTCCTCCTTCTCCCCTTCTCTAAAACCAAGATTTAATTTATCCCATTTATATACAGTAGTATTCTATTACAATCTTATATGACACTGTGTTTAACCATTCCATAATTGATTGCCATTCTCTCAATTATTGTCCTCTTTTATTCATAATTATACTCCAGCATTTGTCATTTTGTCTTTTTGTCATTTTAGCCAATCTGAAAAATGAGAGATGATATCTTAGAATTGTTTGGGTTTACATTTCTCTAATCAATAGTGATATGGAATGTTCCTGTTTCATATGCCTATATATGTCTTTAATTTCTTCATCTGAAAATTGTCTGTTCCAATCTCTTGTGCATTTATCAATTGAGCAATGTCTCTTTGAATACAATGAGTAGGATACATACAATGAAATTTTGAAAGAGTTGCCTTAGTAACAGACTGACAGATGAGCATTTCCTTTCCTTTGGCCCCCTCTTTAAAAAGTTTTCTTGTCACTGGATACAGTTTATTTTTTATAAGTATTCTTCCCTTTCCCTTACATTGTTAAATTTCTTGGCATATTTTAGCAAAATAACTCCTAATAGCTGCTTTAATTTAATCTTCATTAGTGATATAGTTACCCTTTACATCTTTAATGATAATCACTTGGTTTTCTTTTCTCTTTTTATCATATTAAAATATTTTATTTTATTAAGTTTTAACAAAATACAACTAGATTGATTTATTCATTCAATTATTTTCTTGCATTCTTTTTTTTCAATATCAACTTTAGCATTTAGGATTTCTAATTTGGTGTTTAATTGGGAAATTTTTGTAAAGATATTTTGTTTTACTAATTACATGTAATAAAATTTTCTACATAAGTTTTCTGAAGTTATATGTTCCAAATTGTCTCTCTCTCTGCCTTCTCTACTTCTTTCCAGAGATTTGAAAAGCAATTTCATCTGGGTCATACATGTGTTATCATGCAAAATATTTTCATATTGTTCATATTTGTAAGAGAATAATTATATAAAACCCAAACCACAAAATAAAAATTCAAATACTCTAAAGTGAAAAATCATATGCTTTGATCTGCATTCTGATTCCAATAGCTCTTTCTTTGGAGGTGGATAGCATTCTCTGTAATAAGTTCTTCAGAATTGTGCTGGATCACCATATTGCTGAGGGTAGCTAAGTCTTTCATGATTGATCATTATACAATATTGGTGTTACTATGTGCAGCATTCTCTTAGTTCTGCTTATTTCACCACATACGAGTCCATATAGGTCTTTCAGGCTTCTTCTGAAATCATCCTGCTGATGATTTTTTGTAACACAATACTTGTCCTTCACCATAATCTTCCACAATTTGCCCAGCCTTTCCCCAGTTCATTGGCAATTCCTCTATTTCCAGTTTTTTAACACTACAAAAAGAGGAGCTATAAATATTTTCACACAAATAGGTCTTTTCTGCATTTTTAGAATCTCTTTGGGATACAGACCTACTAGTACTATTACAGGGTCAAACGGTATGGACAGTTTTATAGCCTTTAGGAAATAGTTCGTAATCACCCTACAAAATGAGTGGAGCAGTTGACAACTCCAGCACTAATGCTTTAGTGTTACAGTTTTGCCACATTCCCTCCAACATTTATCACTTTCCTGTATAGTGATCCCTTACCTATCATAAGAGTTGTGTTCCAGAGACCACTGTGATAGGTGAAAATATCAAAAATAGAGGCATACCGCATTTCCATTGTGTACATTATGGTATTCATCTGCAAAGTCCTGCAATACAGTGAAAACTCAGCAATACAGACATATATATATATATATTTGTTTGTTTGTTTATTTATTTATTTTTTAATCCACAATACAGTAAACTGATATAGTGAGGGACAACTGTACTGTCATATTGTCCAAACCGATAGGTGTGAGGTAATACTTCAGAGTTGTTTTTATTTACATTTCTCTAATCAAGAGGGATTTAGAACATTATTTCATATGATTATTGATAGCTTTGATTTCTTCATCCGAAAACAATTTGTTCATATCCATTGCCCATTTGTCATTTGGGGAATACCTTTTATTCTTCTAAATTTGACTTAGTTTTCTTTTAAACTTGAGAAATGAGACCTTTATCAGAGACTTTGGTAATTTTTTCCCTAATGTCTTGTTTTTCTTCTAATTTTATTTACATTGGTTTAGTTTGTACACAATTTTTTATTCATTATTGTCATAATTATTCATTTTATATCTTCTAATGTTCACTATCTCTTGTTTGGTCATAAATTCTTTTCTTCCCCATAGATATGACTGGTAAACTAATACTTGTTCCTCTAATTAACTTATGATATCAGCCTTTATATCTACATTATATATCCATTTTGGCCTCAATTTGGCATAGGGTATTACGTAGTTTCTGTCCTCATGCAGTTTCTTTCAATAGTGAGTTTCTGTTCCCAAAGTTCGGATCTTTGAGATTATCAAAAACTAGATTGCTAAGGTCTTTTGTCCCTAATCTATTCCATTTATCCACCCTTCTATTTCTTAGCCAGTACAAGATTATCTTGATGATAACTGCTTCATAGTACTGCTTAATTTCTGGTAATGATAGTCCAGTTTACTTCTTCTTTTATTTTTTAATTTCCTTGATATTCTTGACCTTTTATAATTCCAGATAAATTTTGCTATTATTTTTGGTAGATTGATTAATATGGCATTTGTTATTTTCATAATCTGGGAAGTGATGGATGCCACCTTGACTGACAGGGATGGCAGTTGGAGAGACTTGGAATGTTCCCAGGTGCCCTGAGCCAGGGTCAAATGTCGGTTGGCCCCACGGTAAAAATAACCCTGACAGCCACTTTGAGGAGGTCTCTCTGGAGGTCTCTGGACAGGAGTCTCTGAACTGGGAAACCTCTGGATTGAGTGGGTGGTTGAAGGGTGGAAGGGAGGTCTATTAAGAAGAGGGCAGGAATATCTCTGAAGCTATTTCCTGATAGACTGTGAGAGCTAGTGCATCACCAACACTGATAGTGAGAAAGCTGAGAGAATAAGATCATCAATACAGCTGCATCAATAGCTTCCCTCTTCTCTGGCTTGTCTGTGACCAGGTCTGGCCAGAGGTAGTAGAGTGAGCAAATCCCTGCTTTCACCTGATCAATAGCCTCCAGTCCTGATTGTCAACTAGTTTATAGATAATAGAACAATAGGGTCTCCAATCCCCAATCCTTGTCCTTGTTATCCTTTCCCTGGTTATAGATAAAGAGAGTTCAACAACAAGTACCTTCCTGAGTGGTCTTTATATCATGACCCTTAGGAAAGGATTCAAACACAGTCAGATTCTAAACATCATCCAAGGCAAATCAATAGCCCAATACTAATCTATCCAACCCCAGGTTGGACCTGGGAAGCTTACCCATCTATCTAACCTTTCCAGGGTCCTTCTTGGGCAACTGTTAGAGAGAAAGGGAAAAATTACAGCAACAGTCAAGGGTGATCAGAGTTGGTGTTCCTCCATCATCTGCAGCTGAGGAGAATAAAGATAAATACATCAACATCATTGTACATCTATACATCTACATTGGACCCTTTTTGTTTATAGCACACTAAATAATTAAACTTATTTAGGTAGGAATGGCATTTTTATTGCATTAGCTCAGCCTACCCATGAGCAATTAATGTTTTTTCAAAATGTTTAAATCTGACTTTGTGTGAAACTTATTTTATAATTGCATTCATTTAATTTGAGTATTTTTAGCAATTATATCCTAAAGTATTTTATATAATCTAGAGTTGTTTTTTTGTTTGTTTGTTTGTTTTTATGGAGTTTGGATTTTTGCATCAATATTCATTAAGGAAATAGATCTGTAATTGTTTTATCAATACTATATTTGTGTCATAAAAAGAATTTAGTAGAATTTCTTCTTTGCTTATTTTGTTAGTTTATATAGTATTGGGATTAATTGTTCTTTAAATGTTGATAGAATTCAATTGTGAATCCATATGGCCCTGGGAATGTTTTCTTAGGGAGTTCATTGATGGCTTGCTCAAATTATTTCCATGAGATGGGATTATTTAAGTATTGTACTTCCTCTTTTGTTAATTGTAAATAGTCATACATTTGACCTATATCATTAGATTTATTGTCATGTAATTGGGCAAAAGAACTCCTAATGATTGCTTTAATTTCCTCTTCATTGGTAGCGAATTGACCCTTTTCATTTTTGATACTGGTCATTTAATTTTCTTCCTTCCAAAAATAAAGTTAACCATTGCTTTATCTCTTTTATTTATTCATTTTTTCATAAAGCCAACTCCTAATTTTATTTCAATGTTTCTCTTACTTTCAACTTTATTACTATTTCTTTTTATTTTTAGGTTTTCTAATTAATTATTAATTGAAGAATTGTAATTTGATCTTTTCTCATTTTTTAGTTGCATGCCCAATTCATTCATCTTCTCTTTATTTTACTGATATAAGCATTTAGAGATATAAATTTCCCACAAATACTGCTTTGTCTATATCTCATAGATTTTGACATGTTGTTTCTTCATTGTCATTCTCTTTAATAAGATTACTGATTGTGCCTATTATTTGTTCATTGACCCATCTTTTTTGAAGAATTAGATTATTAGTTTTCAATTAATTTTTAATTTGTCTTTGTATAAGCTCTTGGAAATTTTAACTTTTATTTTATTACAACTGGAAAAGGATGCATATATTATTTCTCCTTTTCTGTATTTGGTTATGAAGTTTTTATGCCCTAGTACATGGTCAATTTAAGTGCACAAACCCTGTATTCTTGAAAAGAAGGCATATTCCTTTAAAACCCCACTAAATTTTTTTCCAGAGATCTTTTAAATCAAACTTTTCTAAAATTTCATTCACTTCCTTAACTTCTTTCTTCATTTTTTGTTTATATTTATCTAGTTCTGACAGGAGGAAGTTGAGGTCCCCAACTAATATAGTTTTAGTTTCTAATTTCACCTGATACTCATTTAATTTCTCCTTTAAAATTTCTTCTTTAAGCATTTGTTGCATATATGTTTAGTTCAAATATTACTTAACTTTGTCTATAGCAATATTACCTTTTATCATGATGTAATTTCCTTATTTATCTCTTATAAATCGGTTTTATTTTTGCTTTAAAACTTTCTGAGATCATGATTGCTACACCTGCTTTTTTTTCACTTTGACTGAGGCATAATAGATTTTGCTTTATCCTCTTACCTATACTCTGTTTTTGTCTCCTAACCTCAGATGTGTTTCTTGTAAACAACATATTGTAAAATTGTTTTTAATACAACCTGTTATGTGCTTCTGTTTTATGAGTGAGTTTATTGCATTCATAATCACATTAATGATTACCAACTGTGCATTACCCTCCATTTTATTATCCCCTTTTGATCCTGCTTTCTTTCTCTTTTCACTGTGTTTTGTCTTCACAAGTGTTTTGCTTTTATATATCACCTTTCTGTTTCGCCCTCTCTTGTATTTCCTCCTCCCCTTCCCTAATATTCTTATAACCTTCCTATTCCTCTATCATCTAAGAATATGGTTGTTATTTCCTCTCTGAGTCAATTATGATGAGAGGAAGGTTAAATAATTGTCCGTTGCCATCCTCATTCTTCTCTCCATTGTAATAGGTTTTTTTAAAACTCTTTAGATGATAAAATTCATCTCATTTTACTTCTTTCTTGCCTTTTTTCTCAGTGACATCCTTTTTTCTTCCATTGACTTTTTTGCATGTCATTCAAAACAATTTGTTACCATAACATCTGTCTATGCATATTCCTTCTAAATACTCTGATAATGATAAATATTTTTAAGATTATAAACATCAAGTTTCCATGGAGGAATATAAACAGTTTTACCTTATTGAATCCCTTACATTTTCTCCTTATTTACATTTCTCTGCTTCTTTTGAGTCTTGTATTTGAATATCAGATTTTCTATTTAGAACTATTTTTTTTCATCAGGAATATTTGGAAATATTCTATTTTATTAAACGATCATTTCCCCCTGAAAAGATATTCTCAATTTTCCTGGATATTGATTCTGAATTGTAAACCTAATTCCTTGTCTTCCAGAATATCATCTTTTAAGCCTTCTGATCCTTTAAAGTAGAAGTTACTAATTATAATAATGATTATAATGCTGTGATATTTGAATGGTTTCCTTTTGGCTGCTTGAAGTATTTTCTTCTTTTCCTCACAGCTCTAGAAGTTGGCTATAATATTCCTGGTAGTTGTCATTTAGGAATTTATTTAGGAGATGATTGGTGGATTCATTCAGTTTCTCTTTTGTTCTCTTATTCAAAAAGTAACAAGGTCACTTTTATTTTCAGTGAGATATTTAATATTTTCTTCTATTTTTCATTTTTTTTCATTTTTTATTGTTTCTTGATGTCTGATAAAGTCATTAATTTTTTTCAAACATTTATTAATATTCATTTTTAACATGGTTACATGATTCATGCTCCTCCTTTCCCCTCTATTTCTTTTTAGCTGGCTTCGGCCCTATAGGTGTTGTGTGTGGAGGGGGTGAGGGTGGGGTGGTTGCTCAACCCATGATTTAGTGAGAGCTGTTTCACCCCTTTATAGCATGGAAATGCCTCGATTCCACAAACCTTCCACGCTATGCCCTGTTGTGGGGTTCCTCCGTTCGTCTGGACTTGTTTTTATGTCCCCTTGAGGAGTTTTGTGTGTTTCGGTCAGGAGAGGTTAAGAGCTGCTTCTTACTCTGCCGCCATCTTAACCCAGAACCAAAAGTCATTAACTTTTAATAGCCCAATTCTACTTTTTGAGAAATTATTTGCTTCCAGGAATTTTTGAAATTTTTCCATTTGGTCAATTCTACTTTTTAAAAAAACTTTTTTTCATTGGATTTTTTGCTTCTTTTTTCATTTTAACCATTTTCTATGGTTAGCTGGCATTTTTGTTTTTCTTTCTCTTTTTTGCATTTTTCTCATTTTCCCAGGCTTTTATTTAGGTTTTTCTTTTATTTTAGTGATGAGTTCAGTTCTCAGATTATTAAGAACACATTATTAAACTTAAAAATTCCCTTGCAGTTCAATCAACTCTAGTTCTTGATGAGTCTTTGTGCATGTGCTATGTACTGCTGATAAGAAGTTATATTCCTTTTAATCCCTATTTATTTTTGTCCAGATATCTATTAACTGTAATTTTTCAAAAATTTCATTCACTTCCCTTACTTCTTTCTTATTTATTTTTTGGTTTGATTTATCTAGTTCTGATAGGAGAATCTTGAGTTCTCCCAGTAGTATGGTTTTATTATCTATATCCTCCTTAAGCTCCTTTAGAAATCTGAATACTATACCAGTTGGTGCATATATGTAGAGTACTGATATTTCTTCTTTATTTATACTGCTTTTCATCAAGATGCAATTACCTTCCTTATCTCTTTTAATGAGACCTATTTTTGATTTAGCTTTATCTGAGATCCTGAAATCATAATTGCTACTTCTGCCTTTTTTGTCTCAGTTGCAGTCCTATAAATTCTGCTCTACCCTCTTATCTTTACTCTGTGTATGTCTACCTGCCTTAAGTGTATTTCTTGTATACAACATACCGTAGGATGCTGGTTTTTAATCCATTCTGCTATCCACTTCTTTTGTATTGGTGAGTTCATCCCATTCACATTCACAGTTTTGATCACAGTCTGTGTATTCCCCTCCATTTTGACTTCCTTCTTTGATTCTACCTTTTCTCTTATCCTTCTTACTCTCCTCTCCAACTTTTCACTTTTAGTTAGTTTCCCCCTTTTCCCCTCCCTAATGTTACTGCTTTTCCCACTCCCTCCCCTCTAATTTATTCTCTCTTACTACTGTGCCTTTTAAACCATTCCCCAACCTCTCTCTCCCTTTTATTGCTCCACTCCCCACCAGCCTGTTTATTACCTTTCTACTTCTCTATAGGGCATGATATAATGAATCTGACTGTTTTTCCCTCTCTGAGCCAATTCCAAAGAGCATAAGATTTAAATATTACCTGTTACCAACCACTTCCTCTCTTCCATTGTACTGGTCTTCTCTTCCCCTCCTCTTTTGCTCTTCTTTATGAAATATATATTTTTCCCACTTCTCTTAATATTGCCCTATTTTTACCCCTAGTTTTTTATATATTTTTTGACATATCATCCTATACAGTTTGACCTCTGTATCCTCTAAGTATACTTCTTCTAGCTTAATAACATTTAAAAAAATATTTTAAACCCTAATATATATATATATATATATATATATATATATATATATATATATATGTATGTATATATCCTTCTATATTGATTTTATTTGTTACAGGGCTAGGCAAAGGGCATTAAGTGACTTGCCTAGGGTCACACAGCTAGGAAGTTTCTGAGGCCACATTCAAACCTAGGACCTCTGTCTCTAGGCCTGGCTCTCAATCCACTGAACCATCCAGATGCCCCCTTAATAACAATTAAAAAAAACATTTAATAAAATTCATTTTTTAGAAAAGTTAACATGGTTACATGATTCATGCTCTTACTTTCCACTTCACCCTCCAATCTCCGCCCCCCCACCATAGCCGATGAGCATTTCCACTGCTTTTAACATGTGCCATTGATCAAGACCTATTTCCAAATTATTGATAGTTACATTGGTGTGGTAGTTTCGAGTCTACATCCCCAATCATGTCTGCCTCATTCCATGTGTTCAAGGAGCTGTTTTCCTTCTGTGTTTCCACTCCTGCAGTTCTTCCTCTGAAGGTGGGTAGCTTTCTTGACCATAAGTCCCTCAGAATTGACTTGTTTCAATGCATTGCTACTAGTACAGAAGTCCCTTACATTCTATTTTACCACAGCGTGTTGGTCTCTGTGTACAATGTTCTCCTGGCTCTGCTCCTTTCGCTCTGCATCAATTCCTATAGGTCTTTCCAGTTCACATGGAATTCCTCCAGTTTATTATTCCTTTGAGCACAATAGTATTTCATCACCAGCGTATACCACAATTTGTTTAGTCATTCCCCAATTGAAGGGCATACCCTCATTTTCCAGTTTTTTTCTTTTTTTTTTTTTTGCCACCACAAAAAGCGCAGCTATAAATATTTTTGTACAAGTCTGTTTATCTATGATCTCTTTGGGGTACAAACCCAAAAATTGTATGTCAGGATCAAAGGGCAGGCATTCTTATATAGCCCTTTGAGCATAGTTCCAGATTGCCAGCCAGAATGGTTGGATCAGTTCACAACTCCACCAGCAATGCATTAATGTCCCATTTTTGCCATATCCCCTCCAACATTCATTACGCTCCCCTTCTTTCATTTTAACCAATCTGCTAGGTGTGAGGTGGCACCTCAGAGATTTGCATTTCTTTAATTATTAGAGATTAGAACACTTTCTCATGTGCTTATTGATACTTTTGATTTCTTCAACTGAAAATTGCCTATTCATGTCCCTTGCCCACTTATCATTTGGGGAATGGCTTGATTTTTTATACAATTGCTTTAACTCCTTGTATATTTGAGTAATTAGACCCCGTCAGAGTTTTTTGTAATAAAGATTTTTTTCCCAATTTGTTGTTTCCCTTCTGTTTTTGGCTGCATTGTTTTTGTTTGTACAAAAGCTTTTTAGTTTGATATAATCAAAATCATTTATTTTACATTTTGTAATTTTCTCTAACTATTGCTTGACTTTAAAATCTTTCCTTTCCCAGAGATCTGACAAGTAAACTATTTTATGTTCACTTAACTTATCTAAAGTTTCCCTCTTTATATTCAAGTTATTCACCCATTCTGAATTTATCTTGGTGTAGGGTGTGAGGTGTTGATCTAAACCTATTCTCTCCCATATTGTTTTCCAAATTTCCCAGCAGTTTTTGTCAAATAGTGGATTCCTGTCCCAAAAGTTGGGCTCTTTGGGTTTATCATACACTGTCTTGCTGATGTCACTTACCCCAAGTCTATTCCACTGATCCTCCCTTCTGTCTCTTAACCAGTACCATACCATTCTGATGATTGCTGCTTTATAGTACAGTTTAATATCTGGTATTGCTAGGCCACCTTCCTTCATATTTTTTTTCATTATTTCCCTTGATATTCTTGATCTTTCGTTATTCCAGATGAACTTTCTTATAGTTTTTCCTAATTCAGTAAAAAAGTTTTTTAGTAGTTTGATAGGTATGGCACTAAATAGGTAAATTAATTTGGGTAGAATGTTCATTTTTATTATGTTAGCTTGTCCTACCCATGAGCAATCAATATTTTTCCAATTGTTTAGATCTAGTTTTAATTGTTTGGAAAGTGTTGTGCAGTTGTTTTCGTATAATTCCTGTGTTTGTTTTGGTAGATAGATTCCTAAGTATTTTATATTGTCTAGGGTGATTTTAAATGGAGTTTCTCTTTCTACCTCTTGCTGCTGTGATGTGTTGGATATATATAGAAATGCTGATGATTTATGTGCATTTTTTTGTATCCTGAAACTTTGCTAAAGTTGTTGATTATTTCTACAAGCTTCTTAGTTGATTCTCTAGGATTTTTTAAGTAGACCATCATATCATCTGCAAAGAGTGATAGCTTAGTCTCCTCATTGCCTATTTTGATACCTTTAATTTCTTTTTCTTCTCTAATTGCTACTGCTAGTGTTTCTAGTACTATGTTGAATAATAGAGGTGATAATGGGCATCCTTGTTTCACTCCTGATCTTATTGGAAAGGCTTCTAATTTATCCTCATTGCATAAAATGCTTGTTGATGGTTTTAGGTATATATTATATATTATTTTTAGGAAAGGTCCTTCTATTCCTATACGTTCCAGGTTTTTCAATAGGAATGGGTGCTGTATTTTGTCAAAGGCTTTTTCAGCATCTATTGAGATAATCATGTGATTTTTGTTTGTTAGATTGTTGATATGGTCAATTATGTGGATGTTACAAGTGAATTCTATCAAACATTTAAAGAACAATTAACCCCAATATTATACAAAGTATTTGGCAAAATAAGCAAAGAAGGAATACTACCAAATTCTTTTATGACACAAATATGGTGCTGATACCTAAGCCAGAATAAAGCAAAAACAGAGAAAGAAAATTACAGATCAGTTTCCCTAATGAACATCCCTATGAAGTATAAAAATCTTAATTAAAATACTAGCAAAGAGAATACAGCAATATATAACAAGGATTATTTATTATAATCAGTTGGAATTATACCAGGTGGAATGCAAAGCAAGGATAATATTAGGAAAACCATAAGTATAATTGATCATATCAATAATCAAACTAACAGAAATCACATGATTATGTCAATAGATGCAGGAAAAATCTTTGACAAAATACAACACCTATTCCTATCTAAGAAACTAGAATGTATAGGAATAAATGGGCCTTTCTTTAAAATAAGTAGTAGTCATTTAAAACCATCAGTAAGCATCATCTGCAATGGGCATAAGTTAAATGCCTTCCTAATAAGATCAAGAGTGAAGCAAGGATGCCCATTATCACCACTATGATTTAATATTATACTAGAAATGTTAATGTTAGCAATAGAGAAAAAAAGAAACTGAAAGAATTAAAGTAGTCAATAAAGAAACCAAACTATTACTCTGCAGATGATATGATGGCATAATGAGAGAATTCTAGAAATTCACTAAAATTAGTTGAAATAATAACTTCAGTAAAGCTAGACAATAAAATAAACTCAGATAAATCATCAACATTTCTATATATTTCTAATAAAACTCAGCAGCAATAGTTAAGAAGAGAAATTTCATTTAAAATCATTCTAGCAACATGAAATATTTGGGAATCTAGTTGCCAAAATGAATACAGGGATTATATGAACACAATTACCAAACACTTTTTGTTGTTTGAGGTCAAATGACCTCAGCAAGCTGGTAATCAATAAACCCAAAGATCCCAGATTGTTGGATAAGGATAAGAACTATTTGAAAAAACCTGCTAGAAAAATTGGAAAACAGTATGGCAAAAATTAGGTTCAGATCAATATCTCACACTATCTACTAAGATAAAGTCAAAATGCAGATATGATTTGAACATAAAGAGTGATATTAAAGTAAATCAGGGTGATACAGAATAGTTTATTTGTCAGATATATGAACAAGAGAAGAATTTATGACCAAAAAAGCTATAGAGAATATTATAAGATGAAAATGAGTAATTTGTCTACATCAAATTTAAAAGATTTTATACAAATAAAGTCAATGTAACCAAGATTAGAACGGAAGTAACAAATTGGGGAAAAATTTTAACAAAGTACTCTGATAAAGGTCTCATTTTTCAAATATATAAAGAACTAAATTAGATTTATAAGAATCCAAATCATTCCCAAATTGATAGTCAAAGGACATAAATCAGCAATTTTCATATGAAGAAATATCGATAATCAAAAGAAAAACTGTTCTAAATCCCTCTTGATTAGAGAAATACAAATTAAACAACTCTGAGGTACCACTTCACAACTGATTGACAAATATGGCAGTAAAGGAAAATAATAAATGTTGGAGGGAATGTGGAAAAATTGGGACACTAATGTATGGCTGGTAGAGTTGTTAATTGGTCTATTCATTCTACAGGACAATTTGGAAATATACCAAAAGTCTATAAAATAATGCATATGTTTTGATCTAGTTATATCACTATTGGATCTATATCCCAAAGAGATTTAAAAAAAATGGTAAAGGACATGTTTGTGCAAAAATATTTATAACTGTTTTTTGTGGTGTCAGATAATTGGAAAGTAAAGAGACTTCCTCCAATTGGGAAGTGGCTGAACAAATTGTAGTATATGATGGTGATGGAATACTATTGCATTATAAGGAATGATGAACAGGGTGATTTCAGAAAGACCTGGAAAGACATACTTGAACTGATGCAGAGTAAAATAAGCAGAACCAGGAGAACATTATACATAGTAACTAAAATATTTTGGAACCATCAAATATGATAGACTTTGATAATAACAGTAATACAGTAATCCAGGACAATTCTGTGGGACTTATGGAAAAAATGCTATCCACCTCCAGAGAAAGAACTGTTGTAGTATAAATGCAGATGAAAGCAAATGATTTATCACTTTCTCATTTGGACATATGATTTAGGGTTTTGGTTTTATAAGATTACAAAATTACAAGATTGAATAATATAGAAATATGTTTTTCATGATAATTTATGTATAACCCATACATTTTTAAATGAATGGAGTAATACTCCAGTATGGGAAAAAAATCTTAGAAAGCTATTTTTCAAGTATGAATATTCTAAAATAGAAGCTAATAGAAGCTTCTGGGTATATGATAACATCAGAAAGTCCACCCAAGCTGTTAGAGGTCAATTTGGGAATTGGAACTAGTAGCATCAGCATCCAAACATGATGAGGATTCAACATAGCATGTTGATGTCCCGCTTGATTCAGCCCAGCAGAAGACTGTCCAGGTTGCAAATATACCAGAACCTAAAAGGAGTCAGCATTAATGCTTCACTTTTCACCTAGATGCATTACTTTAGGAGTTTTCTTACATTTGCATCTGTCCCAGGAAATTCAGTATTAGAATAATCTCATCATTCTACAAGATCCCACCATCCTTATTTTATCACTCTTCACCACCCTCTGTTCCTATGATTAGACGATTAATTCATGGACTCCAAAAACTCCTTTTAAAGTATGAGTTCAAAACAGAACATTTCCTCATTTCTCACCTGATAGCACTACTTTGGGGTTTTTCAAGCTTTTTCACAATTCCAACAGCAGGTCACCCTTTTCAATCCCTTCATCTCACTTTGCACATTGTCCTCTCCCATTAGGTTTTAAATTAGTGGAAAGTAAAGACTGCCTTCCTTTTTAAAAAATTCGTATCCACAGTATTTAGCACAATATCTGGTACATATAGTAGCTGCTTAATAACTGACTGACCTTCCTTCCTCCCCCAAAGCAGAGAAAAGTATATCCAGAACTATGGTTCACAATGTACCTGACCCTGGACCTCTACATATTCAAATTATTTCATTTTTGCTTCAAATTTGAAACTACTTTTTCTAGAACAATATCAATTTTAGAAGATTGTGTGAAATTACTATTCTTGTTATTACTTCTTAATAAATATTCTTTTCTTTAAAAGAAAGGAAGAAGGAATGAAGAAAAGAAAGGGAGGTAGAAAAGAGGTAGGAGAAAAAATAAAGGAAAAGAAAAATCCATAGTAAGTGCTTAAGGACTATTTATTAATTGATTGTTACAATTATACAAAATCATTAAGAAAACATGTTGAAAATTGGTATTCATGTGATGAGAATCATTAAAATCACAACTGCAACTACAAGAACAACAATACCACTGGATAATTGTCCAAATTCATTCTAGCTTGTTCTCCTCAAATAAAGTTCTGGGTATAATTCATTGTTCATCTGCAGAATGTGTAAGAAATATATTTTCTGATGTACTAATTTGATGGAAATGGTACTGTTGTACTAACTCAGTCCAGTTCCATGTCATAATAGGAAGACAGGCCTATTCTTATCTGTGTTATGGTGATGATACTTCTACTACCTACCTCATTTTTTTAATGAAAAAAAAAAGCCATTTTTAAAACCTGTAGCACAAGATAAATGTGGCCTGTTATATTCATCAGTGAAAAGTATACATATATAATTTATATAGATACACACATATATGCTTACACACATGCTTATGTGTATATATCTGGATACTCCATATAGACACAGTCATAAAACAATCTGTTTATTTCTTTGACATAAAAAACTGAGTGAAGAATCCTCTACCAATGTAAGTTAGGGAATGTTTTGTATTTTATAGTTTTAGATAATTGCCCTTGGGACATTGAGAGCTTAAGAGACTTGACAAGCATCACACATGTAGTATGCCAGAGACAGAATTTAAACCCAAACTTCCTAACTCTAGGGCTAAATTTTTTTCTTTTTTTGTGATAAATCACATTGTTATTATTGTATCACATAGCCAAGTTCACCTACACATTTATGTATCCGCTAATCCTCATGCCCTACTTCCCCCAAATGGAAAGATTAATGCAAATGTCATTTTCAAGGGCTATTTCCCAAGTAAAAGAAAAAAAAACAACAATGGCATCATCTTCCCTCCATGGTTTAGTTCAGAAAAGTAAGCATGTTGGGGTCTTCATGGTTGCAGAGAATCAAAATGAAATCTCTTGGCCAAAGAAGTGCAGGGTACTAGCCTACATAGAAACAGTAAGTGTGGCATTTTACATTAAATGAAGCATTCAGCAATGTGTATGAATGGAGATTTTGTTCTTTGAACTACATACCTCAGAATCCCTAAAACTATATTACCCAAAATGTTTTTCCCTTTGTGCACATTTGAGTCTTCACATAATTATTCATAAGTTCTGTAGCTCCTCCCGCTTGCTCTCTCTTCTCTCCATGAGCATGGCTGGGTTAGTACCTTTTTAGCTAGCATTTTACTTTAGTTGTTATTAATAAACTTTATAAAATAGAATACTTTAGGTATTGTATATTAATTTCAAAACCCACAAATGGTAGAGTTTGAATGGTGGTCTTCAGCAATATAGACTGGATGATGGCCATTTTGAGGCTAGGTCTTTTTCTACTTTGTCAAGTGGACTCCCTAACACTATTCTGCTGTTTTGAATTGTGACTCTTTTGTGCATATTTTATCTCTCTTATTTGTCTAAACTTCTAAAGGAGAGATACTGTGATTTATACCTGTTTACTAAAACTTTGGCATACAGCACAATTATTTGCTTTCTTTCATTTAAAAATTTTTATTCGAAATATTAAATATTAATTATTTCTATTTTTCTATCCCTTTCTTGGGTGGTAAGAAATTGTGAATAATAATCATAAGAAAACAAACAAGATCCTTCATTGACCATATCAAAAAATGTATATCTTAACCAGTGGAAATACGCATCAGCCATGGTAGGGGGGAGCTTAGGGGGTGAAGGGGAAAGAGCATGAATTATGTAACCATGTTAACTTTTCTAAAAAATAAATATTAATAAATGTTTAAAAAATGTATATCTCATTCTCCATTTTAAGTCCACTTTTCCATAAGAAATGGGTTACATATCAGTTTGTTGTGTTTAGGGTTTGGTCTTCAGAAAAATTTGTCACTCAAGCTCTGTTCATCTCATGCAAAGCTTTTATCGGGTTTAGTGGAGAGATGTGGTCCAGGCTGGTAGAAGTGGAAGCCCTGCTTTCTTTAATTGTGGGGCTGTAGCCTTTAGTTGTTTTGGAGTAGTGGGACAACTGTTTTGAGTAGTGGGGGGATAGTATTTTTATGGAGAAAATTCAAGGTCCCTCTGGCCCCGCCCCTAGACTGGGATTGAGAGCATAAAAAGATACTCCTGATTAGCTCCAAGGAAGAGGGAACTATAGGTGCCACTGCATAATCCGGGACCTACTCTGATGTCATTTGGTACCTGACTCAGGGGTCCCAGTACCCATCAACTTCACACATAGTACTTTCATCAAAATAGATTTTTAATAATCACTCATGGATGGAATGGCAAAATAATAATAATAATAATAATAATAATAATAATAATAATAATAATAATAAAACTCCCCCTACATTTCTGTATGTATATTTCTTTCCTGCCTACACCTCTTGCTAGACTGAGGAAGGAATAAAACATAGATCTCTGCAACAGCAGCAGAACAACCTACATCTTTATGCTTTTGATAACTCAGTATTATTATGAAGCAAAGCTTTGGTTGTACATGGCACCAGGGTATGCCACAGCTAATGTTTCTCTTTAAACTTAAACCTTGGTAGAGTACGTGCTTTAGCTTTGAAAACCATCTCTTTGAAGTTGTGCATTGTTCACAAGCATGACACAGAACTCTTGCCAGGGAAGGAAATATGAGGACTCAATATAGTTGCTTTAAAAAAAAATCTTACAAAGTGAGGTGTTTTGTACACTTTCTGGAACACAAAGCTTTAAGAGTCATTCAGGTGTTGTTCTTGCCCTGTATGGAGTAGTAAAAAACCTGGACCCTTTTTGTGTGAGTGACTAAATCCAAAGTACTGTTTTCATTTCTTCACAAGGAATGTTTTCTCAAGAGGAAGAAAACAGATAATGGCTAGGGGAAAAAGTCACTTTTTCTTTAAACCTACCTCATCTTTGACCCCTTTTAGCAAAACCAAGCACAGAAGCAGAAATAACTTCTTAAAGCCAACATTTGTAGAACTCAGGGGAAAAAGAAAAGGTGTTCTACACAGGAGTGCCTACAACTGTTGCTTTGAAACGTACATTTCCTTTTTCTACCTATACAACTGAGAAGAAAGTCATACTTTTATATGTCCAACTTACAGAAATAATATCCATGAAAAAAAACTACCTAATAAAGAACTTTTGAAAACAGACAGAAACAATATAAAAATAAAATAGTTTAATTTGAGCCTCGGTGATTTTTCACAAATGTCCTAGATATCAGGTATGTGTAATAAAATACTTAAGAATAGAAATACTGAAGGAATGATCTTTATCATAGTCATATGTTGCCTATACCTAAAGAATATGTTACAGAAGAAAGAACACAAGATTTATAAATTTACAGGCTCAGATCAAGCCATTTACTGTCTGTGTTACTCTGATGATTAGACATTTAGATTTCATTTTACTAATCTGTAAAATAAAAGGTTTCAGTCAGATCCTGAGATTCCTTCCAATTCTTCATATGAATGAAGAACATTGTGAGTCCTTAAATACACACACATACATAAACATGTAATATATATGTGTATATATAAATGATTGTCAGTAAAAATAAATTCCCACAATTCTATTTTATTTCATCTGAGATCAATACTACATCCTTTTTTCCTGAACATGTCTTTGTGAGACATGGCAATGAAATTTCTAATTTTTTCTTTGGTGAATTAGTTCAATAAGGCTTATATTAGAATCATGTCTACAGGTAGATCTGAAAACCTTGATATTTGTTAAATGTGAGACTTGGATCTGAGAATACCAACACATGGCCACAGAATCCAATAAATACACAAACCAGCAGCTCTCCTTCCCAAATGAAATCTAAATGAATCAGCAACAACTCTTTATGTAGCTACTTTTCAATTAACAGCTGGCAGGCATGGGGAGAATGTCTTTGCAGAATACACAGTAGTCCAGAAGACGATTGGAAAATCTGCAGTTGTTTAAATCAACAGAAGCAGTTCCATATGTTTAAGTACAATCTCGGTCCTTTTTATGGTTCTCCCTTGTTGTCAAAAGAAAAGAGGTGTGGGAAGATGAGGGAACAAATAAAGAAAAGAAAAATATATTCTTTGTTGTTTTACTTGTTTTGCTGAATATATTCTTAATCTTTTCCCTCAGAAGTCTCTCATTTGTTCCCCTTACCCAGTGGAACCATCTATCCACTATACACCATATTAAGTACCTCCTTGAAAATGTTTAAAGATACCTTTGGGCCTCAAAGTATACTTGCCAGGAATCTACTTTCTGTTATCCTGCTCCAAAGGATCCAAGGTGCAATTAGATCTCTGGAAATCCAACAATAAATAGTGCAACCAACAATATTAAAAAATAAAAATAAAAACCTTGGGACGCAAATACTGTCAAGTTAAGGCTGGTACACTTTCTTGATGAGATGAACCCTGTTAGAGATTAAAAACAAATGCCCAGCAAGAAATACATTCCTTCTTCTACATATGTTTTTAATCAACACATATAAATTACTCACTGAGGTCTTTGTTGGGCAAAAGAAATGTTTTTTTTTTCTTTTAAACTTTTCCTACAGACAACCAGGCATCCAAGGCTTCCATTGTGATTGAATGTGACATATGAAATGCTATTATACCTGCCTGAATAACTGCAAACGTCTGTTGATACATTAGGCAAAAATCACTGCAGGAAACATTAAAAATTCATTTTTAGTTTGCTTTGACATTTGTTTTGGCACTGGCACTGAGAGTATGTCTACTAATAATGAGAACACCTCTTGAAGGAAGGCATTTTAAGTTTCCTAAATATTTTCACATGGGCTTGTAGACATGTCTTGGAGCCCCTGTTCGTCACGAGCTACAGAATACTTTTACTTGTATATTCATGTCTGCCCTCAGTTTCTCTCTCTGTTTTTCCCTCCGCCTTTGTCCTTCTCTGTATCTGTGTCTCTTTCACATTCACCACCTCCTGCTTTTTCTGTTTTTGTTTCAGTTTCTCTCATTTCTTCCCACTATCTTGAATATTTGTAGACAGATAGAGACAGAAAAAGAGACAGAAACAACATTTATCAGGCCCATAGTATGTTACAGTTGCCAGAGAGTACTTGTTCTCAAGGAGCATAGACTGATGGGAAACTAATAAAGGGAAAAAGGAAAAGGGGATGAAAGAGGAAGAGTATAGAGATGCTCTATAAGTTGTTTGGAGAGGCCTTTTCTGTGTAGGGAAAGATGACAGCTCACCTATCAGAGTCTGTTATCCAAGACTGGGAGCTCAAGGTTCTGATGGTGTGATAAGTTGGGGACAGGGAAAAGGAAGGTAATAAAGAAAGAAAAATTGAAATAGAAATAGTAATATCAAAAGATAAATAGAAATAGAAATTAAATTGAAATACTACGATATAGAAATATGCAGGAAAATTAACCAAATTGCTTATGAAAATCTCAAAGATTTGGCAGGTTTTGTTCTGAGGAAAAACATTAAAAAGTTCTTGACATAGCATGGAAGTGAAGGATTCATTTAATTGGGAAGATGGGCAATGTGTTGGTAAAGTGAAACTGTCCTTTTCAAAGTAATTATATTATGTCTTTTACCACCCAAAAAGGGGCAGCTATTTGGCACGGTGAAGAGCCTGGGGCTGGAGTGGGAAAGACCTTATTTCAAATATGGCTTCAGATACTGCCTATGTGACCTGGCAAGTCATTTGACCCTGTTTGCCCTAGTTTTCTCAACCATAAAATGAACTGGAGATGAATATGGCAAAGCACTCCAGTATCTTTGCCAATAAAACCTCAAATTGGGTCACAAAGAGTCAGACAGGACTGAAATGACTGAACAACAAAAACAATTTCACCTAAAAGCACAAAGTGGTTAGACAAAACAACATTACACAGTTATAGAGTTTCAATCATAGTTCTAGAGCTGGAAAAGCCTGAAGCTCATTTAATTCAATCCTCCGCCCATTTTTCAGATGAGTTTTGTCATCTGAGAGTGCACAAATGACAAAGGCAGATTTCAAACCCAGGTCCTTTAACTCTGAAACCAGTATTCTTTTCACTGAACCACGCTGGAAGACAAAATGTTATGGAATATCCAAATTATACTCAAAGAAGTACTTGCCTCTTAGGGTTAAAGTTACAATGTTTGATCGTCACTGACCACTTTTTTTTTTTTTTTTTTTTTTTTTTTTTGCATCTTGAAGGATTAGGCAAAGCATGTTGAAATGGGATTTAGGTTTCATGCAATAATGTCATCAAGTTATATCTGTAGATTATGCGTTCTCCTAAGCCCTATAAGTAGTATTGGCATTTTCTCACGTATACAAGTTCTACATTGCCCCCTATGTCAAGGCCTAATTGATATGCTTGCCCCCACCTCTTGGAGAGGGAGAGGAAAATGACAAATTTAAGGGAAAATCATGCTTGGCTTCTTTGCCTTTGATCCTGGCGTTTTTTTGTTTTTTTTTTTTTTATTCTTTAATCTCTACATATCCTGTGATGAACTGTTTAAAAAATGCTGTATATGAATAATGTCATATGCATTTTGAATTGTATGGTAATTGTCTGGTAATATCCTCTATAGCTTTTTTCAATCAATGTTTCCTTCCAGCATGTGACTGCTCTAGGAGTTTGCCTATTAAAATTCAAATTAGGTAACAAGGTGCAAATTGCTTTATGATTCTTTTTCCTTCTTCTTCTTCTGATTATTCTCCTTTATAGATTCTTAGTTGTTAGTCATTTCTGGATGCTGATTTTTCATGCAGAATCATTTTGTAAATATGGGTGTGGAATTTATTTAATGAGATTTATACACATCTCAGCCATGTTGTCCTTGAAATGTTTTCCCTCATTATTGGTCAGCACACTCCTGGGAGTGATAGCATTTAGGGGTCAAATTTCAGAAAACATCCAAAGTAGAAAAGTTTAAATTGGTTTCCAGAAGCTTTGATGGTCATAGGAGAGGTGTGGTAATCTCATTCTCTAGCTTATGGATGTTGTTTAACCAAACTGCTTATGAAAACCTCAAAGATTTTGGCAGGTTTTGATTTGAGGGCAGTAGCTAAGAAGACCTTGACATAGCATTGAAGTAATGGATTCAGTTTATTGGGAAGAGGGGTAATGTACAGTCCTTTTCAAAGTTCAGTTTTTGTCAATGGCATGGCAATTATAATCACTTGTGAATTAGTCTCAGTCCTACATATTGGTTAGAGACAATATCTTGGGCAAAATATTTAATAAAGTTGGAAAAAATAAAATATTGTTGATTGAGATGGGATGAGGAGTCAAAATAGGAAAAAGAGGCAGCTATTTCATCATGACTAGTATCTTCTATTACTTTTAATGTACTTTTCATTAGTCATTTAGGTAGGGCATTGGATCCAGTATTGTACCTAGAATCATAAAGCCCTGTGTTCACACCCATCCTCAGATACTTTGTAGCTGTGGACCCTGTTCAAGTCACTTAACTTCTGCCTACTCAATTTCTGTAGGTATAGAATGGAGATTAAAAATCAACACAAGGTTATTATAAGGCAAAAATGAGATAGTATTTGTAAATTTTAAAGCACTAAATAAAAGATATTTTTGTTTTATTTTATATTTTTGCCTTTTTTATTTAGAATATTTTTCCATAGTTACATGATTCATGATCCACTCTCCCCTGCTCTTCCCCCACTCCTAGAGCTGATAAGCAGTTCCACTGGGTTATGCATGTATCATTGTTCAAAACCTATTTCCATGTTATTCATATTTGCAATAGAATGATCTTTTAATGTCAAAACCCCAATCATATCCCCATCAAATCATGTGATCCATCATATGTTTTTCTTCTGCATTTCTGTTTCCACAGTTCTTTTTCTGGATGTGGTTAGCATTCTTTCTCATAAGTTCTTCTGAATTGTTCTGGATCATTGCATTGCTGCTAGAAAAAAGTCTATTACATTCTAATGTGCCATAATGTATCCGTCTCTGTATACAATGTTCTCCTGGTTCTGCTCCTTTCACCCTGCATCAATTGCTGGAGGTTGTTCCAGTTCACATGGAATTCCTCCAGTTCATTATTCCTTTCAGCACGATAGTATTCCATCATCATCAGATACCACAATTTGTTCATCCATTTCCCAATTGATGGGCACCTTCACAAAGAGCACAGGTATGAATATATTTGTGCAAGTATTTTCCCTTATTATCTCTTTTGGGTACAAACACAACTGTGGTATGGATGAGGGAGCCTAAAGAGCAATATCCCTTGTAGTCCAAAAGGATTAGGGACACTGAGAAAAAGTATTCATTTTAATCTTGTTTAAGAACCAGAGTGCAGATCAAGAGAATAGTGACCATATCTCTACCTAGATAACACTAGTTTGGAAGAATTGAAAACTACTAATCCCCTACAACTAACTCTGAAAAAGCATGAAGCTTGAAAGAGGATCTTTCCCCTTTCCCCAATGCTGGCAAGAGAAGCCATCTTTAAGGAGAGCTTATCTTTATTTTGTTTATCTTTATTGTGTATTATCTTTTTTGTGTATTGTGTATATCTTTATTGTGTACAAAATGATGAAAAGGTGAAAAAATTAGTAAACAACAATAGAAAAGAACTTGGTTATTAAAATTTACTATGGCGACATGGAAGACTAAGATACAAACTCAGAAGACAAATCAAAATAGTAACAAAGAAAACAACAAAGAAAAAGATGAACACAAGCTAAACAAGTATTTTTACAAGAAATAAA
The DNA here is from genome assembly GCF_016433145.1 of Gracilinanus agilis. Classification (NCBI taxonomy): domain Eukaryota; kingdom Metazoa; phylum Chordata; class Mammalia; order Didelphimorphia; family Didelphidae; genus Gracilinanus; species Gracilinanus agilis. Next base: position 367,723,559 of record NC_058132.1, read on the forward strand.
AATGATTTTCAAAATCAAATATGAGTGGTAAAGGAGAGATTATGTAAATAAAGGAAAGCAAAGAAGGAAAATTATGAAAATACAATTAACAACTTAGTATAAGAAGCACAAAATTTGAAGTTAAATAACAACTTGAAAAAAACAGGAGTTATAAAAGCTCAGTGAAAAAATTAATTCCTTAAAAATTAGAATTGTGATAGTGGAAGTTAATGATTCTGTGATATGGCTCTATACTTAGAAAACCATAGAGAATCATCTAAAATACTATTTATAATAACAACTTCAACAAATTTGCAGAATATAAAATTTTGTTACTTTTTAGTTATTTTCAATTTTATCTGACTCCTTGTGACCCCATTTCAGGTTTTCTTAGCAAAGACACTAGAATGCCTTGCCATTTCCCTTTCCAGCTCATTTTACATATGAGAAATATATGACAAACAGGGTTAAGCAACTTGCCTAGTGTCACTCAGCTAGTAAGTATCTGAGGTCATATTTGTACTTAGGACTTCCTGAATCCAAAGCCAGCAATCATTCTACCTAACTGCCCCATATAAACCCAAATACGTGATCAGCTTTTCTATACATTACCAACAAAACCTAGCAATAGGAGAGAGGAAGAGAAATTCCATTTAAAATAACAATATAAAATACTTATTTTTTGATGAAGTTGCCATCTTGAATATTGCCATAAAAACAAATTAAAAAATTGTTCTCTTCAGCCAGTACTTTCTTGTTCTCATCCTTCTTGTTCTTGTTCTTAATTTTGTTCTTATTGTTGTTGTGCTTCTTCTTTCTCTCCTTCCTCAACCTCATTCTCCTCTAAGACTAATGTCCCTTCCCCTTTTCATGCAGTTTACTCAAGTTTTATGGCTTCTAGGTATTTGTGCTGGGAAATATTAAAAGACTTTCTCATCTGTATGTTCTATATATATTTTTGTTTATGAGAGGAGCCTCAAGTGCCCCTCTTAGAAAAGGGATCTTCTCTGTCTCTCTAATATTTCTAATATTATTACTCACTAATACCTACTTGCATACTATCAGCTGATATTCATCTACTTTTATTTTAATAAAAACATTTATGATCAGATGGTAAGTAAAGATATATGTTAAGAAAACAGCTCACCTAAAAGTTTGGAACAAATTTCCATTACTCACAAATGCAAATGGGGGCTGTGAGAAAGGTGGGAATAATTTAAGTACAAAAATACTAACACATACATGTAGAAGACTCATGACCAAGAGCTAATACATAACTCCTGGTTAACAAATCTATTCTTTCCATAGTTAAATTCTCAAGAATTTTATCTTAGATATGTATAGCACTCTTCTGGACTCTGAAGACTGTAGCCTTATAGGGTCCATAATCAATACTTCCCTCTACCATCAGAGATCACATTCTTAGGATATTACTTTTGCACAAATGAATATTTTTCCCCAAATAGAGAAAATGTCCTCCTATTGATTCATCCTTTCAAACCCCAGATGATGTAGGAGAGGGAGAAAGGAAAAATTCTCCTAATTGGAGCTTTTCCATTATTTTGTTGGTTTACCACTTGATTGATATCAGCACCTTTGTTCATTGATATATTTGTGCAAAGGCAAAAATGTGGTATTAGGTTGAAAGAACTATACACACACACAAACACACACAGTCAAAGGAACACCAATTAATATGATCTTATACCTAGACACCTAACTAAAACAATCAAAAAGTTCAAACTATATGTAGATATAAACATTTCCCTAATCATTAAAGAGATTTTAAGATTTTAACCATTGTATTAAGAGATATCATATCATAAAGGAAACATCTTGTTATTATCTGAAAGAATAACACATATTTCTTGTTATTCCAAGGAAATTCTAGAAGACCATAAGTTGCAGATCAGTTGCTTAGGAGCAGAGGTAGAAGTAATTTCCTGAGGTCATTGCCTTTTACAACCACTATGCCCCCTCTCTAAATAAATTGGGATCATTGATCTAAAGATGGGAGGGATCTCAAAATCTATTTTATTTTCCAACATCATTTTACAGAAAAGGAAATTGAGTCTCTGGGAAATAATATTATTTGTCTATAGTGACATGATGGACAGAGTTCAAACACATATCATCACAACCACTTTTTTTTCTTTCCACTGCATCATTGTCACTTTTCATTTAATCACCAAAATTATCTCAATGTTTTACTTAGATTTTCCCAGTTTTTTTCCTCTTTTCTTATTACATTGAACCATATTTTTTGGAATACTGGTGCTATCAACTCAAAGAAATAATTTCCCTTTTTAAAAACACCTCTAATAGCTACCTTTTATCCACAGACAGGCTTTAAACTTTTCAGAGAGTTAGAGGGATGCTTATCCCAAGCATAAGAAGACTTCTGGAGGAATGGGTAGATGAAAACCATTTGTTCCAATGGCCATGAAGATGGCTGAAACAGTCACTGTGGAGTGCTTAGATATTGGTTGGATTCTGAAGACACTATTATCTGCTATATCTCTGGCCATTGACAGATGTCCTGACTTTTGTCTTGCTACTGTAATTTGCCGACTCTCAAAGAAATAGTGAAACTGACAACTTCGTACAACTGTGTCTCATTTAAATCCAATTCATGTGAAAATCAGGATATCATGATGTGTTGTCATTGGTCCCTTTCAAAAACAAAGGATGAATAATAATATCTTATGATTCGATGCCTGGTTAGGCAGTTTTCATTTTCCTTACTAATAATTATGCATATAAATTTGAACTGAGGCAAATTATGGACCTAAATTTACAATGAATAACATTAATTTATTGAATTATGATAATAAATGATCAGATCATGATAGTTGGTATTACATATTAATTTTAAATTTTCAAAGTACTTTACACAATTTTTATTATGTCCCTAAAAACATCTCAAGGTGGTATTATTTTCATAATTTTACAGATAAGGTAACTGAAGCAGGAAGAGTTTAAGTGATTTGCCCATGTTTACATAGCTAGCAAATGTCTAAGGCTGAGATTGAACTTCCTCTCTTGACATCAGGTCAAGTACTGTACTCACTGACCCACCTAAAAGACGCAAGAATCAAAACAGAAATTAAAACAAAAAACAATAGTAAACTCCTTTATCAAAGTAAGCCTTTCAAACTATACCTGAAACTATAATTTTCCTAAAGTTTTCTTAAACCAAAATAAAACCAAAATAATTCCCCCACAAAAATAGGAACAAGGTGATGGTAGGAATAATTTTAAATCAGTTTTAATTTTTTGTACACGAGTGGCCCTAAACTAGCAAATGCTATTGGACTTCATATTGTGTAAAACACTTTTCTCTAGTTTTAAGGGTAAAAAGATGATTTTGTTCTAATCCTGAATCTCACAAGTGAAAATCATAATAACATAATTTAGGGAAATAAGTAGCATTTTTAATGGATGTGACCATTTCCCTTAGCCCTTTTCTTGTTTAAGTCACAACAGATTTTATTGAGGTGACAAATACTTCATTTCTCAAGAACTATGGCAACATCTGAATCATAAAATATAGATAATATTCTGTTCCATAACTTTTATACCTCCATAGGAAAACAAGACAGCTTTCCTTTGGCAGAATCTCTCAACCATATGCTTCAATTTTGGCATATGATTTGACTGGGATAAAGTTAATAAGCCAGGTTTCTACTTCTTTTTAAAAATGTTAATGAGATGGGGAGAAGGCAATCACTTCCTGGAGGAACTTCAGGAATAGTGAAACTGCAGCTTAATCAACGTATCCGAATTTCCATTAGTGATACCAACCGCAAGCAAAAGAGTCTTTGGCACTAAAGATACCTTTGGAAATACATATTTATAAAGAACTTGAACTTGCAGCCCAATATCCTTGTTTTGAATTTCCAGGACATAGTATGGAATAGGGGGAATCAAAATGAACTTTGAGTATGAACACGGTATGCACTGTAAGTTAAGATGAGCAGGCTAAATTAAAAAAATAAACTAATAGCATGGAAAGATCTACATGAAATTATGCAAACTGAAATGAAGAGAACAAAGAGAACATTATATAAAACTACAAAATATTTTAAGAATAACTTGTAAATGTCTACCTCCAGAGATAGAATTGATAAAGAGAAACATAAAAGATATAGTTTATATACATAAGTGTGTGTATTTTGTTTTGAAAAGCTATGCTTTCTATAATTTGAGGAGGAGACAGAGAAGGGAGATCCTTGAGAATTTTAATGTAACCCACAAAATATTAATATTTTTAAATGATAGTAACCTATCTTTCAACAAATGAACAGGTATTTATTAAGCCCTTACTAATTTCTAGGCATTGTGTTAAATACTCATGATACAAAGGAAAACCCAAAGCAATTTCTTTCCTCTGGAAGCTTATGTCTAATTGTAGAGATAATATATACAGCAAATGATATGTGTAATATAAATATAGAGTACATAGAAAATATTCTTATAGGAGAAGTTAATAGTACAGAAGAGGAATAGGAAAGGTCCCCTGCGAGAGGAAGCATCTGAGTGGTTTTAAAGAAGCCAGAGTAACCTGAGCATCCACCAGTATTCATTTCTTATATACTTAGTGAGAGCTAGTGGTATCCTGGATAGAGTGCTGGGCTTAGATACAAAGAGTAGTTGTGTGACCCTTCACAAGTCACTTAATGTTTGCCTGTCTCAGTTTCCTCAGTTGTTGAATGGGGGCAATAAAAGTAGCACCCACCCCTTTAGGATTATTGTAAGTATTAAATGAGATAATTGTAAACATTTAGCATAGTGCTGGCACCTACTAAGTATTATACTTAATAAGTGCTTAGTTCCTTCCTTCCTGATCAGCAGCCAGGAATAATGTTACAAAAATAAGTAATGAAAGGTTGCAGCAAAAGCTCTTGCTTTTGCAAACCAACTATAGCAGCCCTGACAGTTGGAAAAGGATTAGAATGTTAAACCAACTGGGGGTTGGGCTCACAGGAAACCATTAGAGCTGGTCTATAAATATCCCTGGAGTACCAACTGAAGGACCTTTTGCCTTTGGGGCATGTTGGACCTTGCCTGATTTTTCTTGACCTCTCCCTGACCTCTCCTTTTAGATCCTGCTATTTCCCTAGATTTCCCCATTGGGCCCTGGGAGGAAGGGTGGTATGGTGGGTGGAAATCATGGGATTTAGCTTCTGAAGGCAGAAAGGACAACCTAAATCAAGCTTTCCCCTAATCTAGTGATCTGATAAATCCTCACTACCTCAGGGCAGTGAAACTATCCCTGACTGAGGGAGCCGGCTTCTCTCAGTCTGACTCCTTCTTCTGTGACCTTTCCCCCTGTACCAGCTTTCTCCCTAGCAGCAGTTACAAAACCCTCAAAACCTTTTCCCTCAGCCTACCCCTGGTATCAATAAATCCCCTTTGATATTTACACAAAGAGCCTCTGGTGAATCATTGTACTGAATACTAGGGCAAAGGCTGGAGAGGGAAGGAATAACTTTCCTTTTATTTCTTGAGGGCAAGCCTAGGCATCCATCTTGGGCAGGAAGTAGCCAGCAGAGACTTCCTGTAGATTTCAATTTCACTGGCAAGGAGGAGCCTCTTGACTCCTCCCTCAAAGGACCTTAGAAAATAACAATAAAATCCTTCAGCTAGACCCATATCATTTCTGGCTGACTCTATTCTTCTTGTATCATAGAGATAGCCTGCCTGCCTGAAAGACCCAGCCTGTTTCTGCCCAATACCCTCTGTCTCTAGCCTCTGTGTCTGTTTGAGCAGCCCTTCCTATATTCCCCATTCATCCCTTACCCTCCTATATTCCCCTATTTATTCCAACATCATCATATCCCCTTTCCTTTTCATAACATATCTATCATTCCATAACAGTATTAAATGAGATAATTGTAAAACATTTAGCATAGTGCCTGGCACCTACTAAGTATCATACTTAATAAGTGCTTAGTTCTTTCCTTCCTGATCAGCAGCCAGGAATAATGTCACAAAAATAAGTTTTTTACACTCATTATAAATGTATTATGCATAACTTATGCTATGTACTTTCTAATTGGCAATCTTATTCTACTCTTCCTGATTCCTTATGCCATTCACCTAAGCAGCATTTCCAGATTTTTTCTTCTTTTTTTAACTCTCCTACAAGAATCTTCTGCCCATCTCCACCCATGCATACAGTAACTGTAAAAACTGATCCCCTGTACCATAATAGATTTCTTAACCTCTGACTTCACCAAGATAACTGAGGCCATCTTTGGGGGAATCCCTTAGATGTTTTCATAGAATCAAAAATTTTAGAACCAGAAGATACTTTCAATGTCTTTGCTTTCAGACTTTTATTTTATAAATTTTTAAAAGGGGGTCAGAATGCTTAACTAATTTGCCCAGAGACACACAGCAAGTATGACTGAGGTAGGATTAAAACTCAAGTTTTCCTGACTACCAGTCTAACACTCCATCCACTATTCCACTATTTATTTCTCTTATTCATTGCTCAAAACTTCTCCACATCATTAACTAATTCTCTCTTTCATTCATCTTCTTTTAGAATAAAAGGTATCTCTAGTCAGCTAAGACCAATTTCATCTTTGCCCTTGATTCCATCCCTTCATTTTTCTTTTACGCCTAATAATGACAGTTTTGCATTTCTTTGGTCCTTTAAATTTTACTAAATATATTATCATAACCTAGAGAAAAGGAAAAAACCCTGAATTTTACACCCAAAGAAATTGATGCTCCTTCTAGTGAAGTGACTTACCTGTGGTCCTACAAATAGCAAGTAGACATGAGATATGAAATTAGATGATCTCTCTAATCTTCAAATTTGATTTAATATTTTAATACATTATATTACTTTTCCACTCACCTAACTTAAATTATCTTTATTTGGACTCTTACCAACTTCTAACAAAGACGATTCAAGTCTCACCAATAGTAAGAATGCCTTCCTTGACCCTTCTAAATTAACTAGCAACTGTCTTCTTTCTCTTTTCCATTCCATCATCAATTTTTTTTCAAAAGAAACTATATCTTTACTTTCACACAATTGACACTCTGCTCAAACCCTTGGAAAGTATATCTCATTCCCCATTAACCTGAGGAAACTGCTTTTTATGGGAAAAGGGGAGTTCTAATGACCTATTTATCAAATTCAGACTTTATTTTTCATTCTCTTTGATTTTACTACAACACTTTACAGTTAACTATTATATGAAACAGACATGGAGACCAGTCCTCACAGAGGTCTACTTTTCACAATGAAAGTTCAGTCAGAAGTTATGAGCAGAAAAGAGTTTTTTTCTCTTTCATGAAAGAGGGCACCTCCCCTAATCATAAGGCAAATGCACCCTATTCTGGTTGATCCTAACCTTTTATTGTCTTTAACCACAAGTCTCATTCTTCTACATCCCTTCCCTGTCTGCCTCCCCTCAGAAACTGGGGAGGCAAAACTTACAAGCTAAAGTTTTACCCAGTCAAGAAATAGGACAACTATAGTTTGAACACCTACATTTTAACACCTATAGCTTGGTATAGTAGCTCTTGGCTCAGTTAGCAAATAGCATAACCACAATTGACCCCATAGCATATTGGAACATACTCAGGGGCACAGCTTTACAGAAGCAGGAGGTACTGGTTAGAACTTTTCAGGAATGATACAATTATCAGCATGTTTTGAAGCTGGCATATTGCTTAACCAGGGACTTTCAGAAAACCTATTTTTAGAGCAACACATAGCCCACTCCTCACACTATGAATACTCTCCTAGTTTTAGATAATCTCTCTACCTTTGTATTAGAGACTCTCTAATAATAACTACTATTTATTTACTATCTCCTTCAATAATCTTTTCTTCCTTGATCCACTAATTATAGCTTTGTGACTTGAACTAACCATTTAACTTCTCACTGTTAGAAGCAACCATGAAATAAATTGAAAGATACAAACCTGCATTGGTAGAAATAGTTTCCTCATCTGAGAATTCCCTTTATAAGTGAAATCACAGGTATATTCCTTATTACTATCCCTTCCTGACTATGTAAAGTTCCTATTTTCTACAATTCTCAGATGAGTTCTTTTTTTCTCCTTTCTCTACATTTTATTCTTTCACATTACTATTCATCTTTATTGTTTCAACTATTTCTATGTAAATGACTCCCCAAACTATTACTTTATCCTGACCTCTCACTTAAGCACCATACCTTTTTGGGCTGGAATGAGAAGTATTAAAGCACCATTTTGTGAAAAAGATTGAGATTACAGAAATCTGAAGTATAAGGAAAGGAGTAGAAGTTTACCCATGGAGAGATCATATCAAAGATTCCTATTTTAACATCTAAAATAATGTTCTTTCTAATCTCCTAATTCTATCTGACCTTCTTTCCAGTCTCCTCTGGTGAATCATTAATCCAAGTCTTGACTACAAAACATGTACATCTAAAAGATCCATTGATAGCATAACCTGAAACTACATTTCATTATTACTAATTCCAAATATAATCACAAAAAATAAATAAATAAACAAACAAACAAACAAAAAAATAAATATAAGCATAATTACAAATACTAGAGTATTTGCATGGTTATAACATTAGTTATAGCCATGTTTTAGATAAATAGATAGATAGATAATTTAATTGTTATCACCGACTTTTTCTACTCCCTTGCTCCCTTTGTCCAATAAGTTACTAAATATTATAAATTCTGCTTATATAGTTATCACATCCTTCCCATCCTCTATCTCCTTCCACCATTGTACTAAAGGAAACTTTCACAAACATCTGCCTTCATAGCACTATCTACATCTACTTCATTCCCTTTCAGACTGATCATAAGTATAACTGTTCCTGCTACTTTGTTTATATTTATAAATGTTTACTCTATATAATATTTGTAAACAAGAATGTTCTTAATGGGGTGTATCCAAATTTATTAAAATTATAAAAAGGTAACATACTAGAGTTGAAAGAGAATGATTTTCTCTCCTTTCTCCTTCTCCTCCTCATCCTCCTCTTTCTACTTCTTCTTCTCCTTTCTTCTTCTTCTAATCCTTATTCTTTCTTCTCCTCCTTCTTCTCCTCCTCCTTCTTTTCCTTCTGCTTTCTCTTCCCCTTTCCATTCCCCTTCCCCTCCTCCTCCTCTGTCCTTGTCTTCTTCTTCTTCTTCTTCTTCTTCTTCTTCTTCTTCTTCTTCTTCTTCTTCTTCTTCTTCTTCTTCTTCTTCTTCTTCTTCTTCTTTTTCTTCTTCTTCTACTACTACTACTACTACTACTACTTTCTTATTTCTCTTTTTCTCACACACATATTAAATATATATATGTATAAATATAAATGTGTGTATATGTATGTTTAACCCTGTCTCAAAAAGTCAGTTGTATGAGACTTTTTACTCTTTTGTGAAGGTTAATTCTCTGAATGCCTCCCATCTGAAGGGAAGGCTAGAAATAGGGAAATCAAGAGAGCAAACAGATCTGGACTCTTCTAGCTTCCAGCTTCCAGAGAGAAGATACATGATGCCAAACTCTCTTCAGGTCACTAAGGGAGAGAAAGACTCTGGGAAGAAGCTGACCAAAGAGGAATTAGAATAAATACACATATTTTTGTGTATATTATTTATATATGGTTATAAATATATACATATATGTATAAATATAGCAAAAAGGTGGCACAGTAGATTTAGCACTGGACCTGAAGTCAGAGAGACTTGAGTTCAAATCTTACCTCGAATACTGAATAGAAGTTTGATCAGACTCAGGGGAAAACCTCAGGTAGTGGAGCAAGTGTTGGACAAGTTCTGGACTTTGGGCAGCTGGATAGGACCACAGGAGCTTGACCCTGAAAACAGCTAGACCAGAGAACCTAGGAGGGTCCCCAGAGAAGCCAGGAGACTCACAAAGTAGTATCAGGCAAAAACTGCTCCCTAACTCCATACAAAGAGAATCAGACTGCCTTGTTCAGACTTCTGGAAGACAAAGCATAATGATGCCAAGCAAGGCCCAAGAAATAAATAAGAAGACCAAGAAAAAAACTCTTAACACTTGATAACGTCTACCCAGAAAAAAACTCAGAAAACAGAAGAGGACAAACAATTAAAGACATCCAAACCTTCCCCAAAAAATGAAAATGGATCACAATATCTTGAAGAGCTCAAATCTGAGATCATGAGAAAGATGGAAGAGATATGGCAAGAAAATAACAGTTTAAAATGCAGAATTTCACAATCGGAAAGTAAGGCTCAGATATCAAATGAATTGATTAGCAAATTGAAGACCAGAAAAGACCAGCTGGAAGCCTTGAAGAACCAAATAGACCAAATTGAAAAGGAAAACCAAAAGATTATAGCCGAAAACAAGTCTAAAGGCTAGAATTGGGCAATTAGAAGACAATGATCTCACAAGACAACAAGAATTAATAAGGCAAAGTCAAAAGCCTAACAAAATAGAAGAAAACAAGAAATATCTCAATGAGAAGTTAATAGACCAAGAAAAGAGGTCTAGAAGAGACAATTTGAGAATTATTGGTCTTCTGGAAAAATTAGAGACAAATAGAAACCTAGATAGTGTATTACAAGAAATTATCCAACAAAACTGCCCCAATGTCCTTGAACAAGAGGGCAAAATAGACATAGAAAGGATCCATAGATCACCCTCTACACTAAATCTTCAGAAGACAACCCCCCAGGAATATAATAGCCAAATTCAAAAGCTTCCAACTTAAGGAGAAAATATTACAAGAACCCAGAAAGAGACAATTCAGATATCAAGGAAACCTATCATGATTACACAGGATCTGGCAGCCTCCACACTACAAGACTGGAAGGCTTGGAACATAATATTCAGAAAGGCAAGAGAATTGGGTCTACAACCAAGGATCACATACACATCAAAACTGAATATATACTTCCAGGGGAAAGTATGGGCATTCAAGAAGATAGAAGATTTCCATGAATTTGCACAGAAAAGACCAGGAATAAATGGAAAGTTTGATATCCAACCACAAAAACTAAGAGAAACATAAAAAGGTAAATAAGAAAGAGAGGGGAAAGAAAGAAAACTCTGACCTTTAAATTGCCTTCTTCAAGGGCTTTAATAAGATCAAATTATTTGTATTTCTATATGGAGAAACATTATATGTATAGTTCAAAAGGGTGCATATTAACCCTGCAAAGCCTTACTGCAGAATTTCTGACAGTTGAAAAGGGTTTAGAACCCTGAGGAGAGGTAGTTGATCCTGGAGATTCAATGAGAGTAGGAGGGTCAACTGAGCTCTATCTTTGGACTGTAAACCTAGCCATTATTCTGCAGCTTTTCTCTTAAGATTTGTTAGCTTAGGTATTTCCTTTGGCTCTCCCTAACCTTCCTGTACCTAATCATCATTTTCCCTTCCTGAATTTCTGTGGGTTTTTGGGAGGGTGGATCTGGGTGGTAGCTTTCAAACTTAATAGGTTTAGTTTCCCCATAGTTAAGTAAGGCTTACCCTTGATACAAATTATCTCTTGAATCATTGTATGCAATTTTCCTAACAGTAAAGGCAACAAAACCCTCTCGGGGCTGAGTTAGGCAGGTCCTTTCTCAGTCTCACAGTCCTGTGTCCCTCCCCCACTTGAAGCTTTCCCTAGGCAGCTGTTAGTTACCTTCTATCCCTCTGTCCTTTACAATCAACCCTGAAACTCAATAAACACTGTGTGTCACTTAATCAAATATTTGACTAATCCAGTAGTTGATTGATAAAAGAGAGAGAAGGGGAGAAAGGGATAATATTCTCTCTGGGTCCTGAGGGGAGTTGGAGGCATCCATTTTGAGAGGAAGTGGTAATCCCTATACTTCCTCTGGACTCTTCCTTTGAGAGCCTGAGAAACTGACTAGAAAGCCCTCTTGTCAGTATCAGGCCATTTCTGGATGGCCCTAACCTTTGTCTGAAGAAGTGCCCTTCCTACCTGAAGTGCTCAGTCTGTTTCCCTTCAGTGTCTCTGTCTCAAACCTGTGTACCCAGTCTGTGTTTCCCTGCTGCAGCCGCCTGCCCAAATTACCTCATCCTTTCCCTTTGCTCCACTATTGTACCCTCCTTATCCACTTTACTGCCTTAGGGATCCACAAACACCTATACACAGTGCCTTATCCCCCATTACAACTTTACCTGAAATAGATAGAAAAACCATACTAGTGGGAGATCCAAATATTCCTCTATCAGATGTAAATAAATCAAACCAAAAAATAAATAAGAAAGAGATAAGAGAGGTGAAAGAAATCCTAGAAAAATTAGAGCTAATACATATGTGGAGAAAAATAAATTGGGACAAAAAGGAATACACCTTATTTTCAGCTGCACATGATACCTTCACAAAGACTGACCATATACTAAGGCATAGAAACATGGCAAACAAATACAAAAGAGCAGAAATAATAAATGTAACATTTTCAGATCATAATGTAATAAAAATAATAATCACTAAGGGCAAATGAATAGGCAAACCAAAAACTAATTGGAAATTAAATAATATGATTCTCCAAAATCAGATAGTTAAAGAAGAAATCATAGAAACAATAACTTCATTGAAGAGAATGACAATGATGAGACATCCTACCAAAATCTGTGGGATGCAGCTAAAGCATTACTCAGGGGGAAATTTATATCCTTGAGTGCATATAATAACAAATTAGAGAAAGCAAAGATCAATGAACTGGGCATGCAAATCAAAAAACTAGTAAGGGAACAAATTAAAAATCCCCAGCTGAAAACTAAATCAGAGATTATAAAAATCAAAGGAGAAACTGATAAAATTGAAAGTAAAAGAACTATTGACTTAATAAATAAGACTAGAAGCTGGTCCTTTGAAAAAATAAATAAAATTGACAAAGTACTGGTCAATCTAATTGAAAAAGAAAGAAGAAAACCAAATTGACAGTATCAAAGATGAAAAGGGAGACCTCACCTCTAATGAAGAGGAAATTGAGGCAATCATTAAAAACTATGTTGCCCAATTATATGGCAATAAATATAAATATAGCAATCTAGGTGATATGGATAAACAGTTAAAATATGAATTGCCTAAATTAACAGCAGAAGAAATAGAATACTTAAATAATCTCATATCTGAAAAAGAAATTGAACAAGCCATCAAAGCATTCCCTAAGAAAAAATCTCCAGGACCAGATGGATTCACAAATGAATTCCATCAAACCTTCAAAGAAAAACTAATTTCAATACTATACAAACTATTTGGCATAATAAGCAAAGAAGGAGTTCTACCAAATTCCTTCTATGACACAAATACAATACTGATCCCAAATCCAGGTAGGTCAAAAACAGAGAAAGAAAACCACAGACAAATCCACCTAATGAACATTGATGCAAAAATCTTAAACAGAATACTAGCAAAAAGATTCCAGCAAGTGATCACAAGGGTTATTCATTATGATCATGTGGGATTAATACCAGGAATGCAAGGATGATTCCACATTAGGAAAACCATTAACATAATTGACCATATCAACAAGTAAACCAACAAAAACCACATGATTATCTCAATAGATGCTGAAAAGCTTTTGACAAAATACAACACCCGTTCCTACTGAAAACACTAGAAAGTTTAGTAATAAAATGGCCTTTCCTAAAAATAATAAATGGTATATATCTAAAACCATCAACAAACATGACCTGAAATGGGGATTAATTAGGAGAAGCCTTTCCAATAAGATCAGGAGTGAAACAAGGATGCCCATTATCACCTCTATTATTCAACATAGTACTAGAAACACTAGCAGTAGCAATTAGAGAAAAAAGATATTGAAGATATGAAAATAGGCAATGAGGAGACCAAGCTATCACTCTTTGCAGATGATATGACAGTCTACTTAAAAAATTCCAGAGATTCAACTAAAAAGTTAGTGGAAATAATCAACAACTTTAGCAAAGTTTCAAGATACAAAATAAATGCACATAAATAATCAGCATTTCTATATATTTCCAACACATCACAGCAGGAAGAGTTAGAAAGAGAAATTCCATTTAAAATCACGCTAGACAATATTAAATACTTAAGAATCTATCTGCCAAGTCAAACAGTGGAATTATACGAACACAACTATGAAACCCTTTCCACACAATTAAAACTACATGTAAACAACTGGAAAAACATTGATTGCTCATGGGTAGGATGAGCTAACATAATAAAAATGACCATCCTACCCAAATTAATTTACCTATTTAGTGCTATACCTATCAAACTACCAAAAAACTTTTTTTTTGCTGAATTAGAAAAAAACATAACAAAGTTCATTTGGATGAACAAAAGACCAAGAATATCAAGGGAAATAATGAAAAAAAAATATGAAGGAAGGTGGCCTAGCAGTACCAGATCTTAAACTGTACTACAAAGCAGTCGTCGTCAAAACAATATGGTACAGGTGAAGAGACAGAAAGGAGAATCAGTGGAATAGACTATTGGTAAGGGACCTCAGTAAGACAGTTTTCAATAAACCTAAAGAACCCAGCTTTTGGGACAAAAACCTGCCATTTGACAAAAACTGCTGGGAAAATTGAAAAACAATATGGGAGAGATTGGGCCTCGATCAACATCTCACACCCTATACCAAGATAAACTCAGAATGTGTAAATGGCCTGAATATAAAGAAGGAAACTGTAGGTAAATTGGTTGAGCACAGAATAGTATACTTGTCAGATCTATGGGAAGGGAAAGATTGTAAATCTAAGCAAGAGTTAGAAAAAATCACAAAGTGTAAAATAAATAATTTTGACTACATTAAACTAAAAAGGTTTTGTACAGACAACACCAATGCTACCAAAATTAGAAGGGAAACAACAAATTGGGAAAACAGCTTTATAACAATCTTATATAAAACTCAGATAAAGGTCTAATCACTCAAATATACAAGGAGCTAAATCAATTGTACAAAAAAATCAAGTCATCTTCCAATACATAAATGGGCAAGGGACATGAATAGGTAATTGTCACATAAAGAAATTAAAACTATCAATAAGCACATGAGAAAGTGTTCTAAATCTCTAATAATTAGAGAAATGCAAATCAAAACAACTCTGAGATATCACCTCACACCTAGCAGATTGCCTAAATGACAGGAAAGGAGAGTAATGAATGTTGAAGGGGATGTGGCAAAATTGGGGACATTAATGCATTGCTGGTGGAGTTGTGAACTGATCCAACCATTCTGTATGACAATTTGGAACTATGTTCAAAGGGCTTTAAAGGACTAGCTGCCTTTTGATCAAGCCATAGCACTGCTTGGATTATCCCCCAAAGAAATAATAAGGAAAAAGACCTGTACAAAAATATTTATAGCCACACTCTTTGTGGTGGCAAAATTTTGGAAAATAAAAGAATGTCCTTCAATTGGGGAATGGCTGAACCAATTGTGTTATCTGTTGGTGATGGAATACTATTGTACTCAAAGGAATAATAAACTGGAGGAATTCCATGTGAATTGGAAAGATCTCCAGGAATTGATGCAGAGGGAAAGGAGCATTGTACACAGAGACTGATACACTGTGGAACAATCGAACATAAAAGACTTCTATAATAGCAGCAATGCAAGGATCCAGAGCAAGGCTATGGGACTTATAAGAAAGAAAACTAGCCACATTCAGAGGAAGAACTGTAGGAGGAGAAAAATAGAAGGAAAACAACTGCTTGAACACATGGGCTGTTGGGGATATTATTGGGGATGTAGACACTAAATGGTAATTCTAGTCCAAGTATCAATAATATGGAATTAGGTCTCTCGATCAATGATACATGTAAAACCCAATAGAATTGTACATTGGCTAAGTGGGGTTGGGGGTATTGGGAGAGAGGGAAAGAATATGAAATATGTAACTAGGAGAAAATATTCAAAATAAAAAAATAATAACTTCAAAAAAAAACAACAACCAAAAAAATTGTCTGGATTATTTTTTTTTGCAAAACTTTTTAAATTCTGTGTAATCAAAATTATACATTTTACTTCTTTTAATGCTTTTATTTTCATCATAAACTCTTCATTTATTCACATATTTGACAGGTAAATTTTTTTATCCACCCCTAATTTACTTTTATCATCCTTTATTGTCTAACTAATTTACCCATTTTGATCTTATTTTGATATATAATGTGAAATCTTTGTCTATGTCTAATTTCTGTCAAATTGCGTTCAAGTTTTCCTGGTAATTTTTGTCAAGTGATGAATTATTGACCCCAAGGCTTGAAATTGGGTTAACCAAACACTAGATTATTTTTGTCATTTACTCCTGTATATTATGTACTTAATCTATTCCAGTGATGCGCTATTCTATTTCTTACCCAGTATTGGATTGTTTTAATGATTATCACTTTATAATATAGTTTATAATCTTGTACTGTGAAGCTTTCTTCAAAAAATTTTAAAATTTCTTGCCTTGATTTTATAGATTTTTTGTTCTTCCAGATTAGATCTAAAATTATTTTTCTACACCTGTATCGTAGAAGTTTGGTTGGTATGACACTGGATAAGTAAACTAATTTATGTAGGACTGTCTTTTTGTGATCTATGCATGAACAATTAATATTTCTTCAATTGCTTAGTAGTGTCGGTGCAAAAAGTACTTTGTGAGTATGTTTATGTGACTCTTGTTTGCCTATTGGCAGGTATCCTCTCAAGTATTTTATATTTTCAGTCATTTAAAATGAAAATTCCCTCGAAATTTATTCTTGCTGTGTTATATTGGTATTATGCAGAAATGCTGATGATTTCTGAGTTTGTTTTTTATCCTGAAAATCTGCTAAATGTAATTTTTTCAAACAATTTTTGTTGATTTTATAGTTTTCTAAATTTATCATCATATCGTCTGCAGAGGGTGATAATTTTATTTCTTCATTGTCTAGTTTAATTCCTTTAATTTGTTTTCCTTTTCTTATGACTATGGTCAATATTTCTAGAACACTATTCCATATTAGAGATGATAATGGACATCCTTGCTTTTCTTAAGACCTAATTGGGATGGCTTCTAGCTTATCCTCATTATAGATAATGTTTTTGCTAGCTTTTAGGTAGATACTAATTATCATTTTAAGAAATGCTTCATTTATCCCTATGCTTTCTAAGGTGTTTCATAAAAAGGATATTATATCTTATAAAAAATTTTTCTCCATTTATCATTATATTATTTTTGTTGTTTTAGTAATTAATATCTTCAAATATGTCTATAGTTTTCCTAATTTTGATCAACCCTGTATTCCTGGTACAAATAACATCCGATCACTGCATTTGATATTTGGGATATATGAATATACTATCGACATTTTATTTTATGGAATCAAGGTTTTTGAAACCTCTCATGAATACTCATTTGGATTAATTGGCTTAACTTTTCTGAGGCTTCCTTCCAAATTTGTAAAATGACAGGATTACTAAGGTCCATTCCAGATCTTAGATTCCATAACATGTTCCAAAAATTATTTTGGAAAATATGCCCAGTTATGGTGGGAATCTGGCCCTCTGATTTGTTCTTGAACACAATTTGGAAAAGTATATTTTTGACGTACAGACTTATTGAGAAAAGTTTTCCCAATTTAATTTCACCACAATGTTTAATTTTCTAACTTCCTCTTCTCTGTTGGTCTGGTTGTCGAGTGGAGGTTCTTTACTAAGGAAGGAAACAATGTTGCTTTAATTTCAACACATATGTCCTTTTTTATTTTTAAATAAGAACCAGGTTATCTAATTGTTTCTTAAAGGAAAACAACAACACATAGGTATAGATTGGGAGCAGCATGTGTGAAAAACATCTGAAAAAAAATTAAGTTTTCTGGACAGATGTTATAAGAGTCTTGTGGTAAAAGCTATCAACATTAAAATCCCAATTCTAATTTACTTTACATCAGGCTTTTAAATTTATTATCTTCAGGCCATATGTTCCAAGTAAAGCTTGCTTCTATGTTCATGAATCTGTTGACAATGAACAGTTAAGTTCTACCAGTTCTTAAAGGTGAAGTTGGGTAAGCTTAGTTAATAGGAGAATAGTTTTAACTTCTAATCCAACAGAAGTGGTGGGGGGAGCATACCATATGCTATAAACTGGTAAAATGCCTTTAAAAAAATCATTACATTTTCTCCACACTTCCATTAAAACTATTTTCAGAGGTTTATAACTGGGTTGTAAAAATCATTATAAACTAAAACTTAACATATAAGATCAAAGAGGATTTCTACATTCACATTCTGTGTGGAGGTGGAGAGAGAAAGAGACAAAGACAGAGAGAGAGAGAGAGAGAGAGAGAGAGAGAGAGAGAGAGAGAGAGAGAGAGAGAGAGAGAGAGAGAGAGAGAGAATAATTAAATGATTTCAGATGCATTGAAGGTCTTTATACCTTAGCAGCACATTTGATTTCTAATTGTTTTCAAATGAAATTCTTTATGCCACATGGAATGTTTGTTATAGCTCATTTCAATACTATAATGAACTGTACTGACATAACAGACATGATCTCAAAGATCTCACAATATCTGTTGCAAAGAAGAGTCACCCCTGCAAATAATTAAACTGGGAAAATAGGAAGGTACATGACTTATCCAAACTGTTCAAAACACTTTCAAGATGCTTGTTCTTCTACTCTAGCAAACTGCCTAAAGGATATTTTCAGACACTGGTTATATGTTTGAATTACCATGGATCTTCAGTGAGCATCTACAGACAGTCACCTAGAACTGCGATTCTGCATAATCATTCAATTAACTACAAATAATTTCTAAATCACGGGCTCAGTTTCCTCCTTCATAGAAGTACCTCATTAAAAAAAGGATACTGTCTTTGATTCAAGTGCTAAGATCCAAGTGAGAAATAAATAGCTGGACAAGGTAAAGGGAACACTGAAGATTATGTAGTCTGTAGTCTCTGCATAGAGACTTTTAAGATCCATAGCATCCTAGCCCAAGCTAACATCCCAGATTCACACATTACTCTTTTTCATGAACTTCATGGTCCAGACAAATGGTTTGCTTGTGTTTCTTTGTACAAAGCACTCTATCTACTATTGCCAATAGTTTGCCCAGGCTCTCCCTCCAAGGTAGCTAAATACTGCATCCTTCCTCTGATTCTTAGACTTCCTTAATTCTTTCAAAAGTCAGTTCAATTTTATCTTTCATTTGATCCTTCAATTGCCTAAAATCATCTTGAATGATATATATATATATGTATATATATATGCTAAAAATATACACATATGCAAGTATATGTGTGTTTGAACATCATTAGAGATTTGCCTTGCTGAGCCTTGCCAGAAGACATCAGTCCTGCCTCCATTTCCAACTGATTTCCAACTGCTTGGTGGGAGGGGTGAGAGTAAGGAGTATCTACCCCTCCCAACTCACTCAAGCCTGTGTGTGTGGGAGGAGTGAGTCCTGGAGGTTTCTAGTTTCAGGCCATCTCTTCAGCTTCCCAAATATCTCTGTTATGATTGACATAACAATGTTGTCTCACCTATTAGAATAGAATATCAACTCCTTTTTCAACAGGAATTGGTGGAACTTTTCTCTTTGTTTCCCCAGAACTTAAAACAGTGTGAGTCTTTAATATCCCTCATTCATTTTAATTTGGTATAAAAATATATACCAATATACCAAATAATTCTTGAGTGAGTAGGAAGGGGTAGGTACTCCTTACTCTCACCCCTCCCACCAAGCAATTGGAAATCAGTTGGAAATGGAGGCAGGACTGATGTCTTCTGGCAAGGCTCAGCAAGGCAAATCTCTAATGATGTTCATTTTCTCAACTTATATTTCCCACAAGTTTGACTGAGGGACAATAGGAGAAGCTTGATGTCTTGTTGTTATCAGGGACAGACAAATCCAACTTGTATGGGCCAGACAGCTGAAGGAAACTTAGCTGAAGTCGGATGTAAGTATCCCCAGAATAATAAACAGGCACTGCTCCCCAAAGATGAAGTTTTTACTGATAAAAGAGGAAGGGATGGCAAGGAAGGGGTTTCAAGGATTTGGATAAGATCTGGGAAGCCCTGAACTGTTAGGTAGAAACTGCCCCTCCCCCCCAGGAGGGAGTGGCAGACTTTTAGCTAGCTTGCCCTCAAAGCTTATAATTATCACTTCTAATATCTAAATAACTAAATAACAATTGTGCTGTTGTTACAAAGGACTAGTTCAGCTAAACAAGCAAACCACTGAGCAGAACCAAGATGGTTCTTGCCCCAGATGGCCTCCCAAGCAATCCCAAAACCAGGAACAGCAAGCAGAGTAACCTGTTCACTTCAACCCCCAAGAATCAACTGTTTAACTGCTTTCCAATTTTTCCCTCACCCAGAGTTCTCCAGGGGGGGTCCCCTGGAATTCTGGGTGAGGCTTGACCCTGTATCTTGCAGGAATTCCACCCTGCCATTTTCCACATTGCAGAGGAAAAATCAGAGTTATACTTATGCTTCCCTTTAAAACAACTCAAAGTCCCAATTAATTTTTAGTAGAGGTATTTAGTACCTTTGTAAAATCCCAAAAGTTTGTATCAAAGAGATACCCTAAAAGTCTAACATACTTTCCCTTAAAGATACACAAGGTCATTGAGGAAAATGGACATAAAATAAAGTATAATGGCAATAACATTCACATGTAGGAAACATATGTCAATCAGTGGGGAAAACTCCTAGTGCACAGATATTCTTTCTTGAGCCCAAGGTTGATATTTCTTCCTGGTGCAAGGAGACATGCTACTTAAAACTCCCCTCCTTTTCATGGCTATCTTTGTGTATCTACCTTTGTTCATGTTCTTCTGCGGTTGTCCTGTGTGTATATCTTTCTCTGTTCTTTGAGGGATGTGTTTACTTTGTTAGAATGGTCATTGTGAGAAGTGATGATTCCCTCTCAGAGGCTTCACTAGAACAAGAATCCCCCTGCCTAGAGCTCTTCTACAGTTAGACTGTTTCACCACCTAGCTGAGCTCAGTGTAACTAAATAACTCCAGTAAGAGATACTAGAGAACTATTCTTCTAACATCCAACTGCACGGAGTTACTGGGAATAGTTTGCTATTACTATAGCTCATGAGTGTCCGGAATATATTCTCCTACAATGATTATCAATTGATATCAATTAATAAGTCTAGCTAATTTAAGTTTTAGAAAAGAAAATTTCCTAAGGTGAAACAAAATATTCTTATTCAAAAATTTTAACACAATCTCCCAAGAGTATGCCACGTTGGTGAACATTTTTGAAATCTCATGTTGAAACTGCACTTTCAAGCTATCTGTGAGCCCCTCACATTACCCCAGACAGTGGAAGGAGGAAGTGCTTGCATTGGACTGCTGGGAAGAGGGAGAGGGCTTGTGAAAAATATCCTCAAGCACTGTGTAGAGAAGAAACAGAGCAGCCCCCTCCAGCCCTCCTGCATAAGGGCCATCACTTTGCCAATGCAGAAATAGCATCCAGAGGAAAATTGGCTCAAACTTAGAAAGCATGTGGCATAACAATAACTAAGAGCTCCTGAAAAGTTTTTTTTGTTGTTATAAATTCTCATGGTTGTTCTCTTTAGATGTTCTGTAACTTAGTTGATCTCCTTGCAGAGCTTAGAATGTGAAGATCTTTGTTGCATCCCATCTCGCTTTTGGTTCCACAATGTTTTAATGTATGCTGCTGTCTCAAATACAATGCTAACATACCTGTGAAAAAACCCAAACCACTTCTTCCTCTGAAATTGAAATGGTCCTCCTCTAACAAAGAACTGGGAATATGGAGTGTAAGGCAAAGGTTAGTTCCTCTCCTCTCCTTTCTTTTCTCCACACCCAATCCCAAGCAGCTTTTTCCCTCAGTCTCGGCAAAGTTTTTTTTTTTTTTTTTTCTCTCTTAGCTCCATACTCAGTCAAATCACAGATTTCAAACTAGTTGCTTAGTTTGATTCCACTGACCTCTCAAACAACTGAAACAATTCCTTTCACACATCTAGAATGTTGGTGAAGCAATTCCCTCCTATTATGGAGATCTGCAGCTACCTTCCAATTTATATTCTTAGATAACAGAACCAGGCTGACAAAGGCCTTATGCCTCAAATATGTAGATAATTATGTCAAATTTATTAGAATATATCATTACCCAATTGATAAACGGTCAAAGGATATGAACAAGCAAATCCCAGATGAAGATATTGAGCTATCTTTAGTTATATGAAAAAATGCTTCAAATCACTATTAATTAGATAAATGCAAATTAAAACAGTTATGAGTGTCACCTTATGCCTATTAGATTGGCTAACATTAAAAAAAAGTATGAATGTTAAAGATGTGATAAAATTGCTACTATTTTAATAATTTAAAAATTGGGACTAAAATGAAGTTTGTGGAGCTCTGAACTGATCCAGCCATCCTATAGAACAATTTGGAGCCATGGCCAAGGGGTCCTAAAACTGCATAAACTTTGACCAAGTAATACTGATACTAGGACTGTATCCCAAAGAGCTCAAGTTTGAGGGAAAAGGTCCTACTTCTACAAAAACATTTATAGCGACGCTCTTTTATGTTTTGTTTTGTTTTGTTTGTGTGGTGACAATTGAAAACTGAAAGGATATTCACAAATTGAAGAATGGCTGACAAGTTTTGGTATGTTATTATGATACTATAGTATTGTGCCTTAACAAATGATAAACAGGAAAATCATGAAAAAAATCTGGAAAGACTTCTATTACGCAATGCAAGGTGAAGTGAGAAGATCTGAGAGAATGTTGAATTTAGTAAGAACAATAATGCTGATAATCCTTGCAAGGATATGTGACAACACCAAGAGACTCATGATGAAATCCCTGAATATATAAGGCACTGGGGGACAGCTAGGTGGCTCTGTGGATTGAGAGCCAGGCCCAGAGATGGGAGGTCCTGGGTTCAAATATGATCTCAGACACTTCCTAGCTTTGTGACCCTGGGCAAGTCACTTAACCCCCATTGCCTAATCCTTACCCCTCCTTCTGCCTTGGAAACAATACATTGTTTCCAAGACAGAAGGTAAGGGTTAAAGATAAAAACAAACATATAAGGCAATTAAAGAATCTGAATGCAGATTAAAGCATACCATTTTTTGTTTTATTTGCTTCATGAATTTTTTTTCTTGTGTAAGTGGCAGGTGCCTTCTTTCACAACATGACAGACATGATAATATGTATTGCTGGATAGCACAAGTATAACCTTTATTGTTTTACCTCGAGAGGGAGGCAGAAAACATGGATTGCTGAATATCAGAAAATAATTATTAAAACATTTTGTACAAGTAATCTGCAAAAGAAAGATATAATATTTGCTTAATTAAAAGAAAAAGGAGTTGCTCTAAGAGATTAAGTGAACTACTTAGAGTCACATAGCTGGTTTTCACCAAAAACAGCGCTTTAATCCAAGCCTTCCCAATTCTAAGGCTAGCTCTCTCTACTATTCCTCTTTATAAAATTGCAAGTAGGGAGACAAAATTGTATTGTTTTAATTAATGAATGATTATATTTATTTAACTAGTTTATAATTTTATTAGAATGAAACACCATCCAATAAAAATTTGTTCAAATAACATCCATTTATAAGAAACTACTGCTAAATATAGATCCTGTGATACTCCTTTAATAATCATCAGATGAGCAGCCCTTACAAGGGTTCTGCAAGCCTTCACACCAGAGGTGTAAACTCCATACATCATCTCATGCTCCTTTGGTATCCATCATCTCTCACCCAATTCTCAACTTCTCAACCTCAGAAGCTGTACCAGGCACAATGGCCACATCCTGGTAAAACCATTTTGGCAGAAAGTCTAAAACAGGTTAAGGGTAACTGACAGATAATCAACCTGTCAGTGGATTAGAGAGGTGTTTAAATCAAGCAAATGAAGACGTTTCCTCTTTGGAATTAGCAGATGAAAACAATTTCTTCTAACAGACATGAAGGAGGTTGAATCAAATGCTGTGAACTACTAAGAGCTTTGTCATAGATCCCAGGTACCAAGGTCATCCTATGCATCCTAAGTCATCACTTTTACATTTAAATCTTTTACATTTGTCTTGCTGCTGATTTTAGATGACTCCAGAAGATAGAATGAGATGGATAGTTTTATACAACTTGGTTTTATTTAAATTAATTTAAATACTCTCTTGAAAATGAATATGAACAACAATAACAGCCACAAGTATCATATGAAACATGATGACTATTTTCTCAGACTTTATGCAAGTATATAATATTGTATGTATACTTAACAGAACACAAGCTGGTTATATCTTAGGATTTGCACTCATATCATGCCAGCAAAAGGTCGGAAAACATATTCAGGGTAACATTTTTTTGAATTTGACCATCAGAATTTTAGTGTATTTTCTAATTCCATCTGGAGAAATTTGTAGTCAGAGACTTACAACACTGATTCCTATTACTCTTTAATCTTGCCTAGCAGTTCTTAAACGCCTATTCCCAGCTCTATCATTGTTCCTAGAATTCAATACCCATGGTAACTACTTATGCCAAAAATAATTTTGCAGTGGTACCAGGAATCAAGTTTGTCTGGTTTTCTAGCAAGATCTGTACTTGAAAATTCTAGAATAACCCTTACCCAAAGGCCTGCTGATCATTGGCTTCTCTCCCTTGTAAGAGAAGCAAGGCAAAGTTAGTGAAAATAGGAGAATTCCAGTTTTTTAGTCTTCTTTGGGATAGGTTACATTTAGAGCCTTCAGCTTTGAGAAGGAAGATTGAAGAGGTCAGCCACACTTCAGACTGCTCAAGGAAAAGACTTTAGGAAGACATGAAAGGAGATTGCAGTCTCTACCATTTCCCCCTCCTCACCCTGCTACTCTTCAGATTGCATGGTTTCCTCTTGAGTGGGATCAAGGAATCTCTCTTAGTTGAACTAAGTTAGCTCACCCAAATAGAACTCCTTCAAATGTATAGAGCCCAGTTTATATTTTCTTATGTATATTTTCTCTAATTTCCCTTTTACTATGATTTGGGTAAATGAATTTTCTTTGATAACTGGTATTTTCTATGTGAATTCTTTGTGGAACTGGTAATTGGTGGGAAAGAGATCAAGCCTTGAATATTAATAAAGAGACCTTCCTCACCTCAATAATGGTACAACAATGCCTCCCCTTCTGTATTCTCTTTCCCTGGTATCTCCTTAAGTTTCAAACCTTCATTTGTGTGAGTTAAAATATACCAGTAATAGGGGCAGCTGGGTAGCTCAGTGGAGTGAGAGTCAGGCCTAGAGACAGGAGGTCCTAGGTTCAAACCCGGCCTCAGCCACTTCCCAGCTGTGTGACCCTGGGCAAGTCACTTGACCCCCATTGCCTACCCTTACCAATCTTCCACCTATGAGACAATACACCGAAGTACAAGGGTTTAAAAAAAATATACCAGTAATAAAGGTCCATTGTTTTATCATTAAAAAAATAATGGCACAACAATCAGAAGGTGAGTTGAAACCTATCATATCCCTTTGATGTCATTCAGCAATTTCAGGCATGTCCAACTCTTCATGAACTCATTTGGGATTTTCTTGGCAAAGATAGTGGAAAGATATTTTCAATGGAGTGGTTCGCTATTTTCTTCTCTCACTTATTTAATAGCTGAGGAAACTGAGGCAGGGTTAAGTGACTTGCCCAGGGTCACACAGTTGGAAAATATCCAAGGCCAGAAGGAAGGTGAGTCTTCCTGACCCAAGCCCCAGAACTCTATTCACTGTGCCACCTACCTGTCCCAATAATATTTACAAAATTTGATAGATAAACTTCTATCTGGGTACCTGCTATCTATGAGGAGAAGAAAGTAGTCCCAGTCCTCAACTTCTTGCTACACTTCCTAGCTGCAAGTGAGTATTTCTTCAGCAAGGTTGGAGGAAAAGAAGCTAGGGATATTTATTGTCTCCTTTTGAACTACTCAACAACAACTTTATGACATTGGTGAGATACTAGCAGGAAGAGCAACCCTAATCACAGATGAGCTTTACCTCATACTAGTATGCTTGAAGATTATACACTAAAAACTATCAACGTGTCTTGTTCCCTGATGAACTCACAAAAACAAATTAAAAAGAAAAAAATCTTTAATTGGTTTCTGAAATGTTAGTGCAGGCAGCCCTTAAGTTTAAAACATTAATTTTAATCATAAAACAACCACTACACACATAGCCTATGTTCTAACCAAATACTGACACTCGGAGTACCTTGATTTATAAGAAATTTCCAAAGAAATGTCATTTCTCTGACCCACATTTGTCCCTACCCAGTAAGATAATCTGAAACATTTAAAATTAGTGAAGGTGTAGGTATTACTTTCCATACTGTGTTAGCATGTATAAGCAAGGAAACGTATTAAAGCAATAAAATATTTATTCAGAAGAAAAAATGCAAGTAAAAAGAAAATAATCTCAGTCAACCCTGCGCTCCTCCCCCCCTGCAGTGACTAGTGTATTTTGGTGCCCCAAGTATTCTTTTATATTTCAAGTTCCTCAGGGATCAGTACTCAGGTAGGAAAGATATTAGTATAACCTCTCTCTTTAATTATTGAGAGGTTTGAAGTTTTTGGTAGTTATTCAAGTCTGAAAACTTCTACAAATAAGTGCAGTCTCTATTTTTCTCTTTTCTTAGTATTAACACACTTCTAGAATGATTTCCTACTTAACCCAAAAGCTGATTGATGTCTTCTCTTACCTTCTGTTTATTTCTCTTCTCTGTGGTCATTACCTGAGAGATGCCACTTTTACTGTCCCAGGTTTTTAAGCAATCTGCGTATCTAAATGACAATTGAACTATGGGTATACATGGTTTCATGGGAAAGGAAGATCTGAAGAAAAAAATATTAGTTCTACTACTTTTCCATAAAATTGCCTCTAGACATGACTTTAGTGTTATGAATAGAGCAGAGAGAGGTTCAGTATCACTTGGCTAGAGAATATATGTCTTTGTTATCAATTGGGAAGTTTGGATAAAATATTTGTTTATTATAAAAACACTCATCTGATTTATTAACAAATAGTGACTGATTTCCTCAAGTCTGTCATCATTCCCCTAATTGTGATAAAGAAATGCTAAAAAGTGTCCTAAAGCACTCACATGAATATTTGTTTGCTTCTTTTTATTGGAAAGGTTCAATGCATAGTTAAGTTACTAAAGAATCAATCATAATCTCATAAATTTATACAACAATTTAGAAATGATACTCAACAATGGAAATATATAATTCTGATAAAAGGGACAGGGAGAATCTATTCACTAAATTTACAAGCATTGACAATGAAGGTTTAAAAGTAGACTCCACAGATTATTACTTATAACCAAAAATAATTCTTTCTTTCATTGTCCCAAAATTTGTCAGGTATTTTTTTTTTCGTTTCATTATTTTCTGTTTTATAGGTTTATTGACTCATTCAGTTAAAGATGAAAGAGGCATAACAAGCCATTAAGCCCAACCTTCACATTGAGTGATGAAAAAACTAATATGGAGAGAGGTTAACTGACTCCACCAGGATCATGTGATCAGTAATTGTTAGAAGTAGAATTTGAACTAACGTCTTCTGGACTTCATTCCCAGCTTCTGTGTAATGATGACCTAGGGAAAGAAAAGCACATTCTTAAAGATCTTGTTAGGGAAAACAAGTAGAATTGCCTATGAATCATATTAATTATTTCCTTTAGACATTGTACTGTCTCTGACTTCTATATAGCACTAAATGAAATGTACATTTTGGAATTATATGACAATACGATAAAGGAAAACATCAAACTACGATCCTGAGTATGAACCAGAAATTCATGAATCTGTTAAGCTTGTCCATCCTGTTCTCTTCCATGTATCCTACTTATTTTGTACTTTAAGGACAAACATTGAAAGCTCTAGATTATCTTCTGTGTTTCTTCCTTGTTTGTAATGAAGATTCAATAAAGGATCAATTGTAAAGAAAAGAATTGCAATGTTTGGGTAAAACAGAATGTGCCATTTCTGGAGAAATTGTCTTTTTTTTTTCCTTGTCTGTTATTTTTTTGTTTCATACATCTGTTCTTTTGTACAATAAAAACCAGTTATCATAGCAACTGGCAAATCACATGGTCTTTGTACTATCTTAGGAGTACAAAACTCCTTGTTTAAGAAACATCCTGTTCTCCATTTCTTTGAATGCCTATAATACCGTGGTTTAAAGAGAAAATATTTTTACAATCATTGCATTACATAAGCATTCAATCTTTACTGTTTAAATATTTTTCCAAGAAATAATTTTGTGTCAATTGAACAATTCATTTCCACAAAGCACTCAGGAGAAACGTTAAATAACAACTATTTCAAACTTGAGCCCATTTAAAGGACTACAATTCTTGAGATATAATAGATAATGACTGATTGTCTCCATACATTAAGGAAATGAAAGCTTATGGTCATTTTGACTTATGCTCATTATTTCTCTGTTCAAGTGGTGTGTTGTTAAAGGTTTAATGATATGTTCTCAAAATGTATATATGAGATACTTTTATGTTTACTATTGATAATTGAAATTTTCTCTGTCATGTCATTAAAGCTAGACAATAAATATCTGATTTGTAGCTTTGGTAGCAATTTTCAAGGTGTAAATGTGCATAACAAAAATTTAACAATTTTCTCTCAGACAGTAATATACATTCTGGTTCCAACACAATCCTGAATTCTTTTCTACCTTGATCTTCCTATATTTTTTGCATTAAATCTATGTGAGTTTAGCCATCAGGAATCTGTGTCTTCACCCAGAATTGACTGTAACTTAGTGAAGATACTTTCTAGAATAAAATATTAATTCAACTTCTTTTGAAACATCACCCCAGTTTGATACTTGGTTTATTATTGAAAATTGCATTTAAAATATCATACCACTGAATCTGAACAAGTTAATATTATTTACATCAATATTAATTTCCTTAACTCAACAATACCCTCAATACCTTGCCAATTTTTCCATGACATAGGATGAAAGAAGGGGGGAAATAATGAACTTTAACACACCTAGGTTGACAGGAGTTATATATGCATTGCAAATATTGAAATGTACCTTGGCCTATAAAGAGTCTTGGTTTAGGGATTAACCATATGTGCTTCCTTTTGGGGTAGAAAAGAGATTCACTCCAAACAAGGAAGTGTCTTTATTGTATTATTTGACTAAATTGGAGAATATTTCTTAAACAATAATTAGTTTAGCTTATATCTCAGGTCTCTTCAAGAATCCCTTCTAGAATCAATTAATCAACCAAAACTGAGCATTTATTAGAAGCATTAGAGACAGTCAATATGGTACAGAGCAAGATAACATCTTTTTCTATTTGACCCAGCTTACTAGATCCATAAATTTAAAAAAATGTGCCAGAATGAATTCTCATTGGGAAAGTCAAACAAAAGTCAGAATAAGTGACTTTTTCTTGCCCAGGGCAGCTTGTTAAGAAAGACAGTGAGGTCTATGGCCACTGGTTTGGATCTTGGTCAGGAATGCTACATGAAAACAGTGAAAATGGGTTTGGGAAGCATTTCAGAGCATAGGGATATAGAGAGAAGATAGAGTACTAAAGCAGGAAGTGTCAGGGGAAAAAGGAGATCTCAGGGGACCTCTGAATCAGAACTGGTTGCAAGAATGGATGCCTTCTGGAAGCTGTATTATGTTACACAGATCAGAGTCACAAAGTGGAGAGGAACAATATTGAGTGAAAAAGTGTACATGCTTAGCCATTCAAAGAATAAGGAACAAGTTCTAGAAACCTAGCTGTGAGACTCTAAGCCCAGTAGCAGAGAGATGACTTAGTTTTTACTTTTAGCCCAACACAAAAGCATGTAGTGGAATAACTAGATCTGGACCCCAATGACAAAGGGAGTATAGCAGTTCAGTTTCACTTACTGGGAGGTGTGATATGCAGAAATGGGCAGCCATTTTCTGTAGACACAAAATAGCAGTTTGCCACTTTGGAACACAGAACCTGGGAAAGCACCCCAGGGTATGTGCCAAGGTGATAGTTAAGGACAGAGTATAAATTAAGGTCCAGAAACCCTTGGGACTTCACTTCTTTCTCTCATCTCCTTGGTTTAGGGTGGTGGCAAACTGGTCGCCAAGAGGTTTGGGAGTTGGATTAGGCAGGTATCGACAACCTTCATTGCTAGCCAAATCAATATCTTATTGGCATAGCCAACAACCTTTAAATCAAGCAAGAGTGAACAGCTAACTTCAAGAATACAATGGCATCTAATCCAGGGGCTTGTTAGCCTCTGGGCTCAGCAACAAACAGCAAGGGAGTTGGGGAGAGCCCCACAAGGTCTTCCCATATTCTGCACCTTAGGAACAACTTGTGTTTCAATATTTATTTTAGTCTTAAATACTTGGGCAACATCATTTAGGGTACCTTCGGCCATTTCCTTCTCCCTCTTACCTACCCTCAGTTTGATAACAAATAAACCCAGTTTGATCGTAAAGCCTAAATAATCTTTGAAAGCCAACTTCTTATCTTAATAACAATAACTAATTTCAATCAGTCAGATGTGGGTAACATCCCTAACTGGCTATAGTCATTTCCAAGCCAGTTATAATTCTTCATTTCAACCTAAGGTTTCAGGAGCCTACATTTTACTTCCTGGATACTCCTACCAAATGCCTTCATGGATTGATTTCTAAAGCTTTGTGGTTTAGCCCAACTAGAATGGGAACAACTATGACCTTGGTAATGTATGTTAATTAAGAAACAGATAGTCTAAACAGGCCTAATAATTATGTTGCTAAAGCCTCTATGGATTGTTTCTTAGAAAATAAGATAGAAGTATACATTAAGAGGTGTAATGTTCATGCTGATTGACGAGATGATCTCATCATTAGAATTTTGCCTTAAGGGTATTAGTGTATGTATGAAAATATTTGTGCAAACTTTATAACTAGAAATAACATAAATGCAATGATTGGAAGAAATAGTTAAGTAAATGGATTGTTATATTTGAATATCATGCATTATATTATGTTATTAGAAATGACAAATAATGGAAATATGAAGAAAATAAGAATACATGAAGAGATGCAAAGGAAAGAACAGAGAATAAGAATAATCCACACTATGATTACATTTTTCAAAACCAGCCACAAAAACAAGTATATAAGATAGACAAATCTAGAAAGACCTCAAAAGCAGAGGATGTCTATATTAGCACACATGCAATTTACATATTTTAAAATAAATGCAAACAATATGGTTTGTGGATTTGCACATAATTTCTTTTTTATGTTTTTATATATTTAAATTTTGGGGGGGTTAGTGGTGATTAGTAAACATATAATAAAAAATCTGTGAAAATAAAAGAAAGCAACAGAAAGGCAAAAGAATTATCTAATGTCCTGTTGAGATATCAAGACATAATTAAACAAAATAAAAAAAAGACTGAAAAATAGCAAAAACATACAATATCTCATAGGGGAAACAAGTAATATTGAAAATATATCAACTGTTATTAATTTGATCACAGCATTTCCTGAAGACAGAGATTATTCCATTTTCTATCTTCATATTCCTAAAATATTATATATAATTAGTATATTATATATGGATATACATATTACATATACTACAATGCATAATAATCACACATAATATACATATACACACATTATTACTATGAAATACCTGCAATAAAGGAGCTTTTCCTCCCCCTGACAAGAAAGAACAATAAAAAAAAAAACCTAGCAAAGTAAGTTACAAGTATATTGAACATTAGTATTGGGAAACAAAATATTGACAATCTAATGTCTTTTAAATTTTTACTTTATATTTTTAATGTAAAAATATTCTCAAATGATACAGTTCAATAGAGATTATGTGCATTACATTTTTTTATGTACCAGTTTTCCCCATAACACCCAGGCTGGAAATTCAGCTGCCACTCTTGGGATCAGTCCTTTTACTGATTGACACAGAAACCCTAACATTCTGTTTCTGACCTGGCCCAGTGTACTCATCCTTAGGAAGACTGCTAATCCTCTATTCTCAGAGACTCATATTATTGGCAATCTGATTAGTACAGGCATCTAACTTGCTTTAGCCTTTCTATACCTCAGAACTTCAGAATTTAAAGTCCATCGATATCTGCTTAAAATGTTAGCAGTTATTACAGATGGATGCCATGGAACACAGCCTGTGCAACGTATCTAAAAGGATTTTTTCAATATCCCAATACTACAGCAGATCTAGTCTCATCAATGTGGATATTCCCTCCAAAAATGCAGATTCATGCCTGCCAAAGCTGTACAACTCTTGTCCTCATGTTCCTGCAAATTGTTCTTGGGTATACATTTATTCTCTTGACATTGTGTGGATACATTGTACTATATATATATATATATATGAAAAAATATATATTATATATTTCTATTTCATATATATGCACACATATATAATAGAAGGGAATGGAAAGGGGAAAGAATAAAAGCAGATGATCTAAAAAAATCAAAAGATATTTTAAATGCTATTTTAAGGCTGTTATAAAATTAATTAATTCATTGAAAATGCTTCATTTTAAATTGAATACTATTGCAGGAAATTCTCACTCTGAAGATTCTTCATTTTTTTCTTTTTTATTCCAATTTTTCCAAATATTATTATTACGCTTAAAAAATAACAGCACATTTAGGTTGTAGAGATGAGTGATTATTACTGATATTTTTATTCCATTATGGTTCTGGCTCCACATGATTTTTAAGTAATTTTTTTCCATCTATACTTGGTCAGAACCATAGTATCACTATAGCAATATTCTCAGAAATATATGAAGAATAAGTGACTGTCAAATAAAGAAAAATGTTTGAAAAAATGAGGAAATTGTAAAGGTTGTAAATCACTCTGCTGTTATATGGATAGAGAGGCCAATCATTAAAAACCCATCCATCACTTGGTAGAATTCTGTAAAAATGGAATTTGATGATATAAAAAGCCTTGTGCATTTTACTGTCAATGTTCACTGAAAATCATCTGTGAAAGTGGCCCTTAGGGCCAGAGCTTACATATTCCTTAACATCCTCATTACATCATAATTACTGCTTTTCTTTGATAAGTAAACAAAAATGTTTTAATTTTTCATCATGATAGAACTTGCCATAGTTGGCATTCAGGAATCTATGATCACCTCCATGCCATAATGAAACACTGGATTATGATGTCTATGCCAGTTCCCTAATGGACAGTATCTGTAGTCTAGTTAAATAAAGCTTCAGATATACCAGAAAACTAGCCACGTGAGAATGATTTATAAGTAGCAATCAATAAAAGTGATAATAAAAGAGATACTTCATACCAAGTCTTGTGTCTGATCAATCAAAACTAACTATACCATAATATTTACCAGATGTATAGTTAGCACCAGGGATATAGAGATCAAGCAAACATAAACAATAATCCAATAACAAAAGTCTACAAAGGAACTGACATGCTAACAGTGAGAAAATGTGAAAATAAATGGGTACATACAGACAAATAAAGATTATAAAAAAGTTAACATTAGAGAGAAATATTCATGTGATAAGGCTACTGGGAAGGATGTGTAGAAGGCAGAACTTGAGGGGAACCTTGAAGGAGGTCACTGTTGTCAAGAAGCAGAACAAAAGAGAGATATCCAAGATCAGAACCTTGGGTGGACATGTGCTTACCCTACAAGGAGATGTAGATCTGGTCCTTCACCATAAAGATAAGTAGGGAAATGTCCTTAAAATTCCATATAAATATATCCATCAAATTCTTTTTTGGTGGAATAATTATTGTCAGTTCCTTGGCTGATTCTCATATATCAGTGCATCCATCCCAGAAGTATTATCTGCTTTCCTGAGAAGGACCCCACTCTCCTTTTTCTATTTCCTTCCTTCCCTATTGTTTTGTGTATATTTTGCTACTCATGAATCTGACCTTTGGAACATGAAGGGCCGCTCTGATGGTGATCAACATCATGATTCATCAATGATCAATGATCATCAATGATCAATAGTTTATCAATATACAAATAATTCAGTCTCTGGCATTGACTCTTAGTGTTGCAGAATTTTCAGCTTAGCCATGCAGGAAACCCTAATCATCACTCAAAAAGAAGGCAGAAAGGAGATTATTATGCATGCACATGCCAACTCAGCCAAGGATCACTCCTCTAAGAGTTGGGCACTGAGGAAAGGGACTCTGGGTATTTTATAAACCATCAATTGGGGAGGGCTTCCAAAGGTTATATGACACATAGATAATTAGGAGTTTATATGGGCTTTCATAGGTTACATGATACATACACAAGAGTTTCGATGGGTTAGGAACACAAACATGTTGGGAAAGTATGGATATCAGAACATAGGCAAGGACAGGAATCCATCAAGGATTTGTTGGGTCACAGCATGGGAAGTAACAGTGCCCTATGAAGTGGGACAACTGTTTTGTTCTAGCAAGTGCAGGGAAAGGAGGGGCTATCAGTCACTCTATTTATAGCAGGCTTCTGGGTGAGTCAGCCTTGCAAAGCCAGTCCTTAGAAAGCATAAGGGGGGGGGGGTCCCTAAAATGAAGATCTGAGGATTTTCCACTACATTAGAGTTGTCATTTCCTGTCAGAATCTATCTGAACCTATTATCTGGATTAGCTAGAAAAAGTCTGGACCACCAGTACTTTTTGGTATACTAATAAAACCTAATACTACATTTCCTATCAAATATATTTCCATGGACAGGGTAAAAGAGGCAGCAAAGCTGCCACTCTCTCTCTTCTCTGGATAAAATAAAGGCTAAGTCATTGAATATTGTGTTTCAGAAGTATGAAAGTATTTTCCTGGTAGTCCATGAATCATTGATCAAAGCTGGGATTAGGACCACATGCATCCACAACTTTGTTAGCCAGACTTCCTTTCTTCAACAAAGAGATAATTGCAGAAATTCACCATGACTCAATCTCAATAACAGGTTATTCTCTTTATTTTAAACCCTTATCTTCCATCTTAGAATCAATTCTGTGTATTGGTTCCAAGGCAGAAGAGCAGTAAGGGCTAGACAATAGGGGTTAACTGACTTACCCAGGGTCACACAGCTAGGAAGTGTCTGAGGCCAGATTTGAACCTAGGACCTCCTGTCTCTAGGCCTGGTTCTCAATCTACTGAGCTACCCAGCTGCCCCCATGGGTATTATCTTCTTAGACTGTCCCTTAGGTCCACAAGTCACTGGATTAGATACAGGACTCTTGAGTCCAATATTTATAAACAAGTAGAAAAGAGTTCCTCCCCTTTCATGATCAAATCAAGGCTTCAGCCATTATCAACACAGTGAATGAGGGATGTAGGATAGAGAAGGGGTCATATAGTTTTTTCAAGCTTTGGCTGAGTTCCAAAAGCTGTTAGGAGTTTGGAATCTTCAGGAAAAGACAGTTGATTAGGGTCTCCCATGGAGGGAGGTTGTCTGATCAGCCGAGCTGCCTCCTTACCTAGCTTTAGTATTGAAATTTAGCCTAGCTT
Organism: Gracilinanus agilis; assembly: GCF_016433145.1. Classification (NCBI taxonomy): domain Eukaryota; kingdom Metazoa; phylum Chordata; class Mammalia; order Didelphimorphia; family Didelphidae; genus Gracilinanus; species Gracilinanus agilis. The sequence continues at coordinate 367,758,990 of NC_058132.1, forward strand.
TGATACATTTACTTAAGAAATTATTATTTTGGATAAACCCTTTATATCTTCCTTCCCTAATATTATTTCCTACCTTCCCTCCCTTACCTTATATGTCTGTGGAGTTAATAAGGAGAGTAATTAGAGAGGAGTTCAAAATCTGTGAAGGGTTAATTGTTATTTGACAATATTAGAGATAGAGAAACTAGTCAATCATCATTTATTCCCTTTAGATAGCAATAGCATTTTGTAAGCTGAGTTAAAGGCTGGTCCTTACTCAGACTCCATCTCTGCCTCCCTTCCCCCACCTGAGGTTCCTGAGACAACTGTTAGGGTTTCCTTTGAACCACTTTCCTGACAAATCACCCTTTAAAGATAATAAACCCTTTTTTTTGTGTTTCAACAGACCTATTAGTATAATTTGTCTGATAGTTATTAAGAGAGGGAAGAAGAGGGAAAGAACCAACATACTCTGGGCTTGAAGGGAAGCCGGGGTGTCCATCTTGGAGGAAGGTGTAACTTCAAAACAAGTCCCTTCCTGTGAAATTAACTAAACCCTGTTTGTTAATTTCAGTTTAGTCTATTTCCCTCAGCCTGTGTTTGAGTCCAAGTCCCAGTCTGTAAAGCCTGCTGTTTGTCTGTTTAGTTTAATTTCTCCTCTCCCTGAAGATTTCTGTTTTCCTTCTGTGTTATAATCCTGACTTCAGCCCTATTATATCCTGAATCTTCTTAATCCCAGCCTACCTGTAACCTAGATTACTCATTTAGCAAGTCTCTGACAACTTCCTTTCAAATTCACTTATCCCACACACCTTTCCTCAAATTATCCCCATTACAGGGAGGAACAAGGACAATTACCCCTCAGTGGCTTGACTGAACAAGAGTTATCAACTCCATGCCTGTAATCTTCAACCTCTGAGATGGACACCTCTGGACTGAGGTCAGAGGTGTTATTTTATACTGGACTACTATTTTATGCTTAGATTCAATAGGCATAAATGATCCTCTCAGCCAATAATATCGTTTTCTTCATTGAATCAACCAAAGAGGTTCTCATTTTATAAAATGATGGTAGACAATACACCGTTTTAAAGTGAATATTTTAAGCCTCATTGCATTTATTGATTAATTGACTGGGATGGAGGAGAATTTTCACATTTATACCTGTAAATAAAATCAGAAAAATAAATAAATCTGATCTAAATGGAAACATGGTTCAGAAAACCTTCTAAAAATATTAATAAAGGAGTTATGAGGAATTCAATAAAGAGCCCTAAAAAACTTAAAGAAACATTCTTTCAGGTGATGTGTTATAGTGTTCATGATGAAAAGACAAATTTCTATGAAGATAACTGATATTTAATTTCTTTAATTCCAAATTCTTCCTGATTCTTTGTTCAACATATTACTGTTATCTTTCTAGTATGCAAGAAATAACTAGCTATTGAGGTAGCAGTCATTCTGGGATCATTTTACTATAGGCAGTCAGATTATCAACGAGTTAGAAAAATGCCAAAATCATCCGACCTATGAATGAAAAAAAAGTGACACAAAATGAAATTATATGATGCAAATTCATAATATCATTAAAAACTATAAAATCTGAAAAATTCAAAATGGATGATATTCAAAACATGGATTCTAGTACTTAAAGGTATCTTTAGTTTATTATTTTTATTATTCAAATAATAAGTATTTAAAAATTAATTTGTCAGGTTCACTGCCCTTCTACTTCCCTGAAGAGATTAAAAATAAAAACATAATTTCTTAATACATAATTACATAGTCTGGCAAAACAAATTCCCATACAAGTCATATCTGAAAACTTATACATCATTTTGCACTTTAAATAAACAAATTGTTAGAATGTGAATAGAATGTTTGTCTCATTTTTGGACTCATGATTTATTAGTATATCACCAGAATTCTAAAGTTTTTCAACATTCCCTACTAAGAGGATATGACTTTAATTTCCAATTTTTTACTACCATAAGTAGAACGATTATAAAGATGTTTTTGTAAATGTAGATAATTCTCCTCTCATTCTTTTGAAGTATAGGCATGATAGAGGTGGCATTGGGTCAAAAGATATACTGAAATTAAAAACATTCTGGGCAGTTTAAAATTGCTTTTCAGACTGGTTGGACCAATTTACAACATTACAAGCAGAGTACTAGTATATTTCCTCACACTCCCACAATCTTTCTAGAATTCATCCTTTTCTTCTTTTGTCATATTTTCTAGTCTGATAGTTGTGAACTAGAAATTCAAAGAGTCCTTAATTTATATTTAATTATAAATGAATTAGGGGCAGCTGAGTGGCTCAGTGGATTGAGAGCCAGGCCTAGAGACTGGAGGTCCTAGGTTCAAGTCCGGCCTCGGACACTTCCGGCTGTGTGACCTTGGGCAAGTCACTTGACCCCTACTGCCCACCCTTACCACTCCTGGGCCAAGGATGGTCTCTAACCCAGATGAAAAAAGGAGGAGGGTTGGGCGTGGGGCTAGCAACCCCACCCTGTAAAAACTACATCTGCTAAAGAAACTGCAACCTAAAGTAGGGGTGGCAGCTGGGCTAGCTCAGTGGATTGAGAGCCAGGCCTAGAGACGAAAGGTCCTAGGTTCAAGTCCGGGCTCAGACGCTTCCCAGCTGGGTGACCCTGAGTGACTGTGTGTCCCATTGCCTACTGGTTGTGGCCCTATGCTCCTAGAATGGAGTCCCAGGATTAAAAATAAATAAATAAATAAATAAAATGAATTAGATTTTTTTTCATATGGTAGGTGTTGGCTTCAATTTTTTTCTGTGAAAACTGCCTGTTGATGTTTTTTGACCATTCATCTATTGGGGAATGGCTTTTAGTCTTACAAGTTTGAATTAGTGCTTTATGTAACTTGAAAATGAGAACTCTATAATAGAATTTTTTTTACAAATATTTTCCTACGTCCCAGTTTCCCTTCTAAATTTTTTACATTAAATTTTTTTGTGGAAGTGCTCTTGAATTTTAAAGAATAAAAATTGTTCATTTTAAATTATGGAGTCTACTTTATCACTTGTTTAGTAATGAACTCTTCCCATGTCATATACCAAAAAAAGCAATTTCTCCTGTCCTCTTCTAATTTGGTTATGAGACTAGGTTGTATATCTGTTTAGAGCTCATGGTATATCATGTGAGGTTTAATTCTAAATCCAATTTCTGCCAGAATGCTGTTCAAGTTCGTCAGAATTTCTTATCAAATAATGTATCCATCCCCTAGAAACCAACTCTTTTGTGTTTACCAACACTATGATAGTATTCTTTTGCTTCTGTGTTTTAGGTACCTAATGTGCTAAATTGATTGACTTATCTACTTTGGTCCAGGGACAGATTGTTAATTATTTGGCATTGATAGAGCTTTCCTTTCCACTTTTCCCCCCTTTTTGATCCTTGAAATTTTTCATCTCTTGCTTCTACAAAAGAATTTTGATGTTATTCTTCTAATTTTGATCTAAACATCAAGCTTTGCAGTTGAGAGGAAAGTATGTATATATATACACATATATATGTGTGTGTGCAGCATACATGTATATATGTTTGTGTATATAAATATGCTTACACTTTCCTCTCAACTTTATGTATATATATATATACATATATACACAATATATATATGTTCATGTATATATTCATGTATGCATATATGCATGTAATGAAATCTGGAAGATAAATCACAAAAAAAAACTAAGTAAAAGTCCCTTGTAAAAACTTTAGAGAGGAGGCAGCTGGGTAGCTCAGTGCATTGAGAGTCAGGCCTAGATACCAGAGGTCCTAGGTTCAAATCCAATCTCAGACACTTCCCAGCTATGTGACCCTGGGCAAGTCACTTGATGCCCATTGCCCACCCTTACCACTCTTCCACCTATGAGCCAATACACAGAAGTTAAGGGTTAAAAAAAAAAAAAAAAAAACTTTGGAGAAGGGGCAGCTGAGTGGCTCAGTGGATTGAGAGCCAGACCTAGAGACGAGAGGTCTGGGCTCAGACACTTCCCAGCTGTGTGACCCTGGACAAGTCACTTAACCCCCATTGCCTAGCCCTTACCCTTCTTCTGCATTGAACCCAATATATAGTACTGACTCCAAGATGGAAAGGTAAGGGTCTAAAAACAAAAAACTTTGGAGGACATAAATGTTTGAGGTTTATAATTTACAGTTTACAGGGTTTTTTTAAATAAAAAAAATGCCTGTCAAGTGAGGAATATCTAAACAAAATATATAAAATGAATGCAAATTATTAATCTTTTCAATTAATATTTTATGTCAATCTCTAGGATTTTCTAAGTATGCCAAATGTTACCTGTAATTCCTAGAGAAGTATGACTAATGTAAAATAGTTAAATAATGAGAAAATTAAAAGATCTTTTACAATGGCAAGGTAGTGTATTTTATTCAAATATAATTCTTGAAAATATTATGTTCAAGTTTTTTTTCTTAAAGAAAAAATGAAAAGAGATTGTATAATTCATATGATCTTTTACATTTCTATGGCAGATTCAGGATCTATATATATTATATATTATATATATATATCAATCTATCTGTAAATATATACATATATATATATATATAACTTATTGTTTCTGTTATTTGCTCCAAAGCTGAGGAAAATATCGCCTTAAAGAAAGATCATAGTCATTCATAAAACAAAATTGCACATATTGAGCTATAGAACACTATAAAGCCTCTTTAATGAAATCAAGTCATTCATAATATCTCAGACAACATGAATACTAAAAATAGTGTTTAAAAAAGTCTATTGCCCATATTACAACATGCATTTTTATTGGTCCAAGTAGTGTATATGTTAGAGTGTGGATATGTGTTTTTGCATACACCTTGTCCAAATACCATATGTAAGTTCATAGTAAAGCCATAACAGAAGAAAAAATACACAAATATTTCTGGTAGAATTTCTATATCAACTTTTCTCTGTCAAATATTGTTACCTCCATCTTCTGACTAAGCTGAAATTCTTACCTATATGTTCCTCAAGTAAAGAACACAAATTCCTCTGCTCTTTTAGTTTAAACTCCATAGAATTTTTCTTACCATAGAATTTTTAGGGGTTGGGAGGAAGGGAAAAAAAGCCCTTTCTTTAGACTAGCAAAGAAATCATTTTTCTTTTAATCTGTTCCTTCAAAGAACCTTTGCTATCAAGCCTGTCATCTCCCTAAGAAGAGATTCTCAGCCCCAAGTGAAAACTTCTTCAGAACAAAGAGGAGAGTCTTCATAGTTAGTTAAGGTCCTTGTTGGAAAGTATAGAGGGTGTGCTGGGAAGACTAGCGCCTCTGGTAGCAGGGCTTTCTGAGTACTTTCAGGGATGCTTTCCACCTTTGATATCTAAACTGTAACTCCAAGAAACTGTAGTATGTACAGTGGCTACTCTCTGGTATACAGTACCAAGGAGGCAGGCTAAACCAAGTTTCGGGTAAGCAAAAGGCTTCAAATCCATCTATGAGTTAGGGGGATGTCTACCCCAAGTATGTGTAGGCTTCCTCTGGAAAAAAAATGAGCATAAGAGAATAAGAAAAGATAAAGATTAGCCAAGGTAATTTGTAGTGGCAAGGAGATAATCAAGACTAATTTAAAAAATTGGATTCGAGTTTGGGAAAGAAGTACAAAGTTTGTAGCACTAGGCTCATGGGTTACCTATTATTTCTATTAAAAAATAACCAAGAAGCATCCCTGATCTTATGAATGACAATTCTGGCTTTATTTTTATTAAAAAATTGCATGATTACTTAGAAAAACTGTTATCAACAACTTGAACTTATTTAGTCTCTTTACTATGGAAAATAATACTAACAAAGTGATTGGCAGTTCTCTAAAACCACAAAGTGGAAAACTTTGTTTTCCCAAGCATTTTATAATATGTAACAATATCTTGTAGAAAGTGCAAATATCTCCTTAACCAATGTAGGAATGCAACAAGCAAATACCTTTTCTCTGAATATTAGAGAAATGATCTTCTTCCATCAGATATTATCTTCAATTAAAGATTCATAAACACCTCTGTTGGAAAATGATACAATTCAAAGTATTACTTAGCAATATATCAAAAAATGTTTTGTTCAAATTGTGGTATCTGAGGATGGTGGTAGAATACTATTGTGCTGAAAGTAATGATGAACTGGAGGAATCCCATGTGACCTGGAAAGACCTCCAGGAATTAATTAAGAGAAAAAGGAGCAGAAACAGGAGAACATTGTAGACAAATACAGATACATTGTGGCACAATCAAATGTAATGGACTTCTCTACTAGTAACAATGCAATGATCCAGGACAATCCCCAGGGAAAGAATGCTATCCACATCCAGAGAAAGAGCTGTGGGAGTAGAAATGAAGAAGAAAAACATATGATTGATCACATGGTTTGTTGGGTATATGATTGGGGATGTTGATTCTAAATGATCACTCTATTGCAAATATTAATAATGTGGAAACAGGTTTTAAACAATGATACATGTAAAATCCAGTTGAACTGCTCACCGACTCCGGGAGGGGGGAGAGAGGAGAGGAGGAAAAGAACATGAATCATGTAACCATGGAAAAATATTACAAATTATTTAATCAATTAAAAATTTTAAAAATGAAAAAAAAGTTTTGTAAGGCTCAAAAAAATGTTTTGTTGTCTCACAAAATAGAAACAAAACAAATATCATCCTTTTAAACAGATGTTTTACCATAATTTGTGGCTGTTCATTTCATTCCTTCTGGGTTGGGCAGAGATATAAATAGTTTAATTAAAGATCTACAGCTTTAATGTAAGTAAAAACCTAGGGCCTTATTGTATTGTGCTAAACGAAGCAGAAGACTATGGCTCCTGGTGCATCTGGAAAGGAAATAGCTGAATGGTGATGTATAGAAAGACTCCAGAGAGACAGACAGAATTTGCACCCTAAGAGGCATATGGGTTCAAATTGGAGCCAGCTGACAGATAGCTATTCACACAAATCTGTGTTCCTGAAACAAGACAGAGTGAAAGAAAGATCTATCCGATTGAAAGACTTAATTTGTTGAAGTATTGTGTCTGTGAATTTTAAAGTGGACAGATTAGCTCAGTTAGAAGTGGGAATGTGAGAGCCTTCTGCTCAATTCAATAGCATTCAAAATGGACTTAGAATGAGACTAAGGCAGTTAAGATGTAGAAATTAACACATTGTACAATTGTTTCTATGAAAGATGACATAAATCTTAGGCATTGAAGTGAGGTCTCTCACATGACTTTTAGACTGCATTTCCTGACATAGATCACATAATCTTGGGAGAGTTGGTAAAGGGAAGAGGGTGATTTTATTTTAGTGATAGGTTATTTCCCAACAAGTAGTTGCTCATGAGTTATGTACATAATAACTGCTTTAAATGACTGAAAAAGATTTTGTTTTGTATATTTTCCCCTGAATGTTATGTTTAAAAACTAATTTAGTCACTTCTCAGGGGCTTTATGAACTACATTATCATATTCACTGCACTAGGGACACCTTTATCACATTGTTAACCTAATGACTTAAGCAATAAACTGGTGTTTTTACCCTTATGAATCATCAAAAGTACTCAATGTGTACTGTGTCCAGGGTACTGAACTAGGTGGTGGAAATATACACACTAGTTCTTATTCTAAAGAAGTTTATGAGTTTACAATCTAATTGGGGCAATGGTAGATGCATATAAAAAGAATAATATATTATGCCAAGAGGCTCTGAGATGACACAGGTTTGGATGGTATATCTTAGCACAATGGAAAGATGGACTGAATTCAGAATAATTAGTTACCAAAAAAATTCAGGCTATAGACTCATAAGACTACATTATCATACCACTAGAGCTACAAAGAACTTCAGAGGATGTTTAATACTTCCTCATCTGATAGCTGGTACACTTGGACCCAGAGAGCAATGACTTACTTAAGTTCACACAAGTAGTAGCCATAAGATGAACAGACATCACCAGGCTATTCCACAACAACCTAACTATGTAGAGTACAAAAAAAGAAATCAAGTTGATGACAGTTAGGAGCAGCTGTCAGGATGCCAGATAACAGCCTATTTACTACATGGATAAATTGAACTAATTGATAGAGATGACAAACATTAAAGGGCATAAATAAAAACATGTATGCTTAGAGGAGGAAAGGAACAATAATGATTACCTTGGCTGGTATTAGTCACTTGTGAATCTCATGATATCTACTTATTTTTGTCACAATATAGATAGAAAACAAAACCTTCAATCATTGAAATCAAAAGGTACCTGGAGAAGGAGTTTGGCCAAATGATCATTCCTAAAAGTCTTTTAGGAAAAGGGAAATTTTCAATTCTGAGTTTGGTGGAAGTTATGATAAAGATATATTGCAAGAATGCGAGGAATGCGTAGGAAGAGGCAGAGAACAAAGTTTTAAGGCATGAGAGGGAGGAAGATGGGAAAGAAATGGAGGAAGAAAAACAACCCTTTCTGTTGGGAAAAGTGTGGTGGAGATAGAAAGAATGGGTTTCTGACTACTAATTCTTTCCAGGTCTTCAGTCTTCCAACTCTAAGTCATTCTCCTACCGATTAACATCAATATTAAATTAAATATTATTCAGTTCCTTCTTTTGATAATTTCTAATTATTTATGTGACCCAGGTAAATAACTTGGCCTCTTATCCTCAGTTTTGCCATCTATAAAATGAAGATAATCATAATAACCATCTAACAAGGTTGTTGTGAAGATCTAATAAGATGATATATGGAAAGTACTTTGCAAGCACTCAAGCACTATGTAAATGCTAGTTATTGTTGTTGCCATCATTCCTGTATAAGAAGTATATACACTGTAGAGGCATTTTACACATCTTTGCCTGGACAAACCCCAACACACTCTCATTCAAAGACTTAAAGCAAAAGTTTTTTTTTCTCCCTCCCCACTTTCTTCTTCCCCACTTTGAGAAAGTTCAAACTTAAATAATTGTAGCCTCTACTTCTTCTAAAAGGTTCCTAATGCAGCTAAGGATTACTTCTTTTCCCTGACCACTCACTCTTTAACAGGTACTTGGCATATTAGCGATCCCTAATGCCCAGTGTCCTGGGGAGAAGTGCCCACAAGGTACCTATTCGTTCCCCTTGGAAGGAAATCAGCCAAAAGGATATCCAGATGCAGAATGGGCTCTATTGCCTGCTCCTTGGGTATGTACTCTGAGAGGAAGGGACAACAGTTTCTTAAGGTCACTTTTCATGACTCATATCATAAGACAATTCAGGTGTAGATGCTAGGGGTTGGGTTTAGGAGCGGGTGGTCTGAAAATAGGATTCCTAAGGGCAGCTGCTCAGTGGATAGAGTTCTTGCCTTGGAGTCAGGAAAATCTGAGATGAAACCTTACTTCAGATACTTACTAGCTATGGTAAGTTAGGAAAATCATTTAACCTTTCTCAGCTTCTGCTTCAACACCTAAAAATATGAACATGCTAGACTTGGCTGCTAAAGTTGCTTCTAGCTCTCAATCTATGATATAGGGATGGAACTGTCAATGAAAAAGCTCAGGTCCTGATGTCATGGCACTGATCTTCAGTATTGCACCTGTCTGAATACATATTATTTCTTATTTGTAACCTTTCTTTCTCCTCTGAACAGCCCTGGCTACCCTCTTAAAAAGCTTTCAATTCAGTGTCCAGAAACTTCTAGGGAAAATAAACATTTTTTTTGCCTGAATGTTGCAAATCTAATAGACTGTACAATTCTGAAGGGCCTTTTCTTTTCTCTCACCTATCCTTACTAAATGCTTACTGAATCCTCAATAATATTCAACAGTAAGCAAGCAGGTCTTATCTTATTTGTTTCAAAGGAAGCACTAACAGAAATTTCATAAGCATAAATGACAAAACAAATTCCTTTATTACCCAGCCCCTTTCCTGGATTCTTTATTTACTTTCATCTTATATATACAACTTCACCACAGATAACATTATTTCTGGACAAAAAACTATGTTCTCTAGAAATAGTCAAAGAACCATTTTTATAAATGTTCTAAAAGATTTAATTTTAATAACAATAGCTAACATTAATACAAATCTTTAATTTTTTATAAACCCTTACTTTCTGTCTTACAATCAATACTGTGTATTGGTTCTAAGGCAGAAAAGCAGTAAGGGCTAGGCAATGGGGGTTAAGTGACTTGCCCAGGGCCACACAGTTAGGAAGTATTTAAGGTTGGATTTGAACCCAGGACCTCCCTTCTCTAGGCCTGGCCCTCAATCCACTGAGTTACCCAGCTGCCCCCCAGAACTTTAAATTTTGCAAAGCAGTTTAAACATGCCATATTATTATTTGATCCTCACAGTAACCCATGGGCAACTAGGTGGTTCAGTAGGTAGAGCTCTGGTCTTAGAGTCAGAAAGAACTGAGTTTAAATCCATCATCAGACACTAGCTATGTGACTCAGGGCAAGCCACTAAACTATTTGCCTTAATCCACTGAAGAATGAAACATCAAACCACTCCACTATAATTGCCAAGAAAACTCTCTGGCCAGCATTGGTGCATTCTAGTTCAGAGCTATAATCCATGAGGACACAAAGAACTGGACACAACTGAACAACAGAACTACAACCCTAGGAGAGAGATGCTATTGTTATCCTTATTTTAGAAGTGATAGAACTGGGGCTAAAAAAATTAAGCAAAGTCTTTACAGTCTCATGGCAGTTAGGGTCTAAAATTCTGTGAGGTAGAGTTGAGGAGGGTATTCATTTCAAGGTCAAAAGATAGCCAGTAACAAGGCATAAAGATGGGAATGGGAGTGTTGAGGAAGTGTCATAAGGAACAGAGAAAAAAACCAATTGGCTGGATTTCAGTGTACAGGAAAAGAAGTAATATATAATGAAACTTAAAGAGACATTCTACACTCTACAATCAAAGGTATTTAAACCAAGGTCTGTGAACATTGTAAAAATTATAATGATTTCAATATAATTGGCTTTCTTTGTAACATTAAGAATTTTATCATATTAATTTAAGATATTATTCTGAGAAAGGGTCTATAGAGTCTATCAGACTGCCAAAGTCCATGATGCATAAAATAAAGCTAAGACTTGAAGGCAAAAGCAAGGTTAGGGAGGGCTTTAAGAGGAAGATGGAGTTAATTTTTCATCCAGAGGTACAGGTTACCATCAAAGTGGATTGAGTAGTGGAGCAGCATTGCTACAACTGGATTGTTTTTATAACAATTACATATAACCAATAAAGCAATAGTGAAACATGTTATTTGAAGAGTTTATTAGTGATACAAACTTTATGGAAAAGATATATATATATACACATAATTTTGGGGCAATCTACCAAACAATGAGTGAATGTATTTTCCATTGTTAGTCTTTTTTAACAATTTGTCACAGATAATGACACTCTTTTATCAGAGGAAAACTATGTCTCCTTCAAGATATTTGTTTTATTGTTTACTTATTTTAGTCACATCCAACCCCATTTGAGGTTTTCTTTGCAAGGTATTGCAGTAGTTTGTCATTTCAATATTTAGGTCATTTTATAGATGAGAAAACTGAGGTTTGATTTGGACTTAGGTCTTCCTGACTCTAAGCCAGGGTCTCTATCCACTACAGCACCTAACTGCCATCAAGTTATTTCTAGATTCAGATAAAAATCCAAATGATAATGTGTGTATGAGATTCATTTTGCAGTGAAAAATTGCAGTTATTGTTAGACCATGGGATCAAAACTCCACTTCCCCCAGTCCCTACCAAAACCAACAGGTTCTCCCTTCAAACACCTGTGAACCCCAGAAAAACCTAGCAGAACACCAAGACTCTGTCCTTTCTTAGTCTATCCTGCATGGATGACCATCAAGCCTGAGAACTTCTCCCAGCCATCCAGAGATTGAAGTTCCACACCCCCATAGGGCCATCCAATGGTCCAGGTAACCCACCTGAACCAATAGAGGTAATTCAGGTTACCTCATCCCTGACAACTATCCAATAAAATTCCCATTTCATTAGTCTTTTGTCTCTCCATCTGACTCTCATCAACCAGGACTGACAGTTATAAACTTGCATTTCTCTTAGTTAAGTCAAATATGTGTGTGATCATGCATATCAGTGTGTGTCTGTAGGTATTATCATAGGTTTAGAAAACATCAAATTAGAAATCCTGAAAATCAAAGGAAAGATGAATAAAATTGAAAGTAAGAAAACCTTTGAAGTAAAAAAAATAAGAGAAGTTGGTTTTATTAAAAAAAACAAAATGTATAATCCATTGGCTAATTTAATTTTTAAAAAGGAAAAATCAAAGATGAGTATCAAAAATGAAATAGCAGAATTTAACACCAATGAAGAGGAAATTAAAGCAATTATATATATATATATATATGTGTGTGTGTGTGTGTGTGTGTGTGTGTGTGTGTGTGTGTGTGTGT
>NC_058132.1:367771405-367810199 GCF_016433145.1 Gracilinanus agilis
TGTGTGTGTGTGTGTGTGTGTGTGTGTGTGTGTGTGTGTGTGTGTGTATTTGCCCAACTATATGCCAATAAATCTGTCCATCTAAGTGAAATAGATGAATATTTAAAAATATATAAATTGCTAAGATTAAGAGAAAAAGGAAATAAAAGACTTAACCCCATCTCAGGAAAAAGAAACTGAACAAGTCATCAATGAAAAAAAGCCTCAGGGCAGATAGATTCAAAAGTGAATTATATCAAACAATTAAAGATCAATTAAGTTCAATAGTAAATAAATTATTTGAAATAACAGGTAAAGAAAGAGTTTTACCAAACTTCTTTTATGAAACAAATATGATGCTGATACTTAAAACAGGAAGAGAAAAACAAAGATTGAAAACTAAAGAACAATTTCCCTAATGCACATTAATGCAAATATTTGAAATAAAATGCTTGCAAGGAGATTACAGTAATATATTAAAAGAATCATGCACTATAACTCCATGAGTTTTATACTAAGACTGTAAGACGTGATTTAGAATCAGGGAAACTATCAGAATAATTGACCATATCAATATCAAAACTAACAGAAACTACATGATTTTCTCAATAGCTGCAGAAAAACCTATTAAAACATTAGAGAACACTGGAATAAATGGAACATTTTTCAAAATGATAAATAGCATTTATCTAAAAATATCAGCAAGCATTATCTGTGATGGGAGTAAACTAGAAGCCTTCCCAATAAAATCAGGAATGAAGCAAGGATGCCCATTATCACCATAATTATTAAATAACTATATTATAAATGAAAAATGAAGGAAATATAATAGGAAGTGATATGAGGGTATACTTAGAGAATACTAGAGAACCAATCATAAAACTAATCCAAAAAATTAACAATTTTACCGAAGTCAAAGTATATAAAATAAGCCCCTATCAATCATGAAGTTAGAGTGAGAAAAGTATGTAAACCTCTCTATATATAACTGGCAATTCAAGAATGAAATGTCAAGACTCTTAAGTTCTGATCCAAGGTCAAACTAGAGTCTAAAGTGGAAATATCACTGGATAGCTAAGGTCCTTAAAAGCTGATATTATGTGATTCTGAAATTTATGGTAGGAGATTTGGTTTGGCTCTTGTTCTGTCAACTAACAGCTGGGCGATCCTAGAAAATCACAACCAATATAAGCCTCTGTTTCTTTATTTTCAAAATTAAATGTGGTGTGTGGGTGAACTGGATTAAATTAACTCTCCGGAGGTTTTCAGGTATATAGTTCTTTGATGGAAAAATGATCTACATCTTGTTAGAGATGGTAAAGACCCTTTTATTTCTTAAACTTAAAGGTATTATGCTTGAAGGTCATGGAATTAGAGAAAGAAGAGGTATTACTATCCTTATACTATCCTTTTATAAAAAAAGTATTGTCCTCTGTGACATAATTAAGAATACTAACAGATTCAAGATAAGGATTGGTTCTTTTATTATTATGAAGATTTCCCCTATATTTGCTTTATTGTTAATTGGTAGTTTTTCAGTCATGTCTGACTCTTTATCATCCCATTTATCATTTTCTTCTCAAATTAGAATGGTTTTATCCATTTCCTTCCCAATCTCATTTTATAGATGAGGAAACGGAGGTAAAAAAAAGTGACTTGCCCAGTATCACATAACTAGTAAGTGTCTGAGGCTAGATTTAAGTACAGTTCTTCATGACTTCAAGTCTGGCACTCTCTTCATTTCACCAGGATTTTTTACATTTATACTCAATAAGGTCCCTGTCACTAAGAAACCATTCAAATAACTATCCTGATCTTGAGGAGGTATGCTTGAGTAGGGACTGAACTCTATAGGATGGTTGAAAGAATCAGAGAATAATTCAGTTGAAAGTTAAGATGGATAGTGAAGGCAGGAATAGGAGAGTGGAAAGAATATCTTCTTTGGAATCAGAGGACTTGGGTTCAAATGTCACTTCTAATATTCACTATCTATGTGAATTGAACTCAATTTATGCATCTCTAAAAGGTTGAACTAGAACCTGGAGATCCCTTGACCTAAATCTATGTGTTATCTCTGAAGCACTCCTTTTGCCTGGAGAAGTTTTACTTCTTCAGATAGGACTTTCAAGACTACTAGCAAGGATCTTAGAAAAGACTCTTAGTTACCCTATGGTTCTACAACTACAACAATAACTACTACCACTACAACCACCACTGCTATTACTGCTGCTACTATTGCTACAAAACTACAAAAAATTACAATGAAGAAGAGTTTAGAGAAGCAAAAGAAAACTTATGTCAACTGATACATAATAAAGTAAGCAAAGGGGGAAATTACACAAAATATATAATATAACTGAAGAAAAAAGGAATAATCATAATATAGTTATAATGAACATTATTATCTCCTAAGAAGAGGTAACAATATCATCTACTTCCACTCATCAAAGCAGTATCCATCATTAGGGGTTAAATTGCAGGGAACATGGACACTGATCCTCTGATCAGGAACAATTTCACCTTTATTCTTTTGAGAAACTTCTTGCTACTTGAGAATTGGACCGAGGAAGAGTCTCATTGTGGACTGATTTCATTTATATTACTTTCATCTTGTATCCTTGCCTTGTTCTTGGTATGAATCCTTACCAACTAAGACACACATTAATGCCATTTGGGTACTTGGCCTTAGAATAACTTGCCTATCTATTTAGAACAACTGAACCAGATCTTCTATAGGAAAATTGCTAAAAGACCATTGCAAGGCATGTTTAACCAATTAACTGTTTTACCTTCACAGTATTTTCTTTTCTTTTAAAAACAACACCAAAAAACCAACCTATTCCTATCAAAATATTAGGAATATGTTTGAAATTATTCAACCTAAAAATATAAATAAAAATTAATACATAATAAAAAGAATTTTATTTGCCTTAAAATGTCTATTATATACGTATCAGACTGGCTAAAGGTATAAAAAAGGAAAATGATAAATGCTGGAGATGTGCAAAAGGCAGGACACTAATATCCTAGTGGTGGAATTACAAACTGATATGACCATTCTGGAGAGCAATATGGAACTTTAGCTAAAGGGCCATCAAACTGTACATCCTGTTTGATTACCAGCAATACTCCTACTATTTCTACATCTCAAAGAGATTAAAGAAAAGGGGAAAAACTTCCTATGAAAATAGTTATAGCAGTTCTTTTTGTGCTGGCAAAGAACTAGAAACTAAAATGACGTCCATCAGTTGGGGAATGGCTAAACAACTTCTGGTATAAGCTTGTAATGGAATATTATTGTGACATAAGGCATGACAAAGATGATTACCAAAAAAACTAGAAATACTTATATGTAGTAGTGCAAAGTGAAGTGAGTAGAATAAGGAGGTACACAATAATAACCGTAATTTTTGATGATTAACTGTGAATGACTTTATTATTTAAAACGTAAGAATCTAGAACAACTCAAAGAGAGTCATAACAAAAAAAGAATATCCACCACGAAAGAAGGAACAGAGTCAAAATGAAAATTGAAATGTACCATTCTTTACTTTATTTCTTCCATAAATTTTCTCTATTGTATGCAATGTATGCCTTCTTTAATATCATGATGACCATGGGGAAAAAATATGATAATATGTGTACAACCTATATAAAATCATATGCCTTCTTGGACATGGGGGGGTGTGGAGAAATGGAAGGGAGAAAGAGAGAACATGAATTTCAAAATATAAGAAAACAAATATTAATTGTATTTATATGTAATATAAAAATTATTATTAAAAACTCCATTATTGACTTGCTATGATGGTGGTGGGCAATCAGGAAGAGAGAAGCAAAAACAATTAACAGTATTACAGAAGGGTATGTGGGAATTTAAAATAAAGAATAAAATCCGATTTTTTTTTGCTTCTCATTTCACCTATGCCTGCGCCAGGCCACTGAGTAGTTCCCCACCATGAAGTCATTGATAGTCATTTAGACACTTACAAATTACTTTTCTCTTTTTCCCTGAAGTTAAGAGATATTGTTTTCTATTGCTAGTGTGTCAGTATGGATTAAACAGATATAAAAGATGATGGGCATTTTAACTGACAGTGGATGAATGATTGAAACTGGGCAAAATAACTTACAGTCTCAAGGCTGTGGCACATCATTCATTTGAAAGCCATCTGCTTAGAGAGAGCAATCTAAGCAACTCTGCCAATAAAGATGATTGTCAGACCTGTCAGTGACTGGGAGGAAACAGTCCTTGCTATGGACTATGTAAAACACATATTAACTTTTACATACTTATATAGTATACAGATGTGGAAAATGTAGCATACTAAGTACAATCATTAGCCATCTTTTATGCTATCCATTGAGTTAGTTCTGCCTAAATATCTTTTTCACTAGTGGAAACTGGACTTTTAGCTTCAGAAAGTTATGAGAATATCAGAATTGACTAGAAGTATACCAAAAAGCTCTTTAATGACTCATTTATATGCAATAATTTACCCCATTCTATTTAATCTCCCCCTTCCTCCCAATGCATTTCTCTTCCACATTCCTTAATTTATTTTTTAATATCATCTAATCATATTCATCCTTTATCCTTTGTAACATTCCTTTTAACTGCCTTAATAATGATGACGTTTTTAGAAGTTACAAGAATCATCTTCATGTGTAGGTATTTAACAGTTTGATTTTATTGAATGTCTTTTGATTTCTCTTCCTTGTTTACCTTGTTATGCTTCTCTTGAATCTTGTATATGAGAGTAAAATTTATCATTTAGCTGCAGGTTTTTTCAACAGGAATGTTTGAGAGTCTTCTATTTCATTGAATAACATTTTCTCCTCTGAAGAATCATGCATAGTTTTGCTGGATGATTCTTGGCTCAAATCCTATTGCCTTTGAACTCTGGAATATCAAATTCCATGCCCTCTAATCATTCAAAGTAGAAGCTGCTGAATCCTCTCTGTGGCCCCACAATATTAGAATTATTTCTTTTTGGCTGCTTTCAACACTTTTAACATTTTCTCCTTTACCTAGGGGTTGTGGAATTTAGAAATGACATTCCTCAGAGTTATCCTTTTGGTTTCTCTTTCAGGAACTTATCAGTGGATTTTTTCAATTTCCATGTTGCCTTCTTGTTTTAGAATATCAGGACAGTTTTTATTGATAATTTATTGAAAGATGATTTCTAAACTTTTACAAAAATCATGGCTTTCAGGTATCCCAATAATGCTTAGATTATATTTTCTTAATTTTTTTCAAGTCATTTTTTTTACCAATCATATATGTTACTTTTCTACTTTTTCCATCCTTTAGTCATTCTTTGTTTGTTTCTTGATGTCTCATGAAGTTATCAGGTTTCAGTTGCTCATTTTTTATTTTTAAAGCATGATTTTTCTGAGTGAGCTTTTTTTACCTGCTCTTCCCTTTGGTGAATTCTACTTTTTTTTAATTTTTATTTAAATATTTTCCATGGTTACATGATTCATGTTCTTTCCCTCCCCTTTTTCCCTCCCACCCTCAGAGATGACAAGCAATTCCACTGGGTTATACATGTGTATTATTACTCAATACTTATTTCCATATTAATCATTTTTGTAATAATCTTTTAAAAACCAAAACCCCACATCTAATACCCACATAAAGAAATGAAAAAGCAAATGTTTTCCTTTTGTGTTTCTGTTCCAACACTTCTTTATATTGATGTAGATAGCATTTCTTCTCATAAGTACCTTGGGATTGTCTTGGATCATTGCATTGCTATCAGTAGCAAAGTCAATTACACATGATTGTCCCACAATGGTTCAGTCTCTGTTTACAGTGTTCTCTTGGTTCTGCACACTTCACTCTGCATCAGTTCCTAGAGGTCTTTCCAGCTCATATGGAAATCAAGCAGTTTATAATTCCCTTTAGCACTATGGTATTCCATCACCATCATATACTACAATTTGTTCAGCCACTGCCCAATTGAGCTGCACCCCCCTCATTTTCCAATTTTTTGTCACCACAAAGAGAATAGCTATGAATATTTTTGTAAAAGTATTTTTCCTTGTTATCTCTTTCGGGTACAAACAATGTAGTGGTATTGCTGAATCAAAGGGTATGCATTCTTTTATAGCCCTCTGGTTATCATTACAAATCGCCTTCCAGAATGGTTGGATCAATTGACAACTCAACCAGTACTGCATTAGTGTCCCAATTTGGTCACATACCCTCCACCATTCATTATTTTTCTATACTTTCCTATTTGCCAATCTGCTAGATGTGAGATGGTATCCCAGAGTTGGTTTTTATTTACATTTCTCAAATTAGGAATGATTTAGAACACTTTTTCATGTGATGGTTTTGATTTATTCATCTCAAAACTGCCTGCTCATATCCTTTGACCATTGGGGAATGGCTTGATTTCTTGTACATTTGACTTAGTTCCTTATATATTTCAGGAATTAGACCCTTGTCAGAGAGTTTTGTTATAAAATTTACCCCAGTTTGTTGCTTTTCTTTTAATTTTGGTTGCATTGGTTTTATTTGTAAAAGAAGTTTTAAATTTAATATGATCAGAATCATTCATTTTACATTTTGTATATTCTCTATCTCTTCCTTGGTCTTAAATTCCTTCCTTTCCCACAGATCAGACAAGTATACTATTCTATGTTCACTTAATTTATTTGTAATTTCACTCTTTATATTTAGGTCATTCACTCATTTTGAATTTATCTTGGTATAGGGTGTAAGATATTAATCTAAATCTGATTTTTTTTCCATATTATTTTCTAATTTTCCTAAAAGTTTTTGTCAAATAGTGAATTCTTGTTCCTAAAGCTGGAAGCTTTGAGTTTATCAAACATTAGCTTGCTGAGGTAATTTACCTCTAGTCTATTCCATTATCCACCCTTCTATCTCTTAGCCAGTACCATATTGTTTTGATGACCACTGCTTTGTAGTACAGTTTAACATCTGATACTGGTAGGTGCCCATGCTTCACTTTTTTTTTTCATTATTTCCCTTGATATTCTGGATCTTTTGTTCTACCAGATGAACTTTGTTTTAATTTTTTCTAATTCTATAAAAAAAAAAGTGTTTTGGTAGTTTGATAAGTATGGCACTGAATAAGTAAATTAGTTTCAGTAGAATTGTCATTTTTATTCTATACTTTGGGTCCTACTCATGAGAAATTAATGTTTTTCCAATTGTTTAGATCTAGTTTTATTTGTGTGAAAAGTATATTGTAGGGGGCAGCTGGGTAGCTCAGTGGAGTGAGAGTCAGGCCTAGAGACAGGAGGTCCTAGGTTCAAACCCGGCCTCAGCCACTTCCCAGCTGTGTGACCCTGGGCAAGTCACTTGACCCCGATTGCCCACCCTTACCAATCTTCCACCTATGAGACAATACACCAAAGTACAAGGGTTTAAAAAAAAAAGTATATTGTAGTTCTGTTCATATGATTCTTGAGTTTGTTTTGGCAGATAGATTCCCAAATATTTTATATTGTCTAGAGTGATTTTAAATGGAGTTTCTCTTTCTAACTCTTACTGCTTAGTTTTGCTATAAATATATAGAAATGCTGATGATTTATGTTTGTTCACTTTGTATCCTGCACCTTAGCTAAAAATGTTATTTCTACTAACTTTTTAGTTGATTTTGTAGGATTCTCTAAGTATACCGTAGTATTATCTGCAAAAAGTGATAGTTTAGTCTTCACTAACTACTTTAATCCCTTCAATTTATTTTCCTTTTCTAATTGCTACTTCCTCTAAACTGATTCTTGAAGGAGACTAGGAATTCTAGAGTATCTAGTGATATGTCTTCCTCTTCCCTCTTCTGCATATACATATTCTGTATATATGTATTCTGCATTTTATTAAGACTTTACAATGAATTTTCTGGGGAATCAGTATTATCAACTTTGGATGGAACAGTCTGAACAGAGAAAGGACACTCATAAGTTTCATCATGAACAGAGCATATTCTTATTAAAATATTTTATTGAAATCTCTTGTTTTCATATTATTTAATTTTTTCCTAAGACATTTACTTCTCTCCCTCCCACTGATAAATTCAATATAAAAAAATATGTGGGTATATTCAGACAAAGATTAGAAAAAAATTTTTAAAAAGCAATTAAATATATTGAAAATGTTTGAAAATATATGGCATATTCCACAATTAGGGAATTCCCACCTTTCCAAAAGAGTGTGGGGGTGGGATATGTCATGTAAAATGTGTTCTTTATGACCATGCTTCTTCTTTGTAATTCTGTAACATTCATTTTCAGTTGTCTTATGTTTTTTTTTCCTTTCCATTTATATTGTAATCATTGCACATATTTTGTATCAATTTATTTCATTGTCCAAAAGTTCATAAAAATTTTTTCATGCTTATCTAGAAGATTCATTATTTCTTATAGTACAGTAACATTTTATTATTGTTGCTTAAGAAAAAATTTTAACCACTCTACTTTGGGTGTCAACTTCGGCCTCCCCTTCCCTCTAGTTCTTTACTACCACAAAAAGTCCTGCTGTATTTTGTTGTCTATGAGAATTTCTTCATCTGTATGACCTACTTTGAGTAAGTTCCTTGTACCAGTATCTTGAGGTCAAAGTTTATGGACATTGCTTTATTTACATAATTCCAGGTTGCTTCTCAATTCTATTGAATCACAATTCTAACAATGATGGTTTAATGTATCTAGGACTAGAATTCTTATTTTTTTTGTTTGTCGTGGATCCTTGACTTGATGAAACCTATATACTCTTTCTCAGAATTATGTTTAAACATGCATAAAATAAAGCACATAAAATTACAAAGAAAACTAATTATGGAGAGATGCATTTATAAAAAAAAGTAAAATTGACTGATCATAATTTTAGACAGATTTATAAGCAGACAATTCAAAGAGAACACATTTGTGAAAAGAGAGAGTGGTGGAGTTCTTCTAAAGGAAGAAAAATGACTTTATAGGTCTGAGAAATCATTGTTATTTTCTTGTTCTCTGTCTGAGACATTGCTTGCAGTCCAGAAGTGTCAGTTTATAATTCTAAAAAAATGTAAGAACTTTTACCAGAAAGGTGTTTTGCCACCAGACAGAAAATGAATCCCCTCTTCCCTCAATAGTATGTCCTTTTTTACTTAGATAACTTCTTGATCTGAGAATTTAAATGACTAGGGAATAATGATTATGTGGTCATTTAAGATCTGGTTGAACATTTAAAAAGGCATTCACATTTATTAACTGATAGGACAATTAAAAACATATTTTTCTCCAGAAATAATTTAATCATTTTAGCAATTAAGGGATATTTTTTTCTGATTAAAAATACTTCAAGAGAGAGAGAGAAATTTCTTTTGAAAGAGAGATTAGTGTCATTTTGTGCAACTATAAAAAACAAAACTGTGACCAATGAAATGAATTTAAAAGGAGATAGATTTCAGCTTAATGGTTAATGTCACATGCCTAAGCACTGACTAGAGCTGCTTGGCATCAGAGGTGGTGGCTACCAGAAGAGTTGTGGTTGTAGTAGCGGATGGAAAAGATTTGAGATAAGGAAAGAATTATTATCAAAGTGAGAAGCTCCCTGGAAGAATATTCAACTTGGGTTCAATGAGAGAGTTCTCAGTTGAGGTAAAAGCTAATTAGTAACTTGAAAAAAAAAAAAAAAAAACTAAGTCCAAAGCAAATATTAGCCTCTCCATGTATTATACTGGTAGTGGTTAGTTATTCTTTCTGTGATGAATGCTATCATTCTTCTATGGTAATCAATCCTATTTTTATATGAGAATAAATCCCATATTATATATCAAAACCTTACTTGTAAATTGAATGCCAATTTACTGATCCGCCTGGGAAAAAACTATACAGGAAAAATAAAAGGCTTCAAAAGTGTTGGTCACTAGGAGGATATCTATCACAAACACATGAAGACTTCCCCAAGTGTAATGGTTGGATGAGAACGATTTGCATCAATGGCCAGGAAGACAGATAAAGCATAAGTGCTTTTTGCTTGGTCAAATATCAAAGAAGCCAAGGTCATTTGTTGCATCCTGGGCCATCACCTGTCATCTTGATTTTTGTCCTCTCTCTGGACTTCAATGGCTGGAAGAAAGTGACAATATTTTGCAACTTGGCCTCAGAAATCAAACTCAAGAGCAAGTCAAGACATCACCCTCATGATGACATCTGTCCTTTTTGAAAATGAAGAACAACAAGTAGTTCACCAGGTAAATAAGAAGAAGATGGTAGAAAACATGGCATTCCAAGAAAGGAAATAGGGTGAGGAAAAGGACAAAGAGATGAAATTGTACTGCATAGTTGTTTGAAAGAGAGTTTCTTATTCTGAAATGTAGAATACATGGAGTGGAAAAATGGAGGAAAAAGTCATTCTTATGTTCTATTTTAGCTTTTCCTTAGCACCTTCTGAGAATCACTTGGTTTCTAGTGCTGATACTCTCTAAACAACACTGAGGTGGAGAAAAAGTCCTGCATATATGCTGATTCCCAGGTCCTTTGAGTGTAGATTCAAGAAAACCTAATTGGAAGTACTTTATACTGATTCAGGCTAAATTATTCTCTCTGGCCATTGTTTCAAAGTGAATTTCTAGGCTTAATGAAAAGGATATTCAAACACATCCCTCCTTCCAAGCAAAGGACATTATTTCTAAAGGTAACTGGAGAAGCACTAGAAGTCTGAAAAAAAATGCAAATCTGCATGTGTTCTTATCTTTTTTTTTTTTTTTTATCCTTGGCCATATAAATGCTAGGACTCCACAGTAGAGTTCTTTTGGAATCAGCAGGCTCAGAGAAGGAGTACATTGCTTTTAACACCTATCTGCTGATACTCATCCTAAAGGACAACTCAGTCCTCTGGGTGCTAGACAGATAAGTCCCCACATCTGTGCTCTGACTTCTAAACACAGTATTTTATCTCCCTATACTTGGATAAGCAAATATGATTTAATGAAAGTGCTTATAAAGAATGGAATTCTAACTTCCCACACTACTTCTATATTCATGAACCGTGATCAATTTAACTCTTACATTTTTCCTCAATCAATGGGTCCATTTACTTCCCTAAGACCCCACTAATTTCTCTAACCAAACTATGTCTTCCTGATTACCACTTCCAGTGATTATTGTTGTTTTAGAAAGTAAACTACTTCAAGACAGGAGCTATCTTTGCTTTTGTACTTATAATTCTAGCAAATAGCATTATATCTAGAAATAATTTGCATTTGATAAAAACTTTTCTATTCATCTAGTTAGTGAATCAAAAATTAAGAAATAGTCATGAGTAGTATAATATTATATTACATCATTTCAAGAAGCAAATCAGATATCATGTCACATCATGCAATAGCATATTATTTATTAATAAACATTTATTGAAAACCTACTATGTTGCAGACATTTTATTAAGCACTGATTGAGAATTTGAAGCATTGAAACATCATTATTTAAGATCATATTAGTATGCTTTATAATGTTGGGAGATATGCAATGAAAAATATATAATCACATAGGTGTCAGAGAACAATATCTGGAATGGATTTTCACTCCTCTACTCAGATTTCAAAACACAATATCCTCTCCTGAACTATGTGCAAGGGCAGGTCAGTCATTTTTACCTTCATCTCCTTAAATGACCATCTTACAATTTATAGAGCTAGTTTCTTGTATTAACTGTAATTCCCTGAATTAACTAGGTAATTGTTTTGTGTCTGTGATATGTTTGGTTTGGAGACACAGACTGAAAGAGGCACCATGTTTAGATATTACCTTGTTATTGGAAATTAATGAGCCCACATAACTCTAGACTGTCAAGGAAAAACATAGAGGCAATGATAAGATAATAACTGTAGCATCAAAAGACACAGAGCAATTCTAGAATTTCCAAGATAGGCTATTTGCCATATAATAGCAAAGAGAAACATTCACTTTTCTTTTGTACCATTTTTTCATATTAACATGTCCTTGAATCTTCCCCAACCAATAAATGCATGTGTATACATAAATTTCTTATGCAATTGCACATAGGTGAATGTAAGCCTGTTATTAAAATGCAACTATTTGCCTTTGCTGGAGAGGGCTGGCTCAGCAATAGTAGATGATCTTGGACCAATGACAAGTGACACATGTGGAAAAGGTTGTTTCTTAAAAGACTATATCTAATTATCAATTTTCCTTTTATTCTCAATTCATTTACATATAATTCATTAAACATTTATTAAGAACCTACAATGTGCCATTAGTGGAAAATAATTAAGGATACAAAATCCAAAATGAAATGATCCCTGAATTCAATTTGCATATTATATGCTTGTGAGTAATAGGCTGTGCATGTTGGAATGATACAACATGTACACAAGTAAATATTAATATTTATAATATGGTAAAAGTAAGTTCAAGAGTGGAAAAAATTAATAACTGGGGAGGCAAGAAAAGAGGTGTGGTGTAGGTGAATATATCTGCTTAATATGCTGAAGGCAATAGGTAGAATAAAGAATACTACATAATATAGTGAAATAATCAAAGGATTTAGTTTGGAAGGAACCTCCCAAAATCAACTAATTCAGTTTTGACACTTCAAAGTTGAAGAATCTAAGGTCAAAAGAGAAGAAATTGTTAAGTTTAAACAGCAAATAAGTTCATGCTACAGAATCTTCAAAATATGATCCTTTTAGACATTTCTAGTTCAGAGTAGGAGTGAAGTAATTGTAACTGAAGTAATTGGTGAAGCAGGTAGAGTGCAGGACCTGGAGTCAGGAAATTTCATCTTCCTGAAATCATAATCTGACCTCAGACACTTATCAGCTGTGACATCTTGGACAAGTTGCTTAACCCTGTTGGTCTCAGTTTCCTCATCTGTAAAATGAGCTAGAAAAGGAAATGCTAAACCACTCCAGTATCTTTGCCAAGAAAACCTCATATAAAGTCATGAAGAGTCAGATGTGACTGAAAACAACTAAACAACAAAGATGTATATGCTATGATATTATGGTCCAATTTAAAACTGCAATACTGTTTCCTTTGACTCGTGAGTATTTTCTAAAGCACATTGTTCTTTGCAGATTAATAAATTTTGGCAATCCTTAGGGAGCATATCAAGACAAAATTAATCTTCAAGGTTAAAAAATGCAGATATAGGTTTAGGATACATTCATCTATTGTCATCTGACATCCTACAAGTATAGTCAGGTTTTCTTTATTTCTTCCCAAATTTCTTTCTTTCTTTTTTTCACTATTTCTTTCTTTCCTTCACCATTTTGTTTAGGGTAGCAGGAATTGGGAAGGATAATGGGGCTCTTACTCCATAGAACTGATGGCTTTAATGAATACTATTCAGGCCTTCTGACAGCTAATTTGGGACCTTCTTTCTCAAGCAAGAGGCATACCTCAGCAATTCAAGACTACCATCTTCTATATTCCACATACTATTCTTCCTGATTTGCAGCAGAACAAGGAACCAAACTAGCTGAATCATTTATCAAGACAGAGAAGTTAAATGTATGGAACAGAAAAAGATTGCCCATAATTGCCTAATGTGGTATCTTACAATAAAACATCTATTAGCTACAGTATCAGTAAATTACTTACCAAAAACTTTAATAAACTTAATTGTGTTGCCCCTACTTACCCACCATTTTAGAATAATTTAAAACCCAACTCCTGATGGAAGGAAATTATTCTAAACTTTGGATGCTGACAAACAGGAAACCTTTTTATTCTCCATTTACAAAATGACATCTGCTCTATTTCCATTTTTGTTTTCAAATGTGAGATTACTTTAGTATTTTATTTCTTATCTTGTCAAATAGCATTGTCAAAATCTGTGGAAATGTGGTCTCTTCTCAAGTCCCCTAAGACTGAAAATTGCAGACATCTAGACATAATACTTTATATGAGGTACTTATGTACTTAGTATTTTAAATAAAGGAATCTCAAAACCTATTTTATTTTTCTTCTTCCATTCCTTCCTTTGTTACACCCTTCCTTCCTTTCTGCTTTTCTTCCTTTCTATTTCTTTGTCTCTGTCTTTGTCTTTATATCTCTTTCTCCCTGCTCCCTTTCCTAAATTAATAAAGTTAGAAAATTGTTAAGGAAATGGATCTCCGGACTCTTCTTCAGTGCTTTGACTTATATATGTATGTACGTATATTATAGCAACACAATATTCACATCAATGAAAGTTCTGTCTCCCATATTTTGTATATATGTTCTTTCATGCCTTCATCTTTGTAATTGTACATTTATTTATAAGAAATTGCAAGTCAGTTTGACCAAATGGAAGTAAGAATATCCTGCTGTGTAGATACCCTGATCTTATGTAATACTTTAGTTTTTCCTCTATCTTATTTGTAATACATTGTTTTTGTATAACCTTTATTTCCTAATTTATCACGACCCTTTTGGTTTTTGAAGATCATCACAGTAATAAATGTAAAAAAAGAAAAAATAATTTTAGAAAAACCAACAAACTTATAAAATATGCCTGATAGTAGCATAGGTATTAGAATTCATATTCTCCTCCCTCCACTTCTGAAAAGAAGGAAGTCTCTTTGATCTCATTTAATTTAATTGGTTTGACCCCTTGGAATGATTGAATGATTTTATGATACTCCTACTCAACTCAGTGCAATCAAGTAGAAAGATCCTTTCAAGAGGTAAAGAAATCCATCTGGTCCAAAGTGGTTAAGTAGACTCTTTAATTTCTCTGTCCCAGGTTCTTTAAGTATGAAGAAGAAACTCAATAAATTAAGGACTTTTAATGGAACTTACTTCATTGTTAAAATATATAGTTTTAAATTTTGCTCCTCATTTTTCACTGAACTCTTGATTTCATCACTATTGTTTGTCCTTTCATCAGTGCAGAAAGTACTCTGTCATCATCATCTTAAACTTTACAATTTTTTTTCATATTTTCTCATAAGTCCTTAAAAAGAAATCATCCTAATCTACTGTAGACCTGTCTCATTCCTTTAGCATCTCTCCGACTTTTCTTTTTCTAAAGAGTTCTGCCTCATTAAATTATTATTCTTTGATTTATAAAATCATATGGATCAATATAAATAATATGAACTATATTTTTGCTGTTACCGTTCTTACTAATGGACAAATTCCTCCATCCTTGAGAATATCAAAAAACCCATGTTAAAATTATATGAAACTCCCTCAATTAACTCCACTTTTTTTTCTTCACCCTTTCTGCTAAACTGCCTGTGCTCTGACAGACAACATAGGCATCTTGAGACTCAGCATACAAATGAACAGATGTCAGTGCCTTCCTGTGTCTGTTTTAAGGCTTATTCATTGCACAAGCCACAACTTCTCAAAGCATATGGAAAGCTAAATATACCAAAGATTTTTCTCAGTTCTTTTCACCCTCTGTCTTAAGGTGGTGACATTTTGATTGAAAATCTCCCTCTTAGCTTCCGGGTTAAGATGGCGGCAGAATAAAAAGCAGCTGCTTAACCTCTCCTAACCTAAACATATAGGACTCCTCAAGGGGACATAAAAACAAATCTAGGCGAACGAAGGGACCCCACAACAGGGCTCAGCATTGAAGGTACTTGGAATCGGGCCATTTCCATGCTATAAGGGGGTGAAACAACTCTACAAAAATGCGAGCTCAGCAACCCCCTCCCCCATACATACCACCTACAGGGCCAAAGCCAGCACATAAGAGCTAGAGCAAGTTTGGGGCATCCATTATGTCCTTGACAGCTACCTGGGACAACCAGGGCCTGTTTCTGATAGCAGCAAGACTTAAGACCCTAAGAGGCTAAAGAATGCGCAAACATGGTCACAGCTGCAGATGCGAATCCTGAGTACAAATGTGGACCTTGAGTGGGGACAGAGTGTAGAAGGGTGCAAGACTGTGGAAGCAGTTCCCTGAGACTGTTAAAGGAGCTTCGGGACAGAGGAACAAGCCAGGGGACCACAAGAAGGCTTGACCCTGAGAACAACCAGACCTGAGACCTCAGGAGCCCAAAGAGCACAGACAGACTCTGGGTGTGAAGATAAAGCTGAGAGGGCATGCGGCTCACAATGGCAAGCCAGTGACAAGAACCCCAGAAGAGAAAGATCAAGAAGAAATCTTTAAAACTCAACAACTTTTACACAGAAAAAATCCAGACAACAGAGCAAATAGCAGAGGAGAACAAACAAGTAATCATATCCAAACCTTCCCTCCAAAATGAAAACTGGTCACAAGCTATTGAAGAATTCAAATCTGAGATTATGAGAAAGATGGTAGAGAACTGGCAAGAAAATAACAGTTTAAAAGGCAGAATTTCACAATAAGAAAGTGAGGCTCAGAAATCAAATGAATTGATAAGCAAATTGAAGACCAGAAATGACCAGCTGGAAGCCTTGAAGAA
Source organism: Gracilinanus agilis (assembly GCF_016433145.1). Classification (NCBI taxonomy): domain Eukaryota; kingdom Metazoa; phylum Chordata; class Mammalia; order Didelphimorphia; family Didelphidae; genus Gracilinanus; species Gracilinanus agilis. Next base: position 367,787,755 of record NC_058132.1, read on the forward strand.
CCAAACAGACCAGATTCAAAAGGAAAACCAAAAGATTAAAGCCAAAAACCAGTCTCTAATGGCTAGAATTGGGCAATTAGAAAAGGATGCCCCCAAATCAAAAGAATTAATAAGCTAATTGGAAAACAAAAACAAACAGCTGGAAAACAGGATAGACCAAATTGAAAAGGAAAATTAAAAGAATATAGCAGAAAACCAGTCTCTAAAGACAAGAATTGGGCAAGTAGAAGCCAATGATCTCTCAAGACAACAAGAACAAATAAAGCAAAGTCAAAAGACTGATAAAATAGAAGGAAACATGAAAGATCTCACTGAGAAATTGACAGATTAAGAAAAGAGGTCTAGAAGAGATAATTTGAGAATCATTTTTCTTCCTGAAAAAGCAGAAATTAATAGAAATTTGGACTCCATACTAAAGGAAATTATTCAGCAAAATTGCCCTGAAGTTCTACAACAAGAGGGCAATATAGACATTGAAAGGATCCATAGATTGCCCTCTACACTAAACCCAGAAAAGATAACTCCCAGGAATATAATAGCCAAATTCAAGAGCTTCCAAGTAAAAGAAAAAATCTTACAAGAAGCCAGAAATATACAATTCAGATATCAAAGAGCACTAATCAGGATCACACAGGATCTGGCAGCCTCCACACTAAAAGACCACAAGGCTTGGAATATAATATTCAGAAAGGCAAGAGAACTGGGTCTACAACTAAGGATCACCTACCCATCAAAACTGGCTATATACTTCCAGGGGAATGTATGGACATTCAACAAGATAGAAGATTTCCAAGTATTTGCACAGAAAAGACCAGGGCTAAATGGAAAGTTTGATATCCAACCACAAAAACCAAGAGACACATGAAAAGGTAAATAAGAAACAGAGACGAAAGAAAGAAAACTCTTATTTTTAAATTTGCCTCTTTAAGGGCTTCAATAAGATCTAATTATTTGTATTCCTATATGGAGAAATGTTATGTGTAATTCTCTGTAGTGAACTCTATTCACTATTATAGTAATTAGAAGAATTATTCACAGGGAGAGGTTGGAGTACTAAATGGTCTAAGATGGTAAGGGGGTGGGTGGGAAAGAGGAAGGTGAATAGTAGACGACACCAAGAGAAACTTGAATGAATAAGAAAATTAGGATATTCTATTATACACAAATAGGGCATGGGAAGGGGAAGGGATGAATTCTATTATAAGAAGGAGAGGAAGAGATCATTAAGAGGTAATATTTAAACCTTACTCTCAGTGTAATTAACCCTGAGAGGGAAGAGTACCTATATCCATTGAGATATAGAACTCTCTCTAACCCTACTGAGAAAGTCAGAAGGGATAAACCAAGGGGACTAGAGGAGTTGGGAGGTCAAAAAAGGGAGGGGAGGAGAAGGGAGAGGGAATTCATTAGGTCTTAAAATAAAAAAAAGGGGAATAACAAGAGAGGGAGTAGAAAGGGTAGTAAAGCAAAGGAGGGGTCAAAGGTTACTTGTTTAAAAGAAATCACTGGTTTAAAAGGAAATAGCCTATGAAGAAGGGGTAGAACTAAGAAAGGATATCAAAATGTTGGGGAATACACAACTGATAATTATAACTCTGAATATGAATGGGATGTTTGATAATATTAAATTTAAAAACTTTTGTACAAACAAAACAATGCAAGCAAAATCGGAAGGGAAACAACAAATTGGGAAAAAAATCTTTATAATGAAAAACTCTGATAGGGGACTAATTACTCAAATATACAAGGAGTTTAACCAATTGTATAAAAAATCAAGCCATTCCGCAATCAATAAATGGGCAAGGGACATGAATAGGCAATTTTCAGATAAAGAAATCAAAACTATCAATAAGCACATGAGAAAGTGTTCTAAATCTCTAATAATTAGAGAAATGTAAATCAAAACAACTCTGAGGTATCTCCTTACACCTAGCAGATTGGCTAAAATGATAGTAGAGGAGAGTAATGAATGTTGGAGGGGATGTGGCCAAATTGGTACATTAATGCACTGCTAGTGGAGTTGTGAACTGATCCAACCATTCTGGATGGCAATTTGGAACTATGCTCAAAGGGCTATAAAAGATTGCCTGCCCTGTGATCCAGCTATACCATTGTTGGGTCTGTACCCCAAAGAGATCATAGATAAACAGACTTATACGAAAATATCCATAACCACCATTTTTGTGGTGGATAAAAACTGGAAAACAAGGATATGCTATTCTATTGGGGAATGGCTGAACAAACTGTGGTATATGCTGGTGATGGAATATTATTGCACTGAAAGGAATAATAAACTGGAGGAATTCCATGTGAACTGGAAAGACCTCCAGAAATTGATTCAGAGTGAAAGGAGCAGAGCCAAAAGAAAATTGTACACAGAGACCAATACACTGTGGTAAAATAGAATGTAATGGACTCCTGTACTAGCAGCAATGCAATAATCCATAACAATTCTGAGGGACTTATGGAAAAGAACCCTACCCACATTCAGAGGAAGAACTGCAGGAGAGGAAACACAGAATAAAAGCAACTGCTTGAACACATGGGTTGAGGCAGACATGACTAGGGATGTAGACCCGAAACTGCCACAGCTATGCAACTATCAACAATTTGTAAATAAGTCTTGATTGATGACACATGTTAAAAACAGTGGAAATGTGCATTGGATATGGTGGTGGCAGTGAAGGGGAAAGTAAGAACATGAATCATGTAATCATGATAACTTTTCTAAAAAATAAAAATTATTTAAAAAAAAAGAAAATTTCCCTCTTAACAAAAGCAATTCCAAATTCACATATGGCAACATAACTTGGTGGAAAGAGCACTACACTCTAAATCAGGTTACATGGGTTGCAGTCCTGGCTTGGCCATGAATTAGGCATGTTTCCAAAATCTTTTCAGCCTCAGTTTCTTAAAATGTAAGATAAAAGAACTGGAGTAGATTATTTCTAAGATTGATTCCAAAACTAAGACTCTTTAACATAGTCTGATTTCTCTTTAATGTAATCATTAGCCCTCACTATATACTATATATGTATGCTATAGCATACATTCCTTTATGTCCTATATCTGATCAGTAGAAGAAGACAATAATACCATGCTTCAAGAAACAGAAGTCTGATTAAATAAGTCTCGTTTTTTACTTAATGACAAAGTTGCCTTATATTGTAATGGAAAAAATATTGTTTGGTTGATTATTTTTATTTTCCCCCAACATCTGCAATCATTAGTTCTCTCTAGATATCTAAATAAAGGAAGTAAAAAAAAAGCCTCCATAAACATATATCCAATTTTCTAATTGAGCCCTTTTGTTGCCTTTCAGGAATATGATTCAGCAATTCAAATATAACTGAGGGTATGACAATTAGAAAGCATATTCCAGGGATAGATTCTATAGTAGTAGAATAATTGACTTGATGCCTTCATAGACCTTTGCTATCTTTCTTCTCTATGACTTCACAATTTAAATATGCTATAATGGGTGAGAACCAAATTATTCACCAGCATAGAGTGAGAAGATTCATCCATGTCAAGGAGTAAATTAATTTTCATTGTTCATAGTCAGCCTGTAGTATGTGATAGTTTGAACTCTAGGACAAACTATATTCAAGCAACATCTAAGTATTATGACTTAAAACTGATTTTAGAGAGAATATTTCAAGTTTTATATTACTCAGGTCTAAAGGAAGCAAATTCTGTTGATATTACAAAAGCATTTTGAATTTTGAGATATATGTCACATATTTGGCAGTAGGAAAAATTATGGATGTGGTGCCAGAAGAAATGGATTTGAATCCCAGTTTTTTCACTGGAAGCCACTCTTAATGAGTTTTTCAATTTCATTTTTCAGTGAATTCAGAATAATTAGAGTGTCCAATGCTTATAACACCTTCAAGTCAAAAAAGTCCATCAAGATTCAACAAGATTTCCAGGGATCATTGCTTTAATGCTGGTTAATAAAGTTTTGAGTTCAATAGGTAATTGCCCTACATATCACCTTGTAAAGTGAGATACAAATTTATGTTAAAAACTGAGATGGAAGGGACTAGAAGGGATAAATAACCAACTTCATTTTAGAGATCAGATAACAGATTCAGAGAGGTTAAATAAACAGTAAAACTAAAGAAAACCTTCCATTCAGTGGGGCTGTAGTGAATGGAGGTACAGAGATCATGACCCATCAGTCCAAGGCAACTGATAGTGAGTGAAACAAAGGATCTATCACCTTAAGTTTTTTGCTACCAATTTAAATGATTTATTTGTTTAATTAATTAATTTAGGATATTTTTCCATGGTTACATGATTCATGTGCTTTCTGTCCTCTACTCCCACCCCACTCCTATAGCCAACACTCAATTCTACTGCATTTTACAAGTATCATTGATCAAGACCAATTTCCATAATATTAATATTGGCACAAGAGTGATTGTTTAGAGTCTACATCCTCAATCATATCCCCATTGAACCATATGATCAAAGAAATGTCTTTCTTCATTGTTTCCACTCCCACAGTTTTTTCTCTGGATGTGAATAGCGTTCTTTCTCATAAGTCCCTCAGAATTGTCCTGTGTCGACGAATTGTTGCTAGTTGAGAAGTCCATTACATTCAATTGTGCCACAATATATCAGTCTCTAGATCATTCCAGTTCACATGGAATTCCTCCAGTTCATTATTCCTTTGAGCACTATAGTATTCCATCAGGAACAGATACCACAATTTGTTCAGCCATTCCCCAATGGAGGGAACCCCCTTCCCCCATTTAACAAAAAGAGCTATAAATATTTTTGTACAAGTCTTTTTCCTTATGATCTCTTTGGGGGATAAACCCAGCAGTGGTATGGCTGAATCAAAGAGCAGGCAGTCTTAAAGCCCTTTGGGCATAGATCCAAATTGCCATCAAGAATGTTTGGATCAGTTCACAACTTCATCAGCAGTGCACCAATGTCCCAATTTTTCCATATCCTCTCCAACATTAATTACTTTCCTTTGTTGTCGTGTTACCCAATCTGCTAGGTGTGAAGTATTACCTCAGAGTTGTTCTGATTTTCATTTCTTTAATTACAAGAAATTTAGAACACTTTTTCATGTCCTTATTGATAGTTTTGATTTCTTTATCTGAATATTGCTTATTCATGTCCCTTGCCCATTTATCAATTGGGGAATGGCTTGCTTTTTTGTACAATTGATTTAGCTCCTTATAAATTTGAATAATTAGACCTTTGTCAGAGGTTTTTGTTATAAAGATTTTTTGCCCAACTTGTTGTTTCCCTTCTAATTTTGGTTGCATTGGATTTGTTTGTAGGAAAACTTTTTAATATAATGTAATCAAAATTATTTGTTTTACATTTTGTAATATTCCCTATTTCTTGTTTGGTCTTAAATTCTTTCCTTTCCCATAAATCTGACAAGCATACTATTTTATGTTCACCTAACAAATTTATGATTTCAGTCTTTATATTTAAGTCAGGTAACCATTTTGAATTTATCTTGGTATAGGATATAAGAAGTTTATTTAAACCTAATTTTCTTATACTGTTTTATAGTTTTCTCAGAAGTTTTTGGCAAATACAGAGCTCTTGTCTCAAAAGCTGGGATCTTTTGGTTTATCAAATACTAACTTACTGAGGTCATTTACCCCTAGTCTTTTCCATTCGGTCACTCTTCTGTCTCTTAGCCAGTACCATATTGTTTTGATGACCACTGCTTTATAGTACAGTTTAAGATCTGGTACTGTTAGGCCTCCATCTTTCACATTTTTTTTCATTATTTCCTTTAATATTCTTGATCTTTTCTTCTTCCAAGTGAACTTTGTTATATTTTTTTCTAATTCAATAAAAAAATTTTTTGGTAGTTTGATAGGTATGGCACTGAACAAGTAAATTAATTTGGGTAGGATTGTCATTTTTATTGTTAGCTTTCTTATGAAGGAATTAGGAAAAGTTAAGCAATAGACGTAAGTTAGCTGGCATGACTGTCAGGGAAAATGTTGAAGGTTCCAAGCATGGAACAGTGAGGGAGAAAGAGATTTTTCTGAGAGACTCTCTCCAGATGAAGCTGATGGCACTTAGGTGCTTACTTAGCTGCAGCCTAGAAAAACAATTGTCTCCTGCCAAAACCATCTACCCTGTAAGAAATGTCAGGTTGAACAGAGAATCTAGTTCTGGCTGGTGGACAAACCAGACTAGTTCAGCTCCCTGACTTAACCTCTTTGTTGAATTATTTGCTGTGGTACCTGGAAAGCTGTGATCATCACTGGAGCTGAAGAGGACCTGGCAGTGAGACATTCAACCTCCCTCTGACCTAACAGGTTGGTTCTGGTAGCTTAAGTTAGAGTCAGTGTAGTGTTTGTCCAACCTTTCAGCTCTTTGAACTTGTGGCTAGACAAGTTGACTTAGTGTGACCTTTCCCTTACTTCCCAAACCTTAAAACTCATTATTATACCATTTATTTTACTTCCTGTGTCTTCCTCAAACACCAGGAAAGGACTCACAGAGAGATAACCTTTGGTGGTGACCAGTAACTGTTTTTAATTGACATTTACCAACTAGTGTTTTTACCCATTTCCCACATCTCTCCTAGAGGTTCCCAATTTACCTTTTGTATCTTAACACTTGTGGATTTGTGGGTGTGGACCAGTTTATGTTTGGAACCCTTGGGTTTTATTGTCAGTAGTCAGTTACTGATCTTTCAGCTTGTCCTACCCATAAGAAATCAATGTTTTTTTCCAATTATTTTTATAATCTAGTTTTAATTGTGTGGAAAGTGTTTTGTAGTTGTGTTCATATAATTCCTATGTTTTTCTTGGCAAATAGATTCTTCAATAATTTATATTGTCTCGGGTGATTTTAAATGGAATTTCTCTTTCTAACTCTTACTGCTGAGTTGTATTGGAAATATATAGAAATGATCATGATTTATGTGGGTTTATTTTGTATCTTGCAACTTTGCTAAATTTGTTGACCATTTCCACTAGCTTTTTAGTTGTTTCTCTAGGATTCTTTAAAACCATCATATCATCTGCAAAGAATGAGATTATAATCTCCTCTTTTCCTATCTTAATCCTTGAATTTCTTTTTTTTCCTCTAATTGCTACTGCTAGTGTTTCTAGCACAATGTTAAATAATAGAGGTGATGATGGGCAACCTTGATTCACTCCTTATCTTACTGGGAAGACTTCTAATTTATCCACCTTGCAGATGATACTTGCTGATGGTTTTAGATATATTCCATTTATTGTTTTAAGGAAAGGCTCAAATATTCTTATACTTTCTAGTGTTTTCAATAGGAATGAGTGTTGTTTTTTGAAAAAGGTTTTTTCTACATCTATTGAAATAATCATGTAGTTTTTGTTGGTTTGCTTGTTGATGTGGTCAATTATGTGGATGGTTTTACTAATATTAAACCAACCTTACATTTCTGGTATAAATCCCACCTGATCATAGTAGATAATTCTTATGATCCCTTGCTGAAGTCTTTATGCTAGTATTCTATTTAAGATTTTTGCATCTATGTTGATTAAGGAGACTGGTCTGTAGTTTTCTTTCTCTGTTTTTAGTCAGCTTGGCTTTGAGATAAGTACCATATTTGTGTCATAAAAGGAATTTGGTAAAGTTCCTTCTTTGCTTGTTTGTATAGTATTGGGATTAGTTCTTTAAATGTTTGATATAATTCACTTGTGAATCCATCTCAAGCTGGGGATTTTTTTCTCAGGGAGTTCTTTGATAACTTGTTCAATTTCTCTTTTTGATATGGAATTATTTAGGCATTCTATTTCCTTTTCTGGTAATGTAGACAATATATATTTTTAGATATTTGTTCATTTTATTTAGATTGCCGTATTTATTGCCATATAATTGACAAAATAGTTCTTAATAATTTCATTAATTTCCTCTTCATTAGAGGTTAGGTTGCTTTTTTCATCTTTGATACTGTTACTTAGTTTTTCTTTTCTCCTTTTTTTTTAAATTAGATTAATCAGTACTTTGTATATTTTATTTGGTTTTTTCAAAGTACCAGCTCCCAGTCTTATTTATTAATTCAATATTACTTTTACTTTCAATTTTATTAAATTCTTCTTTAATTTTTAGGATTTCCAATTTAGTTTTCTCCCCACCTTGGTTTTCCCTGACCTTGGTTTTCCTCTGTCAACTTCCCTGTAGGGTAATATAGAATTCTATACCCCAATGGAGCTAGCAGCTTTTCCCTCTCAGAATTCATTCCACCAAGAATGAGGTTAATGGATTATCTATTACCACTCTCTTCTTCTCCTTCTTGTAAAAGAGGTATATAACTAAAGGGTTTAATAATTAGCAAAAATTGTTAAAATTGTAACTTCTGGGCTAAGATGGCAGCAGAGTAGAAGTAAGGGTCTTCTCCTCACAACCAATCAATAAAAGCTCAAAAGGACAAAAATCAAAATCAGATGAGTAAAGGGTCTCTACCGTAGGGTGCAGCCCTGAAGGTAGGCAGGGTTTGGGCATTTCCATGCTATGAAGGGATAAAAATCGCACCTTCTAAAGCTCAAGCAGATCACCCCTTCCCCACTCCACCTACCACACCAGAGTCAAAGCAAGTGCAGGGGAAATCTCTAGGCTCTTGGAGGCTGGCTGAGGGCACCACAGACTTACCCCTAAGGACAATGAGACTTGCAACCCAAGGAGGCTGAGGAATGCAGAGGCTGGGCTCAGAGATAGGGGAGAGTGGCTACCCATAATCGATATGGTAGAGACCAGAAAAGTAACCACAGGGAAAAAACCTCTCTGTAGCTCAATACACAGAAAGCTGCTTGCCCTCCTCACTCAGACTCCTGATGGGGAAGTGAAGAAAAAACTAACACAGCAGTGGCCACCAACTCCCAAGAACTACAATCTACAACTACAAAAAAGAAAGAAAGAAAGAAAGAAAGAAAGAAAGAAAGAAAGAAAGAAAGAAAGAAAGAAAGAAAGAAAGAAAGAAAGAAAGAAAGAAAGAAAGAAAGAAAGAAAGAAAGAAAGAAAGAAAGAAAGAAAGAAAGAAAGAAAGAAAGAAAGAAAGAAAGAAAGAAAGAAAGAAAGAAAGAAAGGAAGGAAGAAAGGAAGGAAGAAAGGAAGGAAGGAAGGAAGGAAGGAAGGAAGGAAGAAAGAAAAAGCCTCTGACCCTCTTAAGTATTTCAAGTGTTTTGTTTTTTTTTTATCTAACAATTTTTTTAAGGAAAATCCCCAGTCACCTTATCCTAACACATTATTCCCACTGGAATAGGGAAATATTAAGAAGAGCCTAATTTCTTTTTCTTTATTTATTTATTTTTTTGGGGGGCTTTTCACTGCCACATCTAGAGAACCAAAGACCAATCTAGAGCAATGGGCAGCTACTATGTTTTTTTCATTGAAGCAATAGCCAGACCATTATGCTTCATTTAGAAAATATGAGAATGAATTAAAAGAAGAGTTTTCTTTTTCTTCTTTACTATCTTTCTTCCTTTATTTACACAGAAAGAAAGGGTAGTCTCAGGTCAGTTATGCAAATAATCTCCTCACTCATATAATTTCAATGGCATAATTCACCCTAGAGAATACTGAGACACACAAGGAAAAATAATTCTTCAATTTACAAGATACACTTAACCAATCCATTATCATTTTAAATGGAGAAAGTTTTAGAATAGTCTTTGGAATGCTACTAACTCTGTGGCTTATATGTGTTGTTTTAAATCTTGCTTTACTCTTCTTGACATTGTTACCTAAACTGCTTAATTAAAACTTTGTTGACATGAAGAGAATATTTGTTTATCTTAAACCAAGAAGAGTTCAGAAACAAGGAGTTTAAATTCACAGCTTTCGTTTATTTGATTCCCTTTGGAAGAAGAACTTCAATCATGGGGGGAACAGTTCTCTATTCATCTCTTGACTTTATTCATTCTTCATCTATTCATGGAAGACTTCCCACCTCATTAGTGGTAGTCAAGGAATAAGGTTGAGCCTTTGTTCAGTTATGACATAAATAACTTTTCTATTAGAGACTGAACTAGCTAATAGAATATTTTTGTTAGAATATAAGTACAAAAAAATACCAAAATGAAATAGGATCAAAGAATCTCAAAATTTCAGTGTCAAAAGGAACATTGACCATCTAGTTCAGTCTCTGCTAGAAAAGTTATTAATGTCATAACTGAACAAAGGCTTAACCAGTCATTGCTTGACTATCACTAATAAGGTGGAGTCTTCTATAAATTGATGAAGAATGAATAAAGTCAAGCCAAGAAAATAATAAACATACTTTCTATAATAATATCAGTGAAAAGTAGGATATTTAAGTACCACAGTGGATAGAGCACTCCACTTGCAGTCAGGAAGACTATGTAAGAACATAAGTTTAAATCAGATGCTAGCTGTGTGACTTTAGGCAAATCACTTATACTATATATATATATATATATATATTTTTTTTTTTAACCCTTGTACTTCGGTGTATTGTCTCATAGGTGGAAGATTGGTAAGGGTGGGCAATGGGGGTCAAGTGACTTGCCCAGGGTCACAGAGCTGGGAAGTGGCTGAGGCCAGGTTTGAACCTAGGACCTCCTGTCTCTAGGCCTGACTCTCACCCCACTGAGCTACCCAGCTACCCCCACTTATACTATATTTACATTAGCTTCCTCAGAAGTAAAATGAGTATAACAATAGTACTGACTGTAGGATCCATATTTCTGAGAGGGGTTCAAGCTGCATCACAGAATTCCATAGTGCCCCCCCAGAACTCTAAAGGAGGGGCCAGTTAAAGGCAGTTAGATCTGTGTAGCTCTGAGCTGGGGAATTCAGTCACTGACAGCCAGGGCTGCTTTATCTTGATAGCTAACCACATTGACAGACCTTCAAGCAAAATCACAGTCTACCTTCAGTTTAGTAGTTTAGGTTTTAGAAGGAAGATATATAGGGGCTTTGATTAGGTTTCAGCCATTCAAATTACATCCCCCCCCCTCCACCCCCTGCCCCCAGGGCAAAAGTCTTGGTTAGCCTACCCTTCACAGTTTTAGCCAAATTACCTTCCCTTCTATTTCCTTAAACTGATTCCCTTCTCCTGTTTCCTGAAATCATTAAATACATTCAGTTGTGAAAAGATAGTGTTTGTGTATAGTTAACTGGGGATTATATTTATTACCTTTCTTTCATCAAGCCAAGCATTTCATCTAAGCAGGGGCTGTAATTGCCTTGGCTGTGGGGGCCTGAGGTCAGATTTGCTGAAGACTTTAACCCCAGATATTTCCATCCTGTGAGAGAGTGAAGAAAGTTAACATCACAAGGGGATTAGCCTTTCCTCACTTACCATCTTGGCCCAGAAGTTATCAAACCAGATTATCTTCCATAACTAGGCAGTTAACAGATTTCCAACTGCTTACAGGGTGGGGGGAGGTGAAGGAGTACTCCACAGGCTCCTGCCCCTTCCATCTAATCAAGTCTGCCTGTTTCTCCAAAGACCAGGGATTGGGGAAACTCCATTGCCAGTGACCCCTGTCAATTTACAGTTTCCCTAATCCTACACCAACTGCCAAGATTATTATGAGAATCAAATGAAATGACATTTTAAAGTGTTATAAAAATGTTTATTCCTGCAATTCCCACCCTGAAAAAAAATCAAGGTTAAATGGCAACTGAACTCCAATTAACAGCAACAATTAGTATTAGTTATAGAGGTTGAATGATGAAATATACTTCCCATTCAGTAGAAAGGTCAAGGATATACTCAAGCAAAATGATTCATAGATGGACTTTCTTTGAGCTAGTACTGCTTGTCTGTATTTTTTTTTCATTTCAGTGGAAAGTTTCATTTGGTGACTGGGATAGGAATGGAAAGAGAGAAATGAATGTGGAATTTTAAAAAATTAAAAAGCATGACTAACTAAAAGCAGGCAGCTAGATGATTCAGGGCATAGAGTGTCAGAGTGTCTTGCCTGAGGTCAAGGATACTCATTTTCCTGAATTCAAGACTGTTTTCAGATACTCATTAATTGTTTGACTCTGGGCAAGTAACCTTTTCTACCTCAGTTTCATCATTTGTAAAATGAGCCAGAGGAGGAAATGGCAAAACACTTCAGTATCTTTATTTAAAAAAAAATCCCAAATAGACTCACAAAGAATTATATCCAACTGAAATAACTAGACAAATTAAATTAAATTAAAAAAATGTGAATGTGAAATCCTATGCCCCTCTTATTCTGTAATATTCTGTAACATTTGATATGTATTCTGTTCTGATATTCTGATAACATGATTTAAACTTCTGATCTTATTCATTTTTGACCAATGAATCTGTACATATTTCACATCTTGCTCTGTTAAATGAGAATGGGCTTTATCCACAGAGTATGTAGGACTAATGTTTATTCTATCAAGCCTATCAAGATTTTGTAATTGTTCTAAACAACCTATCCTTATGTTGATCTCTGCAAAATCACCACAGAATGCAGAATATACATGCTAAAGGTGGAGGTCAAAGACCTAACTTGCATCAATGGTATGGGGCATAGGACATGATTTAGTGAATGGCATGTGCCACGTAACAATGGCCATTGCATGGGATACATGACACTGGTCAAGTCATTTATGCTAAATGACACTGTACTCCTGATGTCACTTCTATATCTCTAGCTCAACTGTGCTATAAAAAGGGGCCACTCACAAGGCTTAATGTTTTCAGTTGGTAATCAGAGTCTGGTTTTATTGTGGGACTGAATCCCTCTTTCAATAAAACTATTTCTTTTTTTGGCTTGAGATTTGGTTTTTATATTTTGGTGTCTCAGCTAATAATGTTTTTGCCACACAAACACTCATAAAATACCCTCCATGAGCAACTAACCACATTCTCCAATAATCCATTCTATTTTCTGATTGAATTTTCAAAAAATTTTCCTTATATCATACATCAGTTTGCTTTTACGAATCTTGTCAATTCTTCCTACCCAACATCTCTTACATTTATCCCATCCACTTATCTCACATGGCCACCACACATTGTAAGGATGGAATTTGTGCAAAGGGGATGGGACAAAAAGAGTCAGAGAAGGAGTTGCTGACAGTTGGTGACAGTTGATACCAGCCAGAATTCTGGGTAATTCTCTGAAGGAGGAAAAAGAGGAGAGGTCTTCTGGCAGAGGACTGTGAGGAGAGAGAAGGACATCCCAGCTCAGATCCAGTTCTTTGAAAACTGAAACCCTGATTCCCTGATCAAAGCCATTCCTTTGCATCTCACCCATCAAGACTTCAACCATAGACTCAGCTAAGTTTTTGACTCCATTTTGGGAGGTATCTCTTAGTCTCCTTCTCCCATTACCCAACCTTGCTGAGAGACCCTTTTCAGTCAAAAATTACAATTATAGAAAAGGATAGAAACAGAAAAATAGAAACAGAAGAAGAAGGGGCGAGGGGAGAAGCTTACAAGTGGGAACCATTTTTGGGTTTCTCACTAAGTGACAGACTCTATAGGAATAGAGAAGAGGGCATCCCAAATCCCTCTGCCCTTCACCCCTTTCCACAATCCCTGAATTGTGAATAATAAAAGTCATTCAACAGTCAGATAGGATTCCAGAGTGCCCGAGAGGAAACAACAGAGAGGGGAACCTCAGCTTGGTCTGGCTGCCTCCATTTTGAAACCAGGCCACCCACTGTGAAGTTAATTGATTGGGGGAGGTTTGTGTGAACCCCATCCTTAGTCAGGATCAGATTGGGGTACCACATGCCTCATCTTATAGGGAAGCCTTGCCCCAAACTCCTGAGGGGCAGCACAACCATTCAGGTCACCCAGTTTCAAGGTGACAGCCCCTTAAAGTTTCCCAGTGTATTTTCGGCCCCAGGGGAAGGCTGGAAAAGAGAATCACCACATAGACTCTCTCTCTCTCTCTCTCTCTCTCTCCCTTCTATCAAACATTGGTTACAGGCTCTTTTAGTATTACATAATACAAACCTTTGTTTCCTAAGACTTGGACAATGAAAATAACCCATAAATGTCTCCCTGGATCTAGTCTCTTCTCTTTCAAATTCATCTTTAAATAACAGTCCACAAGTCTAAATATGTCTCTAAATTTATTACAAATTTTGAGGACCTTTGTTTCACTTGTGATAAAATACAAACTCCACTAGCATTTGAAGCACAATATAATCTTCCCATAATTCTTCCTTATCTAGTGTAATATATCTTCTATCTTCATACCTTCATACATTCTGTATGTTATACCCAGAATCAATTCCTTTATCATCTTCTACCTCTTATAGTCACTAGTTTCTTTAAAGTTTAATTAAAGGAACACCCTCTACTTTAGTATTTGAGAGGCATATTGTAATAGCAAAGAGATGAATGCAATGTGAGGAAGAGCTATATTCAAGTTAGAGATCTGGTACCTGGGTTTTATGACCTGGTGGAAGTCACCCAACTCAGTTATTCCAGACAACTCTCCATTAGTTGCAGACAAGAAGTTAAACCATTGATAATGTAAGTTTTTTCACTGCATTTCATAGAAATCAAAAAGCTGGCCTATATTTGATTAGTACATGAATGTTTTACATATATTTTTCTCTTCCCAATAGAATATAAGTTTAATAAGGGCAATGATTGTTTTATTTTTGTTTGAATAGCCCAAGTATCTGATATAGTCTCTCATATATAGTAAGTATACTTTCAGGAGTTGGAAAAGCTTGAGTTAAAATCTGTCCTCAGACACACAGCCCTGTGATCCTGGATAAGTCAATTAATCTCTTCTTTCCTTAATCCACTGGAGAAGGAAATGGCAAATCATTTTATTTTCCTTGCCAAAGAGACACCATGGATAGTATTGGCATGCTCTGGCCTTCCAGGGTCACAAAGAGTAGGATGTGATTGAATGACTGAACATATTCAGTAAGGGTAGTACAAGGACTGAACCTCTGATTTTACTATTATAGGGAACTAACAGATAAAGAAATGTGTTCTACCAATTCAACAGCTCCATTTTTGAAATTTCTAAGCTTTGACAATTAGAGCAGGAAGTAGTTAAGTGACTGGCACATTATTATTTAGCTATTATGGGAGGGAGGCAGAACTTCAACTCAAGTCTTTTGGACTTCAATGCCGATACATTATCTTTAGGAAAATTCATAATAAATAATGAATGAGTACTAAATGAAATTTAAAAATTCTGTTATTATCCACAATTCGAGATTATCCTCACTGTTGAGCCCTTTTACTATAAATTTGATAACTACATTTTAATGTTCTCCTAAACCAGTGATGGGCAAACTACGGCTCACAGGCCAGATGCGGCCCCCTGAAATGTTCTATCCAGCTGCATGACTTTATTCCTAATCTGATGACTACAATGAGTGGGATACAATACAATGAAACTTCAAAAGGTTTGCCGTAGGAACAGACTGATAGATAAGCATTTCCTTTCCTTTGGCCCCCTCTTTAAAAAGTTTACCTATCACTGTCCTAAACAAATTAAGGCCTGAGGAGACCCATAAATGTTCATGTTACTTTTAGGTATGCATAAAATTCATCCTAGAGAAACACAGATACATTATTTAAATATATTTAATGTTAGACTTTTTATTAATATTATACAAATTAAAATTTTCCAATGGTTATATACTATAAATTAATTGTCATAAACACATATACATGAATGCATATTCTAAGAAAATATTGTCAAACATAAGACAGGGTGAATGACATAAATCAACTGTACAAAACACTGTCAAATGAACAGTTTGTTAATGTAAACATCCTCATTGTAATTCTTGGAGTCTGTTCTTTTCTTTGAATCATCTAAGCTCTGTGAATTACAACTTTACACATCAACTTTGGATTGAACTGGAGTGAAAATGAGTTCAAAGTATATTCATTCTCATTCTCTCCATTATAATTTCAAAATGTGCATGATATTCATTGAATGCAATCTAAAAATATAAAATGAAATGAATAAAATACCTCTACAGCAAATATCAATTTATACATATTCAACTTTTGGCACTCAACCATACAAATAAACTAATAATGTCAGTATATAATAAATAGTAGTTCAGTTAGTGCCAGGATATTACTTATACAAGAATTCTAATCAGTTCATCAGGAACATTTATCAAGTACCCACTGTCTGTGAAACATTGTACTAGGCAGGGAGGAGACATGGAAGAGATATAAGCAGAGAAGTTTCTGAATAGATGTTCCCTGACTACAAAAAGAAAGAAAAGAACATTTCTTTGTGATATGCATCTGTTGCTATTAAGTCTATAAGAATCTAGCTTTATTAAATTTGTGGGAAAGTGTCTGGATACATGATGAAAATGTCACCTGATCAATATAGCATAAGAATATACCAATTACCAAGTTTTCAGGAAATGAACATTTATTTAATTAAGTCTCCCTAGGCATTATGAGAATTGATGAAAAATTAGAGAATTTTCAACACTTTATTGTACTTGAGTACATATAATCACTTAATTTTTTTTCATTATTTTTTGCAATGCCATAATTTTAATATATATATAATTGCTGTAATATTACTGCTTACTCACAAGGTTTAGACTCCAAGAACTTGCCATACATTGTTAAATGTTATGGGACTGTGATTAATGCTTCTGTCTAATTCCAGGAGAAGGGAACACATCAGCCGTTAATGGTGCTAAGGAAAGCACAAGGTCATGAAGACCAACCGACAAATCCAATGGGATTTCTGAGAACATCTGCACAGTGCCAAGGAGCACAAGGTTAAAGAGATCATACATATACAGGTGGGATTGAGGTACTCCCACGCCAACGCTGAGGACTTGAACTCAGTGTAAGAATCTAAGCTGCGACGCTTAACATATGTTAAGACGTAGGACTCTCCGAACTACAATGCCAGTCAGGTACCGCAGTTTGGCTATTATCTGGCTCACCCATATATTCCTGAGAGTAAAGGGAATGACAGACGCTTCCCTTGCATTTAAATCTGGTCCTTTTTTTTCTCTTATAGAATGGCAACTTCCTGTAGTCTTAGCTGCAAATGGGTAAGTGCAGTATTACTGCATTGTATCCTACAGACTAGTAGGATGGAAATTATAATTGATTAGACCCTAATACAAGGGCCTGTTATAATTTTATTTTGTTTTCTTCAAAAATTTTATGTACATAACTTTGATATTTTGATTTTGATTTTAATGCCTTTCTTTTTCAAAAGCTTCAATTTTCTTCTATTTGATTTTATATTTTTTTTTCTTTTTCTTTTTTTCTTTTGAATTTACTCATACAACCCCATGACTCAACTGTATATATTGAGCTGATCTGGGTATTTCTTTCTAAATACCCACGTCAGGGGGATTGTATTTTTATGAAATCCAAGATTAATCGTATTTTATTATATTCAAGATTTAATTTTGGTTTTGTTTGAGAAAAATTCTCAGGGAAAGAAACTTGCTAATTCCTTAGAATGAACTGTTTGCAGAGAGATGCCTGAAGAACCTACGTTTAATCAAGAGATCCGGAATGAACTTTGGGTTGCAATTGATTGAACTGATGGGGTTTGTTGCATCAAGTGATCCAGAATGAACTTTGGGTACTAATGAATGGACTGATGGGTTTTGAACAGCTACTTTAATTGTACATGATGTGCCGATTGGGGACTGCCCCCAATTGGTTTCTTGTCAACGCGCTTAGCAAAACATTGGTTTTGCTTTCTCTCTTTTCCATTTCCCTCTTATCTCTAACTATTGTAGTTAGAAGGACCTTTGTGGTAGAAGATGTTTGTGTAACATGATCACTTGGGGTGACTAGGCACCCAATATGATCATCAGGGGGTATTGTGTAAATAGAATTAGCTCGATCCCATTAATAGTCAAAAATCTACTCAACCCAGGCATGCTAATGATGTCACTCTCACCTCCCTTAGTGGGGAGGGGAGACTAGTTACCCACACGTGACAATAAGTAACAAATCAAGAATAAGGGACTGCCCTTTGGGCAGTCCAAATCGATGTAGAAACTGCCATTTGTCCATTTGAATTGGAGGTGGACCACAGGAAGTGATGAAAGACACTATCTCTTTAAGTAAGTTAGTGAACTTCCTGTGGGGGCAGTTGTCCTCTCGAACTGGAAGAAGAAGCATCTCCTGAGACCACAGACAGATTATGCTCTATATTGTCACATGGGTAAGTTAGGCTGACTTCCTTGGCCTAGCTGGGCCAATTCTAAACTCTGCCTATCTGACTGTTGGGTCTTGTGGCTTACAGCTTCATTTATTTAGCCCCCTTAACCTTCTCTCTCAGTCCAGGCCAAAGGCCTGGACTGGCCTCTACTTTTCTTTTTATTCCTACTTTTACCTACCAATTGTAAATAAACTCTTCAACCCGATGCTGACTTGGGTCTGATTTAATTACGGAATCAACCTAAATTGTTGATTCCTGGCGGCCACATATTTTTAATATATAACTATAAATACCTAAATGTTATTCCTTACACTGGTGACGTGGCAAGTGTATTATCTCAGATAAAGTCTGCATAAGGGTGATCTTTATCTTGTTCAGGTGAGGATAGAGCCACATTCCCAAAACTTATGTAGCTCATTTGTGCTCTTTGGGTCACAAATGTATGTAGCCAATGTGTCAACAGGACATTTTTCTCCAAGCAGCAGGAGGGACAAGAATGGAGCTCCTCAATGTGGTTACATGGAGAAAAGAAATTGTATCAGCACAGGTTGGGATACTCTTCTGTTAGTATGATATGAAGAAAAACCATTTCTTGAAACACAATGCTGGGAGAGAAAATAGAGTTTAAAGTTCTCTGGAATTAGAATAAGAGTAGATTTATTTTAATTCTGGATTTGTTATTTATTTTTTGAATGAACTTCAAAAAGTCACTTAAAAAATGTTTCCAAACAAAAGTTAATTTGTACTTCAGTTTGCTCATTTATAAAAATGTAGAGGGAGTGGAATAATCTGTTCATCCCTTTTCAGCTGTAAAGCTATATTCCTATGACAGTCCTTTATTCCTCTTGAGAACAAAGTTTCTTACACTGAAGTATGATACAGAAATCCATCTATTTTTAGTATTTTTAATTGATGTTGATAGCAAATATTCTGATTCAAAGTGTCTGAACATGTTAACAAAGAAAGATAATTAGCAAAACTTGAAAAACATTATTTACAAAAACTATGCCTCATTCTGAAGCTCTCTAAATAGGGGATCAATAGGTCATCATCTGTCCACTGAAGTCAATAATATTCAATTTCATTTTTCAGAGTACTCATGTTTTTAATATTTCCCCTTATATCATTACGATCTTTGTGTAGATTGTTCTCATGATTCCATTTATTATTTGTACCATTTCCAGTGATTAATTCTATTTCTCTGAATTAGTATAGTAAAATTTCTTATCACAGCTTCTTCAGCCTTCCCTCTAACAATGGTCATAAATGTTCACTTTAAACTATTTTTCTACCACAAAAAATGCTGATATTCAGGACAACAGAGATTGAGACTTACCTATAAGTATCTCTATGGGTATGTGTGTGTCCTATTTTCCTTGTAGGTAGGGGTATATATGTAAGTTTCTGGGTGTGTTTGAGTTCCTTCGGCTCTGTGCCAATTAGTGGTATTGAATTTCTCTGATCTGCTAGTAATTTGGGGCATTCTTTTATATAGATATTAGAAGTATGTTTTTCCTCTTTTGAAAACTCCTCGTGTATCTTCTTTAAATATGTAGCTATTTGGTAACTTATCCTGCCATTCTCTAGTTGTAGTTTGATCAAAGGAATCTCTTGTCTAACTTGATGAATTGGAAAGAAATTAAATCTTGTAGAATTTTATTTTTGGTTTCTTAGGCAGAAATAACCAATGATTCTTAATAGCACATAATGATCACTACTTGAGTCTCACTGATTAGGAATAAAAATATTAGTTTAAAACTCTTGTGGATCAATTGCAGATGGATTGGCTGTTAAGGGTTGGACTTATTCCATTTCTGAACATATAAAAGAAGATCAGAGCTGTTAGAGCCAAGATGATGGAGTAGCAGGAAGAAGTATAATTGAGTCTTCCCTCATAACTAATTATGAAGATCTTACGTGTAGCAGACCAAATCCTAATGATGAAATCTAAAAAAAAAGTCACTCTGAGTTATTTTTCCAGTTCATATTAATATAGACAGACTGAGAGATCTGTAGAAACTAGGGAAATGGTAACTAGGAAGAATGACGAAAAGCATTCAAACACAGAGAAGGGCATTTTACAATGGGAAAAAGAGGTACCAGATGAAGTATAGAGGAGTATAAATTTGAGGAAGATGCAGGAAAAGTTATAATTTTATACAAAATCTCAAAGAAAAACACGGCTTTGGAACAAAATCATCATAAAGTGAGAGTTTTAAAAAGAGTTTAGCACATTTCATAAAAATGAGAGAATTAGTGAAAAAAAGTATAAAAGAAATGAGACCTATGGAAAAATAATCAAAAAGAAAATTTACAGGTTGACATATAAGGAACAAAACTACATAATGGAAAAAGACTCCAAGAAAAGTCGAATAGAATACAAGGAATAATACTCTATGAGACAAAAAGTAATATTTAGATGAGGTATTTGAAAAGAAATTTAAAATATATGAGGCATTTTATAGCAAAAAAAAAAGAAAGAAAAACCAACTGATACAGAAAATAAATTGAAAAGTAACTTTAAAATCATACTACTAGAAAGTAATGACCAAAAAGGAGTCTAGATATGATGATCTTTATTTAGAATATTTTCTATGGTTACATGATTCATGATTTTTCCCACCCTTCTTCATTCCCCACTCCTAGAGCTAACAAGCAATTCTACTGGGTTATAAATGTATCATTGTTCAAAACCTATTTCCATGTTATTCATATTTGCAATAGAGTGATCTTTTAATATCGAATCCCCAATCATATTTCCATCAAAATACATGATTGGTTATATGTTTTTCTCCTCTGTTTCTGCTCCCACAGTTCTTTCTCTGGATGTGGATAGTGTTCTTTCTCACAAATTCCTCTGGATTTTCCTGGATCATTGCTTTGCTGCTAGTAGAATAGTCTATTACATTTGATTGTGCCACAATGTATCATAGACATGATTTTAAGAAATCATAAAAGGAAACTACCTAGATTTCTTAGACTTTCAAAGCAAAGTAGAAAAAAAGGGGAAAAAATTAGTTAAATCCTGAATGAAACACTAAAATGAAGATTCCCAGATTACAGCTAAAATCCCTGGCATCTAGATTTTCAGTAAGGACTTCAAGCATTCTAAAAGAAATAATTAAGAATTCATTTACTGCCGTTAAGATGGCGGCAGAGTAAGGAGCAGCTGCTCGAACTCTCCTAACCAAAGCATACAGGACTCCTCAAGGGGACATAAAAATGAATCCAGAAGAACAAAGGAACCCCACAACGGGGCGCAGCATTGAAGGTACACGGAACCAGGGCATTTCCATGCTGTGAAGGGGTGAAACAGCTCTCACTAAAATGCAAGAGGAGGAAGCCCCTCCACCACCCCCAACCACGCACAGCGCCAAGGCCAATGCACAAGAGCGAAAGCGGGATTGGGGCCACCAGTGAGTCACTGGCAGCTCCAGGGCTTGTACCTGAGAGTTGCAGGACGTAGGGTGAACTTTTATACCTCAGAACTGAATGAGTTTTATTTCTGTTTTAAAGAGACTATATCTTACTGTATTTTGCTAATTACTTTTGTAAATTAATCTTGCTTATTTCATTTATTTTCCTGTTGCACTGAATCATTTTAAGTTAATGTAGTTTGTGGCTGCTAGATTAATTCTGTTTGTGATTTTATTGTAACTCCTAAATAATGAGAAAAATCTATTAGAACTGGTAAGAGTTTTTGACCAGCTTGTTATCTGATACTCATTATATTTCCTAATTTATTTCAGGTTTCATTTTTACTGTAATCAACAACAATGCTATGTTCTCGTACCATTTAAACATCTTACACATTTTAAAATTATAAATCGCCTTAATTTTGTTCAACTTTGGAGAGTTTGGTGCCTGCCTTGAGATTTAAATTGTAATTTTATGAGAGGACTTTTAAAAATTTACTTTAGATGCTTAGTACCCTTCTGTATAAATGATAAGGTTTTTATGTATTTATTTTAAAGAATTGTTGTCTTAAAGGATAAGCTTTATATATTTTATTGTGAAAAATTGTTGTCTTATATTTTCTTTTATATTAGTCTATGTTTTAGCCTCTTTTATCAGAAGGGTCTAGAATTCTTGAAGATAATTTAGACCAGAAGGTTTTTTTTTTTTTAATATCAGGTTTTTATATCGAAGCAGTAACAGAATTTGTTGAGAAACCCTTAGCCAAGGTTTAAAAGTTGTAACAAGTATATGATTTTTTGAAAATCATTGTTAATTGTTTTAAAATGTGTTATTAGAAATATGGTACTCTATTTGAATGTGCATTGTGAATCTGCTATTTTGTAAAACCCACTTTCTCTCACA
>NC_058132.1:367815195-367816087 GCF_016433145.1 Gracilinanus agilis
ACCATATCAACAGTCTAACAAACAAAAATCACATGATTATCTCAGTAGATCCTGAAAAAGCCTTTGACAAAATACAGCATCCATTCCTATTAAAAACATTGAAAAGTATAGTAATAGAAGGATCTTTCCTAAAAATAATAAAGAATATATACCTAAAACCATCAACAAGCATTTTATGCAATGGGGATAAATTAGAAGCCTTTCCAATAAGATCAGGAGTGAAACAAGGATGCCCATTATCACCTCTATTATTCAACATAGTACTAGAAACACTAGCAGTAGCAGTTAGAGAAGAAAAAGAAATTAAAGGTATCAAAATAGGCAATGAGGAGACTAAGCTATCACTCTTTGCAGATGATATGATGGTCTACTTTAAAAATCCTAGAGAATCACTAAGAAGCTTGTAGAAATAATCAACAACTTTAGCAAAGTTGTAGGATACAAAATAAATGCTCATAAATCATCAGCATTTCTATATATTTCCAACACATCACAGCAGCAAGAGATAGAAAGAGAAACACCATTTAAAATCTCCCTAGACAATATAAAATACTTAGGAATCTATCTACCAAAACAAACACAGCAATTATATGAAAACAACTACAAAACACTTTCCAAACAAATAAAACTGGATCTAAACAATTGGAAAGCCATTGACTGCTCATGGGTAGGACGAGCTAACATAATAAAAATGACCATTCTACCCAAATTAATTTACCTATTTAGCGCCATACCTATCAAACTACCAAAAAACTTCTTTACTGAATTAGAAAAAAACTGTAACAAATTTCATTTGGAATAACAAAAGATCAAGAATATCAAGGGAAATAATGAAAAAAAATGTGAAGGAAGGGGGCCTAGCAGTACCAGATATTAAACTATACTATAAAGC
>NC_058132.1:367816132-367816869 GCF_016433145.1 Gracilinanus agilis
ACTTTCCAAACAAATAAAACTGGATCTAAACAATTGGAAAACCATTGATTGCTCATGGGTAGGACGAGTTAACATAATAAAAATGACCATTCTACCCAAATTAATTTATCTATTTAGCGCCACACATATGAAACTACCAAAAAACTTCTTTACTGAATTAGGAAAAGCTATAACAAACTTCATATGGAATAATAAAAGATCAAGAATATCAAGGGAAATAATGGGAAAAATGCGAAGGAAGGGGGCCTAGCAGTACCAGATATTAAACTATACTATAAAGCAGCAGTCATTAAAACAATACTGTACTGGCTAAGAGATAAAAGGGAAGATCAGTGGAATAGACTTGGGGTTAATGACATCATCAAGACAGTATATGATAAACCCAAAGAGCCCAACTTTTGGGACATGAATCCACTATTTGACAAAAACTGCTGGCAAATTTGGAAAACAATATGGGAGAGATTAGATCAACATCTCACACCCTATACCAAGATAAATTCAGAATGGGTGAATGACTTGAATATAAAGAGGGAAACTATAAATAAGTTAAGTGAACACAGAATAGTGTACCTGTCAGATCTCTGGGAAAGGAAAGATTTTAAAACCAAGCAAGAGTTAGAGAAAATTAGAAAATGTAAACTAAATGGTTTTGATTATATTAAGCTAAAAAGATTTTGTACAAACAAAAACAATGTAGTCAAAATCAGAAGGGAAACAACAAATTGGGAAAAAATCTT
>NC_058132.1:367816951-367850384 GCF_016433145.1 Gracilinanus agilis
TTCCCCAATTGATAAATGAGCAAGAGACATGAATAGGCAATTTTCAGGTAAAGAAATCAAAAGTATCAATAAGCACATGAGAAAGTGTTCTAAATCTCTAATAATTAGAGAAATGCAAATCAAAATAACTCTGAGGTACCACCTCATACCTAGCAGATTGGCTAAAATGAAAGAAGGGGAGAGTAATGAATGCTGGAAGGGATGTGGCGAAATTGGGACATTAATGCATTGCTGGTGGAGTTGTGAACTGATACAACCATTCTGGCTGGCAATTTGGAACTATGCTCAAAGGTCTATAAAAAAATGGCTGCCCTTTGATCCAGCCATACCATTGTTGGGTTTGTATCCCAAAGAGATCATAGATAAACAGACTTGTACGAAAATATTTATAGCTGTTCGAAAATATTTATAGCTGCACTTTTTGTGGTGGCAAAGAACTGGAAAAAGAGGGTATGTCCTTCAATTGGGGAATGGCTGAACAAATTGTGGTATATGCTGGTGATGGAATACTATTGTGCTAAAAGGAATAATAAACTGGATGAATTGCCTGTGAACTGGAAAGACCTCCAGGAACTGATGCAGAGTGAAAGGAGCAGAGCCAGACGAACATTGTACACAGAGACAGATATACGATGGTAAAATTTGAATACAATTGGCTTCTTTACCAGCAGAAAGCAATGACACAGTACAGCTCTGAGGGATTCATGGTAAAGAACTCTACCCACATTCAGAGGAAGAACTACAGGAGAGGAAAAATATAAGAAAAACAAATGCTTGAATGCATGGGCTGAGGAGGTCATGATTGGGCATGTGGACTTGAAACTACCACACCAATGCAAATATCAACAATTTGGAAATAGGTCTTGAACAAGGACACATGTTAAAACCAGTGGAAATGTGCATTGGCTATGGTTGGGGGGACAGCGGGGGGTGAAAGGGAAAGTAGGAGCTTGAATCATGTAACCATGTTAAAAATGAATATTAATAAATGATTTATAAGAAAAAAGAATTCATGTACTAAGGAGACATGAATATGATTACATATGACTAAGTAGCCACCACTTCAATTGAGCAAAGACTTCGGAATACAATATTCCAGAAGGCACAGGATTAAAGCTTATAACCAAAAATCAATCACCCATCAAAAATGGGTATAGTGTTATGTGAAAAAGATTGATGTTTAATAAAATAGTTAACTATTACATATTTCTAATTAAAATATCAGAGCTGCATAGATACATTGAAATAGAAACACAGCAGCATTTTAAACATAAAAAATTCATAAACTCTGATAAGTATATACATATTTAAATAAGTATAAATATCATAAACTCATTTTTTGTTCAAGACATTCTGGTGGCATTATGATTTGAAAGTTAGCTCTCAGTCTGTTTTCTACATCAGTTTTTTTTTTTTTTTTGCTATAAATATTTTATATATTTTCAATTTCCTTTTAACTTTACTTTGTTTTAAATATTTCTTTTTGTCTCATGGAGTAACTATCTTCTTTGTGTTCCATTCTAATTTTCTTGAAGTCCTTGCTGTTGTGAAGTTTTGTTTAAAATATAAAAAGTTAAACATGACTAAGCAATCAAAATGGAATAAAAAAGGACAAACTTTTTGCATTCTTGGAACAGATGGATTGATAGTTTTTAAAAATATGTGATGTGATACATGTGCTTCCTCAAAATACTTTCATCATAAGAAGCGACCAGGAAATGATTCTGTTATTTTTTTTTTATTTAAAAAAGTGGAATGGAAAGGGAGAGGAAGAGAAATGCACCAGGGCAAAGGAAGAAGAGAGGAAAAATGGTAATAATAATCTCACATATCTAGGGTACAAAAATAGAAGTATATGCAAAAAAAAGTAAGGGGTAGGGATAATGGGTAACACGTGAATTTTACTCTCATCTGAATTTTCAAAGGGGGAAAGTATCAAAAGAGTTGGGTATAGACCTATCTTTTACTCAGAAGAAAAATAGGCAAGGAGAAAATTCCAAGGAAGAAATAATAGGGAATGTAAATTAATCTAGGCCTTAGTTCTAAGCAAAACAAGCTTTAACTAAGGATATACAGAAGTATTTATGATAGTTGGTTTTTTCCTCATTGACAAAAAATTAGAAATTGAGGAAATGTTCATAAACTGACAGATGAATGATATATAAATGTGATATAACACTATTGTAATTTAAAAACTGTTCAAAGAGGTGGTTTTAGAGAAACTTGAGAAGACTTGTATGACATGATGCAAAATAAGGTGAGACAAGAGTTTATGCATCTGTTTCTCTACCTGGTTTCAGGTCTGCTGAACAAGATAATCTCTTGTACCTCAACCTACGATATGACTTTCCAGCCTCCTATATTGTGTGCTGTCTATCTCCATTCATTTATAAGCTCCTTGAGGGCAAAGATTGACTTCTTATTGATTATATTCTTAGCACATAGCACAGGGACTGGGCTTAATGAATATATATTACATTGGATTAGAACATAAACACTGATCAATGTAATGAACATGAATCGAGAAGAATCATGATAAAATATATTAACCATTTCCTAATATAAATGTGATGGACTTGAGGCATATATTCCCCAATTGATAAATGGTCAAAGGACATGAATAAGCAGTTTTCAGATAAAGAAATCAAAACTATCAATAAGCAGGTGAAAATGTTCTAAATCCCTCATAATTAAAGAAATGCAAATCAAAACAACTCTGAGATATAACCTCACACCTAGTAGATTGGCTAATATGACAGCAAAGGAAAGTAATAAATGTTGGAGGAGATGTGGCAAAATTTGGACACTAAGGCATTCCTAGTATTGTGAGTTGATGCAAACATTATGGAAGACAATTTGGAACTATGCCCAAAGGGCTTTAAAAGACTTTCTGCCCTTCGATCCAGCCATACCATTGCTGGGTTTGTATTCCAGACATAATAAGGAAAAATACATGTGCAAAAATATTTATAGCTATGCTTTTTTGTGGTGGCAAAAAAACTGGAAAATGAGGGGATGTCCTTTGATTGGGGAATAGATGAACAAATTGTGGTATCTGATGGTGATGGAATACTATTGTGCTGAAAGGAATAATGCACTGGAGGAATTCCATGTGAACTGGAATGACCTCCAGGAACTGATGCAGAGTGAAAGGAGCGGATACAGGAGAACATTGTACACAGAGACAGATACACTGTGGCACAATCGAATGTAATGGACTTCTCTATTAACAGCCATGCAATGATCCAGGACAGTTCTGAGGTACTTATGAGAAAGAACGCTACCCACACACAGAGAAAGAACTGAAGGAGTAGAAAAACAGAAGAAAAACATATGATTGATCACATAGTTGGATGGGGATATGATTGAGATGTTGACTAAATGATCACTCTATTCCAAATATTAAAAATATGCAAATAGGTTTTGAACAATGATATCCATGTAGAACTCAGTGGAATTTCTCATTGACTATGGGATGTGGAAGGGAGGAGAAAAGGGAAGGAACATGAATCATGTAACCATGGAAAAATACTCTAAATTAAATAAATAAATACATAATTTTTTGTAAATAAATAAATTAAGGCATATTATGGGAATTTTGTCAATTTGGGAGGACAAGCTCAAAGAAGAGAGAGAAAGCAGATTAACTGAAAAACATTAAAACAGAACATCTGTGTAAAGTTAGTCCTTTATATCATGTCTTTGTATATTATTTCTAAGGGAGTCAGACAGACAGAAGAAATATTGGAGATGGGAAAGACTGCCAGCTAGGAATTTATTGTAATAATCCAGGGAATAAATTATTAGGTCCTGAACTTGGGGAATTTTAGTATAATGGAAGAAATAGGACTGGAAATATGGGGAAAGATGAAAAATGGATATGTAGTTTTGGAATAAAGTTGGTAGTAAAAATCAATAGAAAGTAATATGAACATTGTTTTTCAAAATATCCATCCTTGGGGGCAGCTGGGTAGCTCAGTGGAGTGAGAGTCAGGCCTAGAGACAGGAGGTCCTAGGTTCAAACCTGGTCTCAGCCACTTCCCAGCTGTGTGACCCTGGGCAAGTCACTTGACCCCCATTGCCCACCCTTACCAATCTTCCACCTATGAGACAATACACCAAAGTACAAGGGTTAAAAAAAAAAATATCCATCTTTAAAGCTCAACTCAAATCTCAATTTTCCATGAAGTTTATGTGAGCATCAATTTATCAAGTCTTAGCATTTATGGGCATAGTTTAATATTATAATAAAATACAACTTAAAATAAAATGAATCTGGCATATATTTAAGGACATCTAGTCATTAATTTTGTGAGTGGCAATTTAGAATAATTAGGTAAATAGTTTTTATAAATGTGTATGTGATATGTTTTTATTAATAAAATTATCATTTTAAGTCAGATGCTAAGAAGGGAGAGACTCAAAGTCTACACTACAGACCCCTGCTCTAAAACACAAGGCAATCCAAGGAAAGCACATCTCACTTGGAAAGGCACAGATAAGATGTTTCAGGAACTAAAAGTTACAAACTTTCTTTTCCATCCTTTCTCCCTTTATACTCCAGCCCTTTCTCCTATGGTAGGAATAAATAAGTACAAATTTCCTTACTTCTAACTAACTAGCTTACTAGCTAGAGAAAATAATCTGGCTTCATGGTCCATAAAATCATAACATCTTAGAGACATAGAAGTTATCGAGAAGTAACCTTAGAAATAAAAATCATCTTGTCCAACTCTTACATTTTATAGAAGAATTGAATCTCAGAGAGACCATGGGATCATAGATATAGCTGAGAGTGTTATGCCCAGAGAAGTATCACAATAAATGAGTCTTCAGCCAACAATGCAAGATGCAAAGGGACTTTATTGTCTGGCTCCAGCTAGGGTCTCTCATGAAAAGTTAGTGTGCCTGGGATAGAGTTTTTATGGAGTAGTAGTCAGAATGGAACAGGGTAGAGGAATGTCCTTAGATTATTCTTGTATTCTCTGTAATCTTGTAGATAAGGGGAATGTCCTAAGGTATTCTTGTAGATAGGGGAATATCTGCAGGGAGAAGATCCTGGGGAGAAGGGGAAGGTCTGCAAAGTAGATAAGGTCAGCCCTGGGAGACTGGAGGTCTGCAAGGTTGGGATTCTTGTGGATAACTCTATTTCACCATAATGTCATATAAGGGTTGGGCCCATAATGTCATACAGGGGTCAGGATTTTTAATTCTGACTCTTTCTAGGTTCCACATTCCCCACTTCTGGAGTTGGATCATAAAGAAATCATTCTTAAATGTCATTACAATCGGACAGTATTGGGGAGATAGCCCCGTACTGTTGCCGAAGGACCATCAGCTATACGACCTATGACAAAGGTCACTAGTCTATCATAGTGGAAGCAAAGGAATTTTCTTGCCTATAGTTTGCCTGAAAATCTTTTCACTATGGGAGTACAATGTTCTATGCTGTCTCTGGGGCACAATGTCCCACAATGTCCCAAATATCTAAGGGAAGAGGGATGATGGTTTCAATCTTCTGTAGCTTCTTCAAGTTGATAAGGGGAGTCATATCTCTGAGAGGGGGAGCAGGAGGAGGAGGAGCTGTGGGCACAGGGTCTTCAGGGGTGTCTCTGCAGCAAATGCCAGGGTCCTGAAGGCTTGGAGAACAGGGACTGTTTCCCCAGACTGGCAGACTTGTCACAAGGGAGAGCATCCATCCCTAAGGCAGAAGGATAGAACCTAGGACTGGGGCAAAAACTAGGACACCAGATACAAAGAGAGAAAATTAGCACAATAGAAACTGATATTGAACAGTAACATTTGGGTATCTTAGCCAACAGATTTTATCCCCAGAAATCATCCTCTGACAGGAATTGAACCTTTTAGGAAATTTGATCCCTAAGTTGTTTGCAGAGTTGGCATGTGATGTTTCTATTAAAGAATACCCTTTTGCAAAGCCCACATTAATATGGGATCTATAACTACTTGAA
Source organism: Gracilinanus agilis (assembly GCF_016433145.1). Taxonomy (NCBI): domain Eukaryota; kingdom Metazoa; phylum Chordata; class Mammalia; order Didelphimorphia; family Didelphidae; genus Gracilinanus; species Gracilinanus agilis. The sequence goes on from NC_058132.1 coordinate 367,822,924, forward strand.
TAACAACACTTTACAGATAAATTTCTTTATCCCAGATTCTGGAGGAAATCCAGAAAGCCCGGGGTTATTTCCAGGGTCAAGATCCAAACTTCAGTTGTGGTAAATTAAGGCTGCAAACTATAAGTCATCTATCACTAAACTTCACCTACTTCTCAAAGTATGTTCCCTAACAATTTGATAATTTTCAATTATTAACCTAATAGGTTGTTTGGGGAGATGGAAACATTAATTTACAACTCGCCTTAAGTGCTGATTATGGGAACTTTCTCCAAAAAGGGAAGGCAGAGGGGAAAAACATTTCCTCATGTCCCAAGGGACACATAGTGAGGGGCTCCATGTGCTCATGCCATATGTACAGGCCAAAGCTGTCACTGGCTCATGCCATCCTTGTGTCACTCAAGGATTAGTAGCCTAGATGGTCAGAAGAGGTCCAGTCCAGGTTGAGCCCTAGAATTGCTTCTCTAACCATCACAGAACATTCTCTGTCTTTTGCTATATATCATCACTGGATCCCAGAAGCCTTCTCCTTCCTTAAAGACAAGTCTTTCCCATTACAGCTCAGAGAAATGCTGCTAAGCAGCAGTCTTGATACAATTTCCATACCCTCAAACAAGCCTTTCACATCCCTACCAGGCTGATCAATCAGTTATTCTTACATATTTTGGCAATAATTAAGATATCACACTCTAGTCACAAAACCTGAATTAAGGAACAGGAATGCTGGATTGAGTAGCTCCACAGTAAATATAAATCAGGGCTATTATTGTCTCCTGCACCTGGGCCATCTGAAAGACTAAGACAAGCCAGACAGGAATCTCTTCAGTGTAACTTTTCAAGAGAATTCCAGAATCATTTGTGATTTTCCCAACACCATATACACTAATTTTAGAAATTATTCCTAGGTCTAGGATCCAATTATAAGAATAGAACATCTATCTATTCTCTTTCACCTCACTATCTGTTCTCTTTCATCTCTCCTCTCTCCTTCTTCCTCTCTCTTTTCCCTCAAACCCTCTGCTTAAAAGCAGAGCATAACTTCCATTTACCCATAAGGAATCTGCATATTCAGGACATTCAAGTCTCTCTTTCTTCTGTATTCCAACACAACATACCTTTTCACTTTCTCTGACTCTCTGTAACCATCACAAAAATAAACATACCATTTGGTATCCCTTCAAATGCTATAGCGCTCATCAATTATAAGATTCAGTTCATAGTACAAATTGGTAAACTGAGGTAACCACTGAGGAGTGAACAAAACCTATGGTACAGTCAGGTTGACAATGAGCTTTTGCTTACATTCAAACAATACTTAAAATACATGTTTTAGCAACAATTTATGTAAAAATCATATTTAAAGGAATATCACAAAGCATGTATAGTATTACAGGGTCTATTTCCAATTACAAAATTTGAAACCTTTTAAGCACTGTAAACCTTAAAGCAAGCCTTTTGACAAGCAGGCTTCTTATCTATTTTTAAAACCAGGAAGTCAAATATAATAATTAAGTTAGTCAACTTTAATACACTGAGATGAAAAACCATTTGTGATAGGTTTTTTTTAACCCCCCCAAAACAAAAAACATTTATGATCAATTTAAACACTTAAACCTATTATATTTGTAAACCTCTTATGATGGGAGGATAGATAAGGATGGAAAACAGTCTTCTTGAGATTAACATGGGCTTTGTGCAGAGATGGCAGTGACCCTGCACCCTGCAACCCAGGCAGGGGGTGGACAGGGAAACTCCCTTCCCCTGTAACAAAAGAGATACACCTTCGGCCACACCTTGATAGCCTAGGCCCTGAGGATCCCAGACAGATCCTCCACTCACTGAATGCAAGGAGTCAAGTCCATACTTTTGAAAAGGGGGTATGGGGGGCAACCCCTGACAGTTGCTTCACTCGTGCTGCCATGCCATGCCACGGAGGACAACCCCCCAGGGCTGCTCCACCCATGCTATCCTGCTGGCCACCAATCCCATCTTAGCAATAAATCTTTCTCACTTCTAAGCTAAGCCTGGAGTCCTCTCATTCCAGAGAAGGGCCTCCCCGCCACCCCCAACCCAGGGGCTCACCATTTGCATCTTTATAACAACTATACTGCTAAAAATAAAAAACAAACCCTGTTTTACAAGATATCCCTGACTCTTCCATCAACTCTTACTTGCTTGAACATCTCCTTAAACCCTCTTAAGTATACAATTAAAATATACTCATCTTTAAACTCTTTAAGATCTTACTTATGTACTGTGTTGCTATATCAGTTCCTAAGTATCAAAGTGGAACAATTAAAAGTATTTCTTTCTTTCCTTCCTGTTTGCTTGTGAGCAATTTACCCTAAGGCTGCCTGGCTTGATTTAGGTTTTTATGACTTAAATCTTGTCTCTTATCTCTCTTTGACAAATGAGATCACCACAATTTAAAATTTTGCATGTATCAAAGCTTTCATAATAAATTATTCTCTATGAATTTTAGTTTGAACTCCACAGCTTCTAATATAACTTCAAGTCCTTTAGTAATCTTTGAGTATGTAAACAACTGAATTGCAAAGCATTCATTCTTATTCCTTTCAAACCTCTTTTTAAAACAACATAGAACCTCCAGTTTAGTTTCTTTTTACTTCAAAAAGTACTGTGTATTGGCTCTCAGCCAGAAGAATGGTAAGGGTAGGCAATGGGGGTCAAGTGACTTGCCCAGGGTCACACCACTTGGAAGTGTCTGTGGCCAGATTTGAGCCTAGGACCTCCCAGTCTCTAGGCCTGGCTCTCAATCCACTGAGCTCCCCAGCTGCCTCCCTGTACATATTTTTAAAAACAATTCATACTACTCTTAGTCAAAACAACACTGTTTAGAAATTCCATCTTTTGCAAAATACCCAATTCTTAGTACCTGTATTATTAAAACCCATGCATAGATTAACCATTTAAAAAAACAAAAACTTCTTGGGTGTCATATGATTACTTGTTGCTATTTCTGACAGCACATACATTAAAAGAACATCTCATTTGAAAAATCTCAACTTTAAATTCTAGAATAAGTTCTCAATAATAACATTACAACTTTATCTGAATGACTTTTACATTTACAAAGTAGAAACCAAGGCTTAACAAACTTCTAACCATGATTTTTTTGTGCTCAACAAAATCTGATTAATATTTCACATTTGACTGACAAACAATTACCACAATAAATAAAATTACATTGTACCATATCAAAAATCATTAGCAATCCTCAACCCTTAAAATCAAATCTTAAGTGAAAAATGCTTCTAATTGTGGAGTAAAACCTCCCTTTTCTGCTCTGAATTTTTCTCTTTTTCGCACCTTTGGGGGCCCATCCAAAGGAAAAAAGAGGAAAAAATCATTTAACAGTTACTTGCTTTTGTCCTCTGCTGAGGATTTTTGACTGTGGGAAGTTCAATCTTCAAAATCCCCCTTTTTCTTTCTTTCTTTCTTTTTTTTTTTTTGTAATGTCCAATTTAAGAATACATAGAGACAAGACTGTGACAAAGACAACAGTAAGCAGAAACATACAACTTTGTAACAAGCATGCTTTAAAAGGAAAAAAATCAGTGCTTTTGGATCCATGATTAAAAAGAAATATTTGCAGTGACAAAATTGCTATCTGCTCCCCTTGGGAGTTTGGAGGTGAGCTAGTCTCAATGGCTGATTGGATTTCTTAAGAAAAGAACTTTTAAATCCCCTTCCTATTCAGATTTTAAGTCTGCTGCCAAAGCAGGCACAGCCTCTCCAGTACTAAGGTCTGGGAGGTTTGAAATGTAGATGGGGAGATTGCAGAACAGCCAATTCGAGAAAGAAATTCCCCTTTGTCAAGAAGCATCTGACACTCTTTCCCCTTCCTTTGTTTAATCTTATAGCTAGACACACAAAAACAACAGACTCAACAGAAATCTACAGGACATACTCTCTCACACATTCATACACCTTGGAACCCAAAGAAGTCACTGAAATAGAATGACATGGCCGAGTCCCTGCCTAGACTTCTCCCTTTTTCTCCCAGTGCATCCACTGGTGCTCAACTTACTGGGGGCCTCTAGCCCACCAACCTGGGGTTCCCAACCCCATAAGGTACCTTTCGGGGGGGGGGGGCCTCCAACCCCCCAATCCAGGACCTCCAACACCGGAAAGTTCCTCTTCAAATCTCTGGAACCTTATCCTCTGGCAGGGGCCTCCAACCCCTGCAAGTTTCTTTTTCAATCTCGGGAACTCTATCCCCAGGCAGAGCTTATACTGGGAAGTTCAGCCCCACAAGGCACCTTTCAGGGGACCTCCAACCCCCCGATCCGAGACCTCCAACCCCAGAAAATCCCTCCTTAAATCTTGGGAACTCTATCCCCGGGCAAAGCTTGTAGTGGAGATTCCAGCCCCACAAGGTACCTTTTAAATTTCTTGCCAGTCAAGTTGTAGGTCTCCCCCCCACCCCCACCCCCTGTCGAGACACCCATGCCTGGCAGAGCTCCTCTCTCTTCCTTCAAAGGGAACATGCTTGGAGAGCCTGTTAGGGTTCTGGATTGGCAATAGGCTTTTCCTTACCCCACGAACCTACAAGACCCTCTGGCAGAGCTCCCCTCTCCCTTCAGCTTTACCAGGAACATTTTCAGAGGGTCTGTCTGTGTTCTGGCTCTGCATAGGGCAAGCCAGCCACTTAGCCTTACACCATGAACCTCCAAGACCTCTTCCCTCATCCCTGGCACAAGCCGTGGATTGGAGCCTACCAGACCTGAGCAGCCTCAGCAGCAAGGATCCTAGGGGATTTCCCAATTAGTCCCATTGCTGGTCAGAACTCAATTATTTTTGTGTATATGTTATCCTGAAACAAGTTTGGATATTAAAATGAATCTAAACTTGGATGCCTTTTAATATGGCTTTCCTTTTGTTATTAGTATTGTTGTATTTATTATTTTCCTGCTTCAAGTTACATTTCTACAAAATAGAAAATCTCCTATTTGTTTGCATTCTCCATATCCAATAATTCTTATGATGTAATGTCATTCAATTATATTCCTATGTCAAAATTCTTCCTATTGTTTCATAGTTGATGATCACTCACATTGCATTCAGTTTTTTTAAATCATAAAAAGTGCTACTATGAATATTTTGATACATTCAGGAACACAAGTTCTGTCTTTGACTTCCTTTATACATATGGCTCTGTTATCCTGGAAAAAACACAGAACTGTTAAATAGTCAGAAAAACCAAGTCTTTAATTAGGAGAGAGATAGTGCCCACTATTCCATAGCAACCAGTGTCTCTGAGAAGATAACCTCACTATATTATCTTCTGAAGAGCAATAGAACTTGGGGAACTTTGTTTTGAGGAATTTAGGACAGGTAATTATGATTGATTGACATTACCATGGTTACAAGGAAAAGGGAAGCCCAAAACTGGATTATCAGGGAGAGGCTGATACTTTACAATGGATACAAAGGAAAGGGTTCAGTCAAAGGCTGAGCTACACAAAAAGAAACTACCAGGACAAAAGGGTACTTAACATTTGATTTGAGTCTACTAGTTCCACCCAACTAGGACCATTAAGTCATTAAGGTCTGTTATTCAATCTGAAATAGCTAAAACAGAAACCTCCCTGGGAGAGAATTCTCTAGGGAAAAGGGGTGAACTTGGAGTCTCCAGATTTCAAGTTGTCATGGCCAATATTAAATTATTAGGTGAGAAGATGTATTCCATTTAGGAATTCTTCTTTCACGATTCCAAAGTATACCAGAAGATGTGGAGAAATTCACAGCTCAAAAAACAGACTAAAAAGCATTCCTGTTTTCCCATAGCTTCTCAAACATTTACTGTTTCCACATTTTATCTTTCTGTGGGAATGTGTTCAAACATTAATATTTTCTTAATTGATGTTTCTTTTTGCATATTACTGATGATGAATATTTTATAAACAGTCCTTGATAAGTTGTACTCTTTTTTTGTCCTTTTTTATTCTTTCTTCATTTCCCTATTATAAAATGAACCTCAATCATAATTCTACATTTTTGCTTTTCTGTGAAAGGAAGAAAAGCTGTGAGAGTTACCACAACCGTAGCAACACTGAGAATCTTCAACAATCACTCTCGATACCTGGAGGTGGGTTACTCAGGCTAAGAGAATTTGTCTTCTTGAGAATTAAGGAGGCCTGCCTACTGGGGTCTTGCAGTGCGCTATATGCAACATTTTAGCAGGCCCTTCAAAAACCTTTCTGTTTTATTTGATTCCTCCATTTAGCCTTAACTGGTAGGTATAGTTTGAGTTCCTCAAATGTCTCTTTGTCTAGTCCCAAACTCATAAGGTGTGATTAACTCCAATAAATATTCATTGAGCATCAATCTTATATGATGACATACTACAGATTACAAAAACAAAAATGAAAAAAAAAATCTGTCCTTAGGGCATTGACATTCTTGGCGTTACCAATAAACACAGATTAATAAATCCCTAATAACTTGAAAAAACAGAAATTTCTAATAATTGGGAGCTCAGAAAATTTTCATATGGGAGGTAACACAAGAAATGAGTCTGGAAGGAAGGTAAGGAAAGACTCCTTGAGACAGAAGAGAAGCTGAAATACTTTGTAGGTATGAGCAACAACACACATAGAAATGCTTCTTACATAATAGTCCTTCTAGCAAGGCATGGAATGAGTGCTTTGTGAGGGCCCTAACTCTTTAAAGATCATGAGACTTGTATTTTGTCTCAGTTTTGGAAGAGAGGAAATTGATGCAAGATTAGAACCTAAGGGAAAATTTTTAAGTAATTGTCAATTTTAAAGATCTTTCTTGAGAGGAGCCATACACGCTAAGAGAAAGGATGGTTTTAGCTTCTCTTTCTTCTCTCCCTCCAAAATTCATATGCTTTTTAAATTTTAAGATTGTCATTTTTTTCAAGATTACCCTCACTCAAAGAGAGTTCACTTGTAGTGAAGGAAAACAATTAAGCAAAATTTAAAACTGAATTGACCTCAAATTAAAGTACATGCAGTATTCCCCACTGTTAATACCCTTCCCTCCTACTCAACATCTCAATTTTAGAGGTTTTTGTTTTTGTTTTTAATTAGCAAAATATATTTGTTTCTTAGTACTTTTTCCATACAATTTTGAAGGTTTTTATTTTCTTATTTCTTAATAGGAAAATAGTATTCTATATCATTCATACTTCACTAATTATTTAGCCATTCTAATTGAAAAGCATCTTTTTGTTTCTTATCTTTCCCAACAAAAAAATTACTGCTATAAACATTTTTGTGCACATAATGTCTTTTATTCATTTCTTTTAGAAATTAGTCTGGCAGGAGAAAGGACTTCTGGGGGCAGAGCCAAGATAGAGGGAGCTACTCTGTGTCAACACAAGAATCCTCTCTCATTAAGATTAAAATATCAACACAAAACGAATACAGGAGTGAAAGAACTAACAAGGAGACAGTGTAACAATTTTCAAGAAAAGAAAAATCCAAAATGAAGGCAGGGATGATCTGGGAACTGGGTTGAGAGGAAAGCAGAGGCAGTAAAAGGCTGTAGCAAAAAGAGAAGAGCGCAAGCCATTTAGGTCCACCTAAGTCACATCTGCTTCCCAGGTTTGGAATCTTAGCCCAATGCAACATTCAGACCCTGAGATCCTGCCTGAGCAAAAAGGGGTACAAGCCAACCAACACCTTTTGAAATTTCAAACCTGTGGAGAAGTCTGGAATCTGAGCCCAGGGCAGTCTGGACTGAAGTGGGCTGATATTTGAGAGCCCAGAGGGAAGCCAGTATTTCCAAACTGGGCTTAGGATAAGGATATAATACAGAGTGGGTGGCTGATAGTACTAAGTACTAAGTACTGATCTTTCTGCCTAAAGCTCAAGGTGGAGATGCAAGACAGGGCTATCAAGGTTGTGGCCTATTGGATTAAATATACAGCAAGACCAAAAACTGGAACCTAAATCTGGGGATAGAATTTGATTAGCCCCTGATTTGATCAAGGTCAGAATGAAATCAAAATCTTATTCACAAGGCTAGATTAACAAAAGAGGAAATAGAATACTTAAATAATCTCTTCTCAGAAAAAGAAATTGAACAAGCCAATGAACTTCCTAAGAAAAAATCCCCAGGGCCAGATGTATACACAAGTGAATTCTATCAAACATTTAAAGAACAACTAATCCCAATACTATACTTTTTTGACAAAAGAAACAAAGAAGGAATCTTACCAAATTATTTTTTTTAAACCCTTGTACTTCGGTGTATTGTCTCATAGGTGGAAGATTGGTAAGGGTGGGCAATGGGGGTCAAGTGACTTGCCCAGGGTCACACAGCTGGAAAGTGTCTGAGGCAGGGTTTGAACCTAGGACCTCCTGTCTCTAGGCCTGACTCTCACTCCACTGAGCTACCCAGCTGCCCCCAAATTATTTTTATGACACAAATATGGTACTGATTCCAAAGTGAGGCAAAACAAAAACAGAAAGAAAACTACAGACCAACCTCATTAATGAGCATAGTTATAAAAATCTTGAATAAAACACTAGGAAAAGGACTTCGGCAAATTATCACAAGGATTATTCATCATGACCAGGTGGGATTTATATATGCAAGGATGTTTTAATATTAGGAAAATCATCCATATAATTGACCATATCAATAATCAAACCAGCACAAATCATATGATTATCTCAATAGATGCAGAAAAAGTCTTTGATTAAATACAACACTGATTCCTATTTAAAACACTAGAAAGTATTGGCATGGGCATGGTATAAAGATGGCATGGACACTGTACCCCTTAACCCAGGCAAACTGTAAACAGGGAAATTCCCTTGCTCCTTTCTGTCCTAGTGACTCCTAACCCAAGAACATCTGATAGCTTCTATAAGACCCTGTGATTACTATCATCCTTGAATGGTCCTTTAGTTTGAGATGGATATAGAGATGCACCTCCAGGCTACACCTTGATACCACTGGGCTGTATCTCAGGCAACCATCTGTTCCCTAAACTATGAGGGTCTCCAGTCAGACCCCAGTCAGATGACCAAACACCCCATCAAATGCTTAAGTGTTTACCATTCTAGAGTCACTTCCACACCAAGACACAGCATCATGTGTTCACTGTTGTAAAGAATAAAAAAAACCCTGAACTGAAGCATTCTGGGAGCAGCCCCCAGGGTTCTTCCACTCATGCTGTCTTGATGGCCAATAATTCTATCTTACTAATAAATCTCTCTTTTTACTTTTAAGCTAAGTTTCGGCGTCTTGCATTATTGCAAAAGGTATCTTTCCCAAAGCTAGGGTTCACCATTATACCCCACAACATCTGGTTGTAACTCCACAACATTATAGGAATAGAAGGGCAATTCTTCATAACACAGTTCATCCGGAAGAACAAAAGATCGAGAATATTAAGGGAAATAATGAAAAAATGTAAAGGATGGGGGTCTAGCAGTACCAGATTTTAAACTGTACTATAAAACAGTAGTCATCAAAACTGAAAAGAAAATATTCCTCCCAGAGGAGATATATTTATTGAAAAGTGTGGGAGGCCAATGAGAGAAATAGAGTCTCAAATAGAAAAAAATCTGATAGTCCTCTTTTTACCCCTTTTAGGATCCATACCTTTTCTTATTGGAAAACCATTATAGACTTATTGAAAAGCTTTAATTCCTAGCAAACCAGAAGGTACAGATTTAACAATTTCTCTCCTTGATAATTAAGAAGCCTGAACTCTAAAAAATATATTACTTAGACAATCAAGGCCAGAAACAGACAGTTAGACAAGACTTTATCTGACCAGGTACAATCCTGTAAATCAAGAGGATAGGACTCAATTACTTAGGATCTCTATGAAATATATTTCTGCTCCCAGAATTAACCTCCTACTAATTGGTGGTTGGAATTTAGTCTTTGACCCTGGACCTATCTTTATACTTTTTAGACTTTAATGGATTTTTGTATAATTTGTAACCCCTTCCCAGCTGTGATTCTTTCTCTGTGTTCTTTGTGTGAAAACAGTATATATTAAACTCAAGACTCCATGGCAAGTTGGAACAGTTATGAGCTAAGCATTTAGTCTGACTGTTCTCATTTCATCCGATGCCACTAAACACCACTCAGAATCCCCAGAAATATAGAGCTGGTTCTCTATAGAAAAATACCTAGATGGGTTAGTGATGGAGAAAACCCACCCAGAAACCTTTCAGGGCCAGTAAAGCACAAACCCCTTGAGACAATAAGGAAATTATCTTACTTAGTTAATATTGAAGTTAGGGAAATGATAGGCAAGATCCTATCAGCTCTATCTCCTCCCACTTCCTATGCTTCCCTCATGGGGCCACTCTTCTAATCTTCTCAATGCCCTTCTTAATAACTCCTGATCTGAGTAGACCTCAAGAAGCTATCTGACTATTTTACTAAACTAACTAACCCAGATTGTCTCTAAAAAAGTTAAGGATACAGGACTCACAAGTGGACTAAGTACTTTCCCAAGCCTGGGGTTGACTTCCTAGGTAAAACCCAAAGTCCCAGATGAAAACCTCTTGGGTTTACCTTAGCCAAGTTGTCACAAACCGATTGTTCTCAGGCTGAATGTTACAGCACCTCAGGGAAACAAAGAGATCTCCTTCCATGTCTTTCTCCAAACCCATGAATTTACTAGTCTTTCCACAAGACTAATTAGTTCCTAGGATATGGTAGAGCAGCTGTATTCCCTTCCATCTCAGAGAGAGGCAGGTTTAGGAGTGGCAGTTCATCTCAGTTAACTCCCAAGATCCTCTTCTGCAATGCTTTCTCCTTCCAGAATCTTTTTCCAGGGCTTGTGTCTAAATTCTCTTCCTTCCCCTTAGAGACAACCTTTGCATTCCCCCCCTCTCTTAGCCTCCTCTATCTCTTAGCCCTTATCTTTACAAAACAATATGATACTGGCTAAGAGACAGAAGGGTGGATCAATGGAATAGACTAGGGATAAGTGACCTCTGCAAGTTGGTATTCCATAAACCCAAAGATCTTAGCATTTGAGACAATATTTCACTATTTGAAAAAAAGTGCTAAGAAAATTGGAAAACAATATGGGAAAAATCATGTCTAGATAAACATCTCACACTCTATGCCAAGATAAATTCAAAATGGGTAAGTGACTTAAATAGAAAGAATGAAGTAATAAATACGTTAAGTGAACATAGAATAGTATACCTGTCAGATCTATGGGAAAGGAAGAAATTTAAGATCAAGCAAGAGATGGAGAACATTACAAAATGTAAAATGAATGAATTTGATTGCAGTAAGTTAAAATGTTTTTGTACAATCAAAACCAATTTAACCAAAATTAGAAAGAAAGCAATAAATTGAGAAAATATCTTTATAATAAAAACTATCTGAAAAAGTTTTAATTTCTCAAATGTATAAGGAACTAAATCAAATTCATAAAAAATCAAGCTATTCATCAATCAAAAAATGATCAAAGGATATGAATAGGCAGTTCTCAGAGGAAGAAATCAAAACTATCAATAATCACATGAAAAGTGCTCTAAATTCCTCCTGATTAGAGAAATGCAAATATAGACAACTCTGAGATATCACCTTATAATTAGCAGATTGGCCAATATAATAGCAAAGGAAAGTGATAAATGTTGGAGGGGATGTGGCAAAAATGGGACACTACTACACTGCTGGTGGAGTTGTGAATTAATCCAACTATTCTGGAGAGCAATTTGGAATTATGCCCAAAGGACTTTAAAAGATTGCCTGTCCTTTGATCCACCCATACCACTGCTGGGTCTGTACCCCACAGAGATAATAAGAAAAAAGACTCGTACTAAAATATTTATAGCTTTGCTCTTTGTGGTGAAAAAAATGGGAAAATGAAGGGGTGTTCATTGATTGGGGAATGGCTGAAGAAATTGTGGTATCTGATGGTGATGGAATGCCATGTTGCTGAGAGGAGTGATGAACTGGAGGATTTCTATGTGCACTGGAAAGACCTTCAAGAATTGATGCTGAGCAAAAGGGTCAAAACTAGGAAAACATTGTACACAGAGACTGATACACTATTGCATAATCAAATGTAATAGACTTTTATACTAGTAGCAATGCAATGATCTAGGACAACACTAAGGAACTTATGATAAAGAATGCTCTCCACATCCAGAGAAAGAACTGGGTGAGTAGAAATGCAGAAGGAAACCATATCATATGATCAATCATGTGGTTTGATGGGGATATGATTGAGTTGTTGGTATTAAAATATCACTCCACTGCAAATATGAATAATATGTAAATATTTTTTGAACAATGATCCATGAATAATCCAATGGAATTGCTTGTCAGCTCAGGGAGGGGAGAGGGAAGAGGGATAGGAAAAATCGTGAATCATGTTACCATGAAAAAATATTCTAAATAAATAATTTTTTAAATGAAAAATAGTCATATCCTTGATCTTGCTATCATGAACAATGTTCTATGTTCATGGACTCTGAAATTCTGTTATCTGTCTCTAATCTGCTTTCATTTCACCTTCTCTCTAACTTGCAACCCTTAACACTGTTCTCTGTCTTCACCATGATTTCCAGTACCTCCATCCAATTTATTCCCCAACCGTTACCTATGCACTCGCTATTCTCGGTTTCCTTCCTCATCTAGATTGTTTGGCCAACTACTTTTACTCTACATTCTGATATTTTCTCTAGTTTCTTTCTCCTTCATCCTATTGCTTTACTTTACATACATCTTCTTTGGTTTATTTCCACCATCCTCTAAATTCACTCCATTCACATGTTATTGAACTAAGCTTTTTGAAAATCACAAATTGTGACTTGGGTCCAATTCAGATTTGTGGGACATAATATCATTTTGGTCCTTGTTATGGCATGTGAGAAAAAAAATCCCCTTGCCCCCTTATATAAAGACTAGTTTTTAATGTTATCAGTAGTCTTGAGATAATCATAATTGTAATTCTAAGATAGTTAGCATAAGTCATGATTTTAGCAGGCTTTTGTCAATATTCTGGTAAGCTTTCCCATAGGCTTTTGGGTAAGCCATCCTTCACAATTGCTATACCCTAACTTCTGATCCATTATATGTCAGAATGCCTGACCTTTAGTTCAGACCCTGGTACTACTCATCACCACCCACTCTTAGCCCAGACATTGCTGCTTCCCCCTATTCCATCAAATGATTCTTAAGTCATGGTCAAAAGATTTCTTTCACTAAATAAGAGGTGCTTCCTAGTTGACTTAACCTATGGAAAAATAAGGAGTGCTTCCTCACTGACCTAACCAATTAATATTGCTTCTGGGTGTCTCTATTCTTTGAGGGATATGACTATTTTTCACTATTTTTGTACTAGAATAAAAGTTGTCTAATTCTTTTGTGGTATAAAGAAAGGTCTCTTACAGTGCTCAGGGTCCTCTGGTCATGACCAGGGTCTGGCTTTGTTGTGCAACTACCACCCCCAATAAACCTATCTTTCTTTATAGCTTGGATATTTTGCTTATCATTTGCATACCTGTGGTTAGAAAAAATTATGCAACAGGCAGGACTATCTATTTACAAATCCCTAATTACTTTACTATCTCACTTAATATGGCAGCTTTTTTCCCAAGTTAGAACCTTAGAGAGTTGCCCAAGATTACTGAGAAATTATGCAATTTGCCTGATGTGTTATATAGCCAATATGTATAGGAGGCAGGACTTGAACTCATGTTTTCTCACTCCAAGGCTAACTCTCTAGTCATTACAACATATTGACTGTTATTTCTTTATATACCATATCCATTCTATAAACTGGCACATTTTGTTCAATCATGGTTATATAACCACTTCTTTTCTGTCAGGCAGATCTGACAGTGAATTATGATGTGATCTTTTATCCTTCAGAGAACAGATGATATGATGTACAACGGAGAAGTTGGTGTGACTGGCAGGCACATCACTATAGTCTGATGGGCTAAAGGGCATCATGATGCTGACAACCTATTTGAATCTGAATGGAAATTAAAAAAATAAAAAGATAATAGAGAAAAACAATCATATATCATTATTTTCTGTTTTTGTTTTTTCTTTAAATAGCTGTTTTTATTGGATCATTGAACATGGGAGATGTTTGCTGTACCTTTTTCTTAAGGATTGACAGGTTGCCTAAACTGCAGCAGTACTAAGGTATAGTGTATAGAAAAATATTTCTTTATGACTTAAATAGAGGAACCCTTTTAATATATGTATATTCCCATTTTCATCTCTCATATGAAAGAGAGAGGTTGACTTTCCATTCAGCTATAACAGAAACAAATATGTAGCTGTTAAAAGGCAATAAATGTGTCTTATTCCTTCTTCTTTCCTTTTTTCTTGCTTAGAAAACAATTTTCTCAAGACCATTTTCACAGGTTAAATTGGCATCCAGATCTCAGTAGCAAACAGAAAGTCAAGAAATCGCTGGCCAACAAAATATGTAAAAATTTTGCTTTTAGTAGGTCATTTGTTACTGTTCTAAATACCTATCTGTAAGCTTTAAGAATATGTAAAGTATCTTTTTTACCACTATCTGTATTATACTTGTCACTCCTGGCCCTTTTTATTGTGCCTTGTGAAAATGAACATTGTAAGTAAAGGTGGTTATAGCAATGGCTTATAGGCAAATAAACTTACAAACAAAATCTCACCAAAAACTCAAACCTTTCAGCACACCCTCCAAGTATGCTTGGTATACCTAAAAATGCTGAAGGAATCAGTGCCCTTCTTTGTATTTTATATATACTTGAAGAATTCATTTTACTCTACCCCACAACAACAGTAACATTAAAAATGATGATGTTAATAACTATAACAACTAAAAATTAAATAGTGATTACTATATGTCAAGTACTATATTGAGTGATTTATCATTATTATCTCAATGTATCTTCACTACAACCCTGGGAAGTAGGTAGTATTATTTTCTCTACTTTATAGATAAAAAAAAACTGAAGAAAACCAGGATTAAGTGACTTATCTTTGATCATAGGTCTAGAAAGCATCTGAGGTCATATTTGAACTCAGATTTTCCTAACCAGGCCCAGTTTTATATGCACTGTGTCATCTAGCTGCAATTGGTTTGAAAAAATTAATTAATGATGATGGGATTTTAGGCCTGATTTTTGAATATGTGTTTGTTTTTTTCCCAGTGATGCCTGATAGAAAGGAGATGAAACTAGGAATGGAAATAATAACTTATTCTGTGAGCCTGGGAATAATTGGGAGATGAACCCATTAGGGGAAATTCATATTTTTTTAAAATCAAGGACTATTAGATTCTAATTTGAGTTTAGAGATGCTCATCACTAAGTTGCTCACTGACTAATGAATCACACTCCCCTGGAATTTCTTGAACACTTTCTAGTATGTTGATAGAGGGACTGGGGTATTGGCATTAGTGGAGTGAATGATCACAGTACAAATGTCAATTCATCCTTGAAGTATCAATCTAAATGCATTTTGTTTCAATTTCCTCTGTTGCTAGATTTAGCTTACTAACTTCCTGCTACAAGAAGACTTCCCAGATTTCCCTACATGTTAGTACTCCCTTACCCTTTACAATTAATTTTTTTCTTATATATCTACATATTGTTCCCTTCTTCCTCTCTACCTCTTATATTCTCTAGGTTTGTTTTTTTTTTTACCTTCTGTTATCTCATTCTTTTATAATATTTATTTTCTATACATTTATTTTTTATATACTTTACATATGCAACTGAGATGCATAGTGGGTAAGCTCCTTAAGGATAAGGACTGTTTTATCTTCATATCCCCAATGTTTAGTATAGCATCTGACACATAATAGGTCCTTAATAAATGCTCACTATTCACCCTATCAATTGCTGGTAAGAATACAATTTCTATTTAGTAATTTTATCTTTGCATCTTCAGAATGTAGGACACCTGATATATATTAGACACTTAATAAATTCTTATTGAATTGAATTAAACAAGCATTTTATTCACAAACTGAATCCAAAGAGAACTCAAAAGATAGAGCTTAGACACATAATATTTCTAAGTGCTTCTTGTGAATTCTCCAAGTCAGACTAACAACTATTCATTAAATACATACTGTGAAAAGAATATTAGAATTGTGAACCACTATAAAAATAAATTCATATTTGTATAGTATTGTATAGTGTTTCTCCCCAAAATGCTTGTTATCCAATAGTACAAGTATTATTATTCCCATATCATAGATGAGGGAAAAGAAGTTAATTAAGAGGTCCATGATTATATAATGAGTAGATTTCCAGGGCAGAGCTGAGTCTAAGAATAGTGCTATGAGTTTCAGTACTCTACTCCACTCACCACATCACTTTTATTTTTCCTTAAAAAGAAATAAGATTGGGGCATTTAGGTGGCTCAGTGGATTGAGAGACACACCTTAAGATGAGAGGTCCTGGGTTCAAGTGAGGCCTCAGACAATTCCTAGTTATGTGACACTGATCAAGTCACTTAAATCCCATTGCCTATCCCTAACCATTTTTCTGCCTGGGAATCAACACAAAAAATATTGATTTTGAGACATAAGGTAAGAGTCAAATATATATATATATATATAATAATGTATACATATACATATAATACACACACACAAATATACATGTATATATATGAGGCAGTGCCTTCTCTCAAGCTTTAAAATCTAGTTAACAGAGCAAAACTCCAAAACTTTGAACTCCCATTTTTATAAATCTAGAACTTCAAAATATTTTAGAAGCTATTTAATTCGGCCTCTAAATTTAATGAATAGGAACTTGAACACAACAAAGAAACATATCCACAAGCATGTCCATACTCATTAGATGAGGACTTGAGTAAACAATTAAAATTGCTGGTTTAAGTGTCTATCCTAGGTGCTGGTAGAGATATATAATGAATACAACAAAATCTTTATGTGTGTGGGGTGAAAGTGAGGAAGGTGGGAGAGCAAGGAAAAATGGGAGAAAGGAGAGAGGAAGGTAGAGGAAGGGAAAGGAAGGTAGTGGTCCCAGCCCTGTCAGGGGAAATTGAACAGAGCCCTTTGTGGGTTCTAATAAATGATCAGAGAGCAACTTTAGGATTTTGAATAGCTAGGCTTTATTTAGATTAGGAAAGGGAAGGTCTAGGGAAAACTAGGAGGTAGGAAGAAAGGGGGAAAGGTGCTATGAGAGAGATCAGGGTCTCAGGGTAGAGAAAGCTCCAGAGTAGAGAGCAGAGCTTCCAGGGTCAAGAGAGCTTCCAAGGTTGAGAGAGAAAAGGCGCCAAACTTTCTCTTTTATACTTTCCCTGACACCTCCCACAAAGAAAGTGGGAGTTGTCAGGAGAAGTTGTAGTAGGGATCCCTGGGAAACGTAGTCTTCCAGGGCTTACAACCATTCCAAATGACATACTTACCAATAAGGAAAATATAATTTTGTACTATTGACTTCCTTTCCATTTCCTGAAAGATCCTGGAAAAAATGTGTAAAAAGCTAGTGAATCTGAAATTGTGAAACATTTCATGAAAAGGCATATTTCCCATGCTAGTATGTCTTGTTGTCTAGAATAATACCAACTAATGTTATATGATGTAATGTGTGTGATATAATAATCTTTAATAACTGTGTGGCTATTGATTTCTTATGAGAAAAATTTTTAAAAATACACACATAGGGGGCAGCTGGGTAGCTCAGTGGATTGAGAGTCAGGCCTAGAGATGGGAGGTCCTAGGTTCAAATCTGTCCTCAGGCACTTCCTAGCTGTGTGACCCTGGGCAAGTCACTTGACCCCCATTGCCTACCCTTACCACTCTTCTGCCTTGGAGCCAATACACTATATTGACTCCAAGACAGAAGGTAAGGGTTTAAAAAAAAAATACACACATATATTCTCATAAATCCAAGGTGAAGAACTGCTGTTCTAGAATTTGGAGTTGGATGGTGACTTTTGAAGCCAGAGGAGGGCCCTGGTTCTGTAGTTCTAAGGTTACACTCATATTTCAAGACTGGGCAGTCAAAATGCGTAGGAGAGATATAAGTTGACATCTACTTCATTAAAAACACAGAAAGAAAACCTGATCAGTGACTATGAACTGTCCACACTGTAATTTTTCTCAAAGCAGGAATTTTATCCCTGTTTTTCTTCCTTTAGATAGCCTTTCCACTCTCTGGACTCTAATTAACCATCCTCACATCTTAATTTCCTTCATAGTTGAGCTCTCATATGGTTTCCTACTTAATAACTTTCTTATTCCAACTTAGTGCTCATTCTCTCTGTAAATTATTCATCTTTATAAATTGTATTCTTCAACAGAATATAAGATGGAGATAGGGGACTCTTTTGTAATATTATTTTTGTACCACTAATATAATTTCTTACACATAGCAGGTGCTTTAAAATGTTTATAGAATTGCTTTGAATCGATTCAGTTGAACAATAGGGCAAAGGTCTAATGGAGGTTCAGATGTTCAACTTTTTACAGACCTTTTCATTGGAGCTCAGATCTATGTATACAATTGTTATTTGATCCATTATTTAATCATGAATCATGTTCTTTGTTTATCCCTTGATTCCAGTTCACACATTGATTACCTGTTCTTCAAGATTCTAGATCACATACACACACACCTATAGACATTATTTATATGAAATTTCCTAATAAATGACAAATAAAAACACTAGTTCTAGTCCCCTACTAATACATAATTGATCTTCTTAACAAGGTATTATGTTCTAGAAAATTCGTGATTAGAAATTTGGAAAGTTCAGACTTTGATCCAATCTCAGGCTGTAGTTATAATGGTAATGATTGATCAGAAGGAAGAGAACCAAAAAACACAGCTGAGGAGCCACTTTATTAGAAAAAAGAATGAAAGAGAACTCCAGCTTACATGGGACACTGGTAAATGGTAGGGATATGTTAAAAATAGTTGTCAGAATGAGGATTTCTATGTGAGGGAAAGTAATGAATTCAGTTTGGTGAATTGGCAATCCTACTGGCAGCAGTAGAATAGGTAACTCTGGTGTTTGGAAAAGAAGTTGGGGTAAAGATTTGGGAGCCAATTACATAAAACTGATAAAGGCAAAAATGGAATTTTTAAGGAAGAAATTATAGAAAGAAGAGGACAAAGAATGTAAGCTGATTGAGTG
This sequence comes from Gracilinanus agilis, assembly GCF_016433145.1. Lineage (NCBI taxonomy): Eukaryota > Metazoa > Chordata > Mammalia > Didelphimorphia > Didelphidae > Gracilinanus > Gracilinanus agilis. The sequence continues at coordinate 367,842,031 of NC_058132.1, forward strand.
CAGGAACCACTTAATTTATGTTCTTGAAAACCTAGCAACAAGAACAGTTGGAACATCATAGATGCTTAATAAATTAATTTTGATTGATTAATCTCATGTTAGTTCTGTAATCCCTTTTCTCCAGAACTGAAGTTAATCAAAATACTCTTTTATCTCCTTCCTCTAATCCAAAGGTTCTCAAAAAGGGATTCATGATTTAAAAATAATAATAATAATAATTGGCTAATTATATTTAAAATAAATTGATTTCTTTTGAAATCCTACATTTTCTATTTTATGGATTTAAAAATCTTCCTCTAAGATGAGGTATATGGTCTTCTGTGGAGTATCAAACATATCCATAGCACACACACACACACACACACACACACACACACACACACACACATGCAAAAATAGTAACTACTGCTCTACATTTAAAAGAATCAAAACAATTGCTCATAGAGTTATGGAATTTCAGGACATCTGATCTAATCTGTACCTTGGGAAATAGCATGAAAATTAAAACACCTTTAAGGCTCTGTTACTAGTGTCAGCTTGGAAAAACACAATCACTAAAGTAGTCAGCAAGACAAAATCTTTAAGCAGGACAAGAGATAGTGATCAGTATTTGGTGGCCACACAGAGTCAAGTGCTTAATACTAGACAGAACTAAGGCTCTGAGACTCTGGGAACAGTGTATCTGGGAAAACCCACCTCTAAATATGATTTTTCAAAAGATTAATAGATCATAGGAGTCTTATATACCTTATGGGGAACTTAGGACAAGGAAGTATGGTTGATTTACTTTACAATGGCTACAACGAAATGAGGAATCCAGGGCTAGATTATCAGGGAGATGCTGATGCTTTGCAATGGATACAAAAGGAAGATTCTAGCCAAGGGTTGGACTACCTGGGATCAGATTTCTAAAACAAAAAGGGTACTTAAGATTTGATTTTCTATTAATCCCATCTAAACTGGGATCATTAAGTAGTTTAAGTTTTAAGGTCAATCTATGACTTCCCTTAAGGCAAGTTTTTAAGGGGAAATTGAAGGGTTCCCCTAAACCCAGTTGACACTAGTATCTTGATAAAACTGATAGAAAAAGGAAAAAGATAAATGTTCATGAAGCTAAGAGGAAAAGAGGTACACTAGAGTACAATTTTTGGAGCAATGAAGTGGCCCAATGATTTTGGAAAGCACTTTGGAACTAAATCCAGAAAGTTAATAAACTCTGTATACCTCTCATCCAGTTTTACCTCTAATAAGCTTATCCTATCCAGAGGAAAATGATTCATATGTACAAAAATATTTATAGTTGCTCTTTTTTGTGGTAGCCCAAAACTGAAAAGTAGGATATCCTCCTTAGATTTCAATTAGTACCACATCATGGTACATGGATGTAATAGAATAATTTAAGATGGACAATACCTGAGTAAAGAAAGAAAATCTTTATGAACTGACAAAGAATGTAATGAGAAGAATGACATCAATTTTTTTCTAATTTTAACAACATTCTAGAGGAAAAAAAAACTTTTAAAGACTTTACAATTTGATGAATAAATGATAAACTATAAGCCCAAAAGAATGAAGATAAAACATGCCAGGCACCTTGAACTTCAAATGCAAAAAGAGACATACTTTAGGACATGGATAATGTGGGATTTCTCTAGCTTGACTAAGTAGATATATATTAAGAGATTTGTTTTTAAGTTGTATTTTTTTTTGTCATTTTCAATGTGGCTAGGGGTAGGAGTATGCACAGATTAAATATAACACTTGTATCTTGATGAAAATTTAAAGGAAAATATTTCTACTTCAAAAGGAACCCACCATATTCATTCAGGCCTTACTTAGATATTCCTTAATAACCTATTCCTCTGTTTAGGCAGTTTATTTACTTTTGGACAGCTTTGTTTGTTAAGTAGGGATTGTCTATTCTGAGCCTCAAATGACATGATGAATGTATAGCATTTTGCAAACCTAAAAAAAGCTATGTAAATTATAATTAATAGTACTAGTAGTGATAGTAGTAGCAATAGTAGCAGTAGAGATAGTGTTAGTAGTAGTCATCATCTATAGTGTGAAGTGTTAAATTTTTTGGGTAGGAGTTAGAACAAAAGTCAGGAGAGCAATTTTTTAAACACAAAACAATTAGTTTATTATTAGGAAAATACAGATAGGAAATAGATCCCAATCTTAACTAAAATTTTCTAGAAAACCTTAAATCTATCTGCCTTCAAGAGAAGTGCCTTCTGCTGGAGCTAGGCCCTGGCCTAACTTTTCTGCTCTGACTATGTAATAATTTACCCACTATCTATCTACCTATCTACACAAGATAATCAATAATCAATAAGGCTGTTAAGGCCTTAAATCTGTTTCTCCGACTCCAACAGTCCCAGAGAAAGAGAGCAAGCAACACACACTCCTCTCTCCAGGGAACCCATAGACAAAAGCCCTTTTCCAACTGCCAGTTATAACTGACTAAATCTTAGTTTCACCCTTCTAACTGTTGCCAACTGACAGTTTGCGCAGCAGGGAGTCTTTTACCCAGAAATCTTTTTTCCTCCTTTTCTCTTAAATAGAAAAAGGGAGAAATTAAGAAAAACTCCCTTAACATATCCCCCTGAGATCCATTGGGGAGACTTGTCTCCCCAATGGATCTTTCAACTAAAACTATCCTATACTCTATATTTTAAACAGGGAGAAGTAAAGAGAGAAAGAAAAAAGGCAAAACAATTCTTGCAACATACAAGTTTTAAATAATATACAATCCCAAATATTTACAATTACAGAATCACAAAATTTATGCTATACTGAACATAAATAAAACTTATTCTTATTATACTCTACAGAAATAAGATCCTATATATATTAATCCAAATAAACCTTATAGTTACTATGCACAAAAAAATTAAACAAGAAAAATAAAAAAGAACCCTGTATACACACTATACACATCGAATATAATGCTCCCTGAGGTGGATCTAATATTAATATTCCCCCTGAGGTAGGTGTTGACTAACACTTATAACAGTTTATAACACTACAATTCATGTATCAATTAGTTATTATAATCCTTTAAAATATAGGTATTTTTATGCATTATTTTAAAATAGTAATCCTACATTTTATAATATAACATAAATTATACACTTATCTATTGAGTATTACTTATTCTATTTTGAACCTTTACAAAAAAAATCAAACTTTTTTATTGTACATTACTTGATGATGACTTAATTCCCTGAGCCTATTCATAAACTTTGAGTAAACCAAATGATGTTCAGAGAATAATCTGGTGATAAATGTTTAATATTTGGATTCTCTGGAAAAAAATTGCATTCATATTTAAGTTTAACCTGTATTATTAATACTTCACAAAGTCCAGAAAATTAATAAAATAATAAAAATCAAATTCTGATTCAGTTGACTTCTCAGATGTAAATTTTTGTACTGAAAATTTAATAATTGCCTGGTAAGAGCTAGATCCAGCATACCCATAGGTTTTTCTTAATCTAGGCCATACTTGCCTCAGTCAATGTTCCTAAGGTACTTATGTACCAGAATTTCTTCTAAACATGATTTATAATTGTTAGGAATAAGAGAAAAAGAGGAATATTTCTCAAAACCCTCACTTCAATACAAACAATTAAGTTTGAATAAATTGAAAATTATTGAATATTTGAATAAATGGACAATTAATTTACCTTTCTTCTTAATTGCAAGTACATCATGCATGGGAAATCTAAGTTGACAAGTGATATACACGAGACCATTTACCCCCAACTGATGACGTTAATGATTTCCTTAAACATTCAACATCATGAAAGCAACTGCAATTAATTCTATGGGGAAAATAGTGCAAATGAGCATCTGGTAAAATCTTTTACAGTGAGGTTTTCACATATATGAAGCATAATTAGACTAAATGAGGTTGGAACTAATTTTGTGTCACAGTTTCAATTCAATTTAGCAAGCATATTATTTAAAAGTCTATCATACACCAGGAAATGTTGATAAAAAGAAGAAAATAGCACAGCCCATTGTCATCAGGCTGTTCATAATATAGCAGTCAGTGAGGTGAAGCCTTTAGTTCCATTTTTTCCCTTTTTCCATCCAAATTACTGTTCAAAATTGTTCCACCATTCATTATTTCTCTAATATATGTTCAGTATTCTCTTATTATTTGCTTCCTAATACTGACCTATCAAAATGTCTTTATCTTATAAATATTATGTTTTACTCTTTTGCCTATCTAACTACAAGGCCTATCTACATACTGTCCACTCTCACCATCCACTTACTGTTACAATTAAAAGAAAAATTGTATGTATCCAAGACATTTTCTTTATTACTTTCACTTTATCACAATTACTTACAATTGTACTTCTATCATCACAGCTCTACTGAGATACTACTCCTACTCACCAAAGATTTCATAATTCCCAATGAACTTTTATTCTATCTTCTGAAAAGTCATCCTTATCATTTCTATAGTGTTTGCAATGGTAGAACATTCCCTGTTACTGGAAACTCTTTGTGCCTTTCTACTGTCCTTTTGATCACTTTCAAATAACTCTTCACAGTTTCATGTCTTGGAGTCATATAACATTATTCATACAGTTAATTCTTCAACCTATTGTTGTATCCAAATTTTAAGAGCTGACCCAGGTTTGATCATGACTGAAGGAATCACACTGATAATGCAATACTCAAGAAGAGGCTCATTCTTTACTAGCATGATGCCAGAGTCAGCAGGCAGAGAGGAGTTTGCAATACCGACCCCTTGGAATTCTTAGCAAGGGTTTTTATGGGGTTTCTGGATAAGGGGGGGCCTGGATACAGTCATCAAGGGAGGATTTTAGGGTCAGGAGGGTCAGGAAGCATCTGGCAAATATTCATTAAGGGGGTAAACATAGGCAAATATTTATTAGGGAGGTAATAAGATAGCTTCATGCTGGAAAACATTTTTAGGCTTATCATAGAGGGAGATAAGGAATACAGTTCTGGGAAACCTTTGTGTCTAGGGATTCAAGAGACTGAACAAGGAGGGGGCCAGGAAGCAGCTTGCCCAGGAAGGTGCTTACTGAACAGGCTGAATTTTAAGTCCAACACCATAAATTAAAGTAACACAAAGCCCCACAAAATCCTCTTTTAAGTATTTCCTATGATCAGGAATAATACTAGTAAAGATATTTATGACATAAGTGAGGTCTCTAAATGCAACTTCTAGAAAGTCTGATCTTTCAAGTCTAGTCCCATGAACTCTGACACACAAAATTTGAATTTATGAATCCTGGATGTTGTAGTTTAAATAAAACTGGGTTTATAATATGAGGAGGTTTAAAATATCAAACTTTGTTTCTTACCAGTTTTATGAGCTTAGTTAAGTCACTTTCTCTACTTGGAATTGAGGTTGTCCAAAAAATGAAAAGGATTGACAATAATTTTAAAGGTCACCTTCATCAAATGAATACTATGATCCTATCAACCTATAATCCAATAAAGTTCAATTTATTGTCCCTGAAAGCCGCCTATGTTAAGTAAGCACTATGTTGTTTACTGTGAGCCAGGGGTTTTCTTTTTAGCTCTTCAGGAGATTCAAAACTCTTTCTGACCACACAAGAAGTTTAAGAGTCTCTCTCCTAGTATAGTTTAGCAAAACATAACCTACCTGTCAGAGACCTCTGCTCTGTCCCCAGAATTCCCCTTAGTCCCATTTTCTCCTGACTGTTTTAAGCTCTTCTGTGACATAAAGTTTTAGCCTTTTTGAGGTCATCCGCAGTAACAGTTTCTGAAAAATTATAGGTTCTAATTTGGATTGAGCCATTACAAGGAACATATAAGGCTGAGGGATATAGAAGACATGGAGAAATATTCTCAGTGTACAAGAGTATCTCTATAGTAGATGCTTCATAAATTTCTGCAGGATGAATAAATGGATTACACTGAACAACCATTTTTTTTTGGTTGGGATGGGAAAAGTGCAAAATTTTCTATTCTTCCCTCAAGCATCAAATTATGTACTTTTAGTGGTGACTTTGGAGCTCAACTGGTACAAAGAAGTGCATGCAAACTAGTAAAACAGATTATTTTCCAATAGGATAATTAAAAACTCAACTCAGGCTTGATTTCTACCCTGTTTCCCAAAATTAGCCTTTCTTTACTGGTTTAAGCATTGATGCTTCTCCCCCAATTTACTGTTCTCAGTCAAAAAGGATTATTCAAGTCACCAATATCCCAATTGAGACTGTATTTCTCTTTAGAATCTAATTTATGCATGCCCTCAGTATTTGTATGTAATTCTCCTAAATCATTTTGCCCTAATGGCAAAAAAAAGTAAAGTCAGAACATGGAGTCTTCTTTCCTATTGAGCAAGGCTATCCTAATAGCTTTGTGAAATAAGCTTCATTATCTAGATTGAAGACCTGAGAAAAGAAAGGTTATGATATGTATGAGGTGATTGAGCTAGGTAATTATCAACAGAGTTGAAATTAGTGCTAACTTTTTAGTATACTCTGTTGAGTAATCTTTCCAGTGATCAATCTTGTTATTTTAGGTCAGCAGAGTAATCAAAAATGTACAGTAATAGCTATGTTGAGAATGAAAATCAAAAAATTCAGAACTAAAATGAATCTTAAAGTTCTAGCCCAGTGGTTCCCAAACTTTTTTGGCCTACCACCCCCTTTCCAGAAAAAAATATTACTTACCCCACCCTTGAAATTAATTTTTTAATTTTAATAGCAATTAACAGGAAACATAAATGCACCTGTGACCATCACCACCCTCCTGGATCACTACAGCACCCACCAGGGAATGGTAACACCCACTTTGGGAATCACTGGTCTAGCCCAATCCCCTAATTACAAAAATAATAAAAGGAGGCCTAGAGAAGCTAAATAATATACCAATGTCACACAGCTAGTTATTTGAGAGATGGAGGAGATAGGACTAGACCTGAATTGTTAAGCCTATCCTTTTTTTGTTATATTGCGAAAAAAGATGGACACAATACAATTCAGTTCAAAATAATTATTTATTAAATGGCTAATAGTACCAAGGAACTTTTCTAAGATATGGGGATCTACTGACCCCAAGAAGCTATTATTTCTAATAATATAGGTAAGCAAAATATCTAGGAGACTAAATACAAAATATATGTAGCTTAAATAACAAAACAGTTTGGTGGAAGAAGGCCAATCTGAATGTTTAGGGCTAATAAATTGCTCCCTTGCAAAAGAAACAACAGGTTTTTAGAAATGAGTTCAGATGAAATAGTTTTCACCCATTTATTCAGTAACTGAAATAGTCTTCAAGTCATCTAATTGATCATCTCAGCTTTTACAATCATGTTGTAATAATACCCAAAGGTGATGAAAATTTATAGCATCTCCTGTCACAATCCCCACCCTTCAATAAGAACAGTAAAAGAAGGAAAAATATATTGTGTGATATTAAATAACAGAAACCATTATAACAGGTGTCCTTCCAGTATTCCTCACTCAAAAATAAAATTTTAACTATTAACCAAATGTATGGCAGAAGAAGACACCCCTCCAGTAACCCTTGAAGAAAACAGCTTTTAAGCTGTCCACAGACTCTAGAAGCAGCGAAATGTTTGACAGGGAAGAAAATGGATTACTAGAATTGTTTGATCTGTCTTTCAAGGACAGAATTGAAACTCACACTCCTAAACCATGCAGATGTAGATCATTGGAAGGATATTCCTCCAAACACTTCAATGTGGGATATGGACCAACTATCCTCCCCTTCCCAAATCCTCCTTCATCTTCTCCTTCCTACTCTGCTATTTCTCTGGCTTGAGCTGCAGGCACAACACATTTCACAGTGTAGGTCACAATCATAGAATTGCAGAAAGACATCTTTCTGATCAGTTCAAGAATTTTCATAATTATAATAGCCCACAATTAGATTTCACTTCACAGTTACAAGACATTTTTTTCCTGAACATTATTTTATTTCTAACAATCAATAAACAATTTAGGCTCCTAATATGTGTCAGACATTTTGCTAAGCTCTAGGAATACAAAAAGAGGCAAAAGATAATCCTTGCCACTAAGACCCTTACTATTTAATCAGGGAACCAAAATAAAAAAGAAATATTATATATATATATATATATGTATGTATGTATATATATATATATATATATATATATATATATGGTATGTGTATGGGAGAGTGTGTGTATGTGTGTATGTGTGTATAAAAAGCAAGAAACATACAGGACAAATAAGAAATAACACAGGGGAAAAAAAACAAGAATAAACAGGGACTAAGAAAGACTTGCAGGAAGGATTTTAATAGAGATTTAAAGCACATCATGGAGGTGTAATTTTTTTTTTTTT
>NC_058132.1:367860167-367931308 GCF_016433145.1 Gracilinanus agilis
AGAGAGAGAGAGAGAGAGAGAGAGAGAGAGAGAAATAGAGAGAGAGAGAGAGAGAGAGAGAGAGAGAGAGAGAGAGAGAGAGAGGGGCAGACAGACAGACAGAGAAACAGAGACAGAGAGACAGAGACAGAGAGTCAGAGACAGAGACAGAGAGATAGAGACAAAGAGAAAGGAAGGAAGGGGGAGAAAGGCAGACAGACAAAGACAGAGAGACAGAGAGACTGTGAGAGTGAAAAAGGGGTTTTATGGGTAGAGAGATAGAGAGAACCTTGGAAGTTGTGTGTTTTGGAAACATTTTCTTATCCAGTCTAAATGTATTCTAATAGTTTGATGCTATATCACTTTGCATACTTATCATGCTGTAGTAATTAACTAACTTCAAAAAGAAAAATGCTTTATCTTAAATTTCAAGCCTCAAACTGGATAGAATCTTGCAAGTTTTCCATACCTGACTACTTGATGGTGGTTTGCGCAGGAATTATGACATAGGATAGCAACTGTGCAGGTTAATTAAGGAGGTGAATTTAACAGCATGTTAGAAAGGACTTCTGTCAGCAGGAGTAAGTAGTCATTGGAATAAGTTACACAGGGAAATGAAAAAGAATTAGTTCAGTAAGCTTTGCCACTTAATTTTCTCAGTAAAGGTCTAAATTTGAGGTTTCCAGAAACTGAATGTATCTCTCAGGATAATGATGTATAATATTTTCTTAGTAACAATTTTACGTGTCATGTCTGGCCCCAAGCTAAAAATAGCCTTTCCTACTCATAGAAGGGACTCATCTTCCTCCTGAGAGGAATAGATAACTTTTTATCTATTTTTATCTATTATCTATTTTTTTATCTAGAAAAAAAATTGTCAAAGTGAAAAAAGTACAATCTTTGAATTGAATTCTCTGAACCAAAGGAGGCGATACTTATCAAGGGACAGATGCATAGCAGAGGTGCATTTATTTTAAAAACACTTACCTTCCATCTTAGAATCAATACTATGTATTGATATTTATTTAGTTTTTATTTTTATTTGTTTATATTATTTATTTATTTATTTATTTATTTATTATTTATAGCCATGCTCTTTTTGGTGGCAAAAAACTGGAAAACAAGGGTATGCCCTTCAATTGGGGAATGGCTGAACAAATTGTGGTATACGCTGGTGATGGAATACTATTGTGCTCAAAGGAATAATGAATTGGAGGAATTCCATGTGAACTGGTAAGACCTCCAGGAATTGATGCAGAGTGAAAGGAGCAGAACCAGAAGAACATTGTACACAGAGACTGATACACTGTGGTAAAATCAAATGTAATGGAGTTCTGTACTAGCAGCAATGCAATGACCCAGGACAATTCTGAGGGATTTATGGAAAAGAATGCTACCCACATTCAGAGGAAGAACTACAGGAGTTGAAAAACAGAAGAAAAACAACTGCTTGAACACATGGGTTGATGTGGACATGATTTGTGATGTAGACTCTAAATGGCCACCCTAGTACAACTACCAATTATATGGAAATAGGTCTTGATCGATTGACACATGAAGAAACCAATGGAAATGTGGTGTTGGGGGGTGTTGGGGAGAATAAGAACATGAATCATGTAACCATTGGAAAAATTTTTCTAAAAAATAATTTTTTTAAATTTAAAATAAAAAATAAATACTATGTATTGGTTCTAATGCAGAACAGCAGTAAGGGCTAGATAATGGGGGTTATGTGACTTGCTCAGGGTCACACAACTTGAAAGTATCTGAGGTCAGATTTGAACCCAGGACCTCCCATCTCTAGGCCTAGCTCTCAATCCACTGAGCCATCCAGCTGCCCCCCAGTGTTGGATTTTAATAGTTTATAGTTGCAAATAATCAGTATTTAAAACAGGTTATAAAACACATCTTTAGTTTATGCCCCAAAGTTAACACACATGTAAAACTCAGATAGATTTAGTTGAGTATGATGGGAGATAGGATATCAAGAGTGGAACAGTGGAAAAGGAAATGTATTTTCTTTTTCATGTTTAGATTAGGGTATTTTAAATGTTCCTGAAATAATACATGACAGTATTGTGCAGTGAAGAAAATATTTCAAAGTCAGAACATTTGGGGATATATCTATATTTGGGTTTTGCTATCAAGTAAATGTATGACTATGATGCCTTAATTTTATAATGTATAAAATGAGGAAATTAATATCATTTTTCAAATACCTTTCAATTATATATATTCTACTTTTTAACCATAGAAATTATAGTTTTTCACTTCTTACCGCCTCCTGATCTAATTTAAGAGAGAGACACAGAGACACACAGAAAGAGAGACAGAGACAGAGACAGACAGAGACAGATAGACAAAGAGAATTATGGAGGGTGGGAGAAAGGGGGGAAAAGAATGGAGGGAGGAAAAGAAAGAAAAAGAAATAAGGAAGAAAAGGAAGAGAGAAGGAGGAAAGGCAAAAACATTGTTATAAACATTCAGTCAAGGAAAACCAATTCTTGTCCTGACCATGTCCACAAAATATTAATCTTCTTTAGCTTGAGTTTATTATATAATATATTAATACAATTTATAATATTAATAATATAAGATATATATGTATATCAGGAGGTGGGTAGCATGCCTTATCAATCCTCTGAAGTCATAGTAGGTCAGAGTTTTTAAATATTTCAACATTGTTTGCCTTTATAGTGTTGTTATTGTTTGAATTATCCTCCTAATTCTATACATTTTACTCTGCATCCAATTAAATAGGTCTTCTTGGGTTATTTGAAGATATTCTTTGGTCACTTTTTGATGCATAATGATATGCCATTATATTAATATATCATTATTTGTTTAGCCATTCCCTGATGGATGGGTACTACTTGATTTATATAGTTTTTTACCATTATAAGAACAGCTAATATAAATATTTTGGCATACAGAGATTTTTTTTCTTTTTCTTTTTCTTTTAAGTCAAAAAGTATTCATGGTTCAATAACTTTTGTAGTATTCCCTTCTGGCTCACTCTCCAGTCTGTTCTGCCTCCATATGAGCTATCTCATGTGATTGAGGATAACTCTACCCTGAGAGCTACATGCTGACTGGTCAATCTCTGCCTGAAATTGCTATACCAGGAGAAAATTCTGACATATTGCTTTTTTCTTTTCCAACTTACTTTCCTTTTGTAAGGGTTAAATGGTAGGAGTTTGACAAAAGTGAGAACAGTTTGATAAAAACACTTAGTTTAATTTGAGAAGTACAGATAAAATATAGACAGGAGAAAGAGAGATTATTACTCTAATAACTTATGATTATACCTAAATTCCTAATCCTAACTAAAATTTCTAAAAACCCTACTCTAAATGTCTTCAAGGACAGGTTCTTCTGCCTGGCGAGGCCAGGCCTATATAACCTACTTTACCTGTAAAATATTTATTAACTACATATCTACACTAATTTAACAGAAATTCATCACCCATGAACTAATTAAATCCATTTCTCTATCCCAACTGTCAGTATTAAAAAACTATCAACCTTGGCCCATGACTGAGAGACTGAGACTGACTTCCTGCTCCCTCCAGGTCCAGAGGCAAAAGCCCTCAAACTCCCAGCTGTCTCTTTCTTTAACCTCCTCATCTCCTCAATAATGGAATCTTCAGGTCTCTCTCTCTCTCTCTCTCTCTCTCTCTCTCTCTCTCTCTCTCTCTCTCTCACACACACACACACACACACACACACACACACACACACATGTCTTTCTGCTCTTACTTAGAAATCCTGCACACTTTCCTGCCTCTTAAAGAGACAGAGGGAGAGATTAAGAAAATCCCTTTAACACTTTCTGATCCATCTACTGTTGTAAAGGTATTGGACCCTTGTTGATTATTGGTATGGGTATTACCAATACCTGTGTCTTCATTGAACAGGCTGTTGTTTTGATTGTTGAGAAAGAAGGCTTCTCAAAGCAGTCTAAAAGAATTCTTGCTCAGACCAGTTATATAGAACTCTATTTATTGTAGGTATAAAATTAAGGAAGGGAAAGTAAAAGGAAGACAGGAAGAAAAGTAATTCTTATGTTTATGTAAGGTACTATTCTAATAATTTCTATCTATAATGACCCAACCAATCTGGTCTGTGAGGACATTCTTCTGCTTTGAACAGAGTCAAGGCTATCCTCTTTCCCTATTTATCTAAACCCCAAATTCCTTATCTATCTATCCCAATCTAAAATATCAACTTATGACAGAGAGGAATAAGTCAGGCTTATCTTTCCAGATGCTTGGATTTGATTTCAAGCTGGTCAGAAATTCCACTGTCTTGTTCACCCAAACAGGTCAGACTTTGCTGCCACCTATTGGGCCAAGCACTGGTACTGCACCCAACAATCTCCTCTGACCTGATAAGATAGATTTTCAAAATGTGAATTCACCAAGATTTTCCAAACTCACAGAGCCCCTCTTTGGACAACGTTCCTTGAACCAGGTCAGTCCAAAAGGGGAATCATTGGTCCAACTGTCTTTCTCAAAGCTCCTTGGGAATATTCTCTCCCATCAATCATCTCTGAGATTCCATTCAGATTTTTTTTTATTTTTTTTTTTTGTATATTTTTTAAACTCTTAACTTCTGTGTATTGGCTCCTTGGTGGAAGAGTGGTAAGGGTGGTCAGTGGGGGTCAAGTGACTTGCCCAGGGTCACACAGCTGGGAAGTGTCTGAGACCTAATTTGAACCTAGGACCTCCCGTCTCTAGGCCTGACTCTCAATCCCTGACTCTCAATCCACTGAGCTACCCAGCTGCCCCCTCCATTCAGATTTAAAGAAAACCCAACTCACTCATCTCTCTTATCTCTCTTATATATCTATGAATAAATTTTGCTAATTAATCCCATTCCTTAATAAAATATTAATTAATTAATGAATATTTCCTTACACTACATACAATGTGTCTTGCCCTCAAGAGATTATTCTATTTTTCCTCCCATCTTTTTCTCCTTTTCCTTCTTTGTTCCTCCTCTGCTTCACAGTCCCTCTTTATGCCTTATCTTTTATTATTCTTTCTTATCTATCCTATCTTTGTCTATCTCTTAATCCATCCATCCATTCATTTATCTATCTATCTATCTATCTATCTATCTATCTATCTAATTTGTTTTTAACCTTATTTCAAATTGCTTTCCATGATATCTAGAATAACTCATAACTCAAAAACAATTCATCAATATGTCTCCTTTCCTCCAGTCACTCCAGCATTTTCCATTTTCTTTTTTGTCACTTTTGACATTCTGATAGATGTGAAATGGGAACTCAGAGTTACTTAAACTTGCATTTCACATTGTGACGGCATGCAAATCAAAATGATCCTGTGACTTCACCTCACACCTTGTAAATTGGCAAGATATTAAAGGTGGGGTTAGTGAATGTGAGAGGATTTGTGGATTTGTTGGTGGAGTTATGAATCAGTAAAACAACTTAAGAAAGCAATTTGGAAATATGCAAATAAAGTAACTAAAATCTCCTCACCATTTATTGACCCAGAGATTCCATTATTAGAGGTAAAAGATACCCAAATATTAATATTAGCCCTTTGTGATAGAAAAAAAATGGAAAATAAGTAGAAGCCCAATAGGAAATAAACTAATTGTAGTTCATAAATATAGTGGAAAATTACTATATTATATGATATGATGAAAATATGTAACTGATGCAGAGTAAATAAAACAGACCCAAGGAAAAACATGTATAAAGACTGCAATGTGTGTATATAATTAAAAAGGTAAAAGTATACCTTTTTTAAAAAGGTTAATGTATTTTAAAGTATATTATAAAGTATAAAAAGTGAATCAAAAAAGGGATACAAAAAATATCCCCACTCTACCTTTTTTGCAGAATTAGGAGAATCCTAGGTGTATGCTTTGTATATATTGATTTTTTTAATTCTATTGATCAGTTATTCTTTTATTTTGTATTAAAATTACTCTTTGTCATATATGGTGATTCTCTGGTCAAAGAAAAACATGAGGTACTGGGAGAAAGTATAAAGAAAAATAAGAAATGTCAATAAAATTTTTTTAACTTACATTTTTAAAAATGTGGGAAAATTGAGATACTAATACACTGTTGAAGGAGGATAAAGAAACTTGGATAAGGAGGATAAGAGCAATTTGGAACTATGCTCAAAGGCCTCTAAAACTGTGCATACTCTTTAACCCGGCAATATCACTCTTAGGTCTATATCCTGAAGAGATCAACGATAGGGAGAAATGATTTGCTTGTACAAAATTGTAAATTGAAGCCATTTTTAAATTTTATTTCCTTCATGATTTTTTCCTTATGAGTTATATGTCTTACTTCACAATGTTATAAACGTTGAAATATGTATTGCATGAGAACCTACATATAATATATATGGTATTATCTGCCATGTCAGGGAGAAAGATGGGAGGGAAAGAGAGAACATGGTTGACAAAATGTAAGAAAATCATTATTAAAGTTGTCTCTACATGAAACTGAGAAAAGATATGATAAAAACGACATTGTAAAAACAACATAATTTTAAATATTTTCTTTCCTTGTTCCTTGATACTAAGTAGAGTCAACACTGCTAATGACTTTAATTCAATATAATTTCATTTACAAATAAAATAAATAATAGGAGATTATATAAAATATCCTTAAAAGATCTGGTTCATTTTACCTTAAAAATACCTAATGATGTCTTCTTGGCATTTTCAGCATTAAAGGGTTTGCTCAAAGGGGTGGTACTACGTAGAAGATCAAGAGCAGAGTTTCTGTTTGCCATCTTCCTCTTACTATCACCTCAAACCTGGTTGTGGGTCCCATGTGAGCTAAATGGCAGAGACCTCATTCTAAACTGCAGGTAAAAGTTTATTCATTGTCCTGTTTGAATTGTTCCCTGAGTGTATCACTGCTAATCTGTCACAATATCTTGTTTGATATTTTGACAACCAGAACTGCAAAGAAAACATAGTTAAGTATAACTCACACCTGTTCTGAAATGCATTTTGCTGCCATGGATGGAGGTAGACAGATTCCCTGCCAGATGGAATGGAGCATTTATCAGTACCCAGACATGTCAGTGACCAGGTGTTACAGCACAGTAGCAAGAAGAAACTTTTTTTTAATATTCATGCTATTTATCCACTTTATTAGTTTGCTTTTGTTTAGAGAATTCAACAAGGATGTCCCATAAACTTTCCATATATTCCTTTTTCTTGATGACAGTTTTATTTTACCATTGGTTAAGATGGCATTTTCCTCCACCTTCTGACTTTAATCAAAGCTGAATTTGCAAACAGACCCAAGTATAAACTCTTCCTCTTATTTTACTGAATTTAAAAATTACTTCAGTTCTAGAAGATAAATGTTTCAAAAATACTTTCTAATGAACCCATTTTTGTCTTTTCTCCTTAAAACAAATAGGAGACATGATATTTGAATCTTTCCAAATGTTAACTCTTTGCTGTTTTATTTCTGAATTTTACCCAATGACTGTCTAGTCCAAATATTCATCTGTATATCCGGAAATTGAGCCTCAGAGAAGTTAAATAAACTACCCAAGCTAAATACATATTAAGCAGTAAAATGGTGATGAGAACCCAAGTTCTTTCATTCTAAGCAAACAGTATTATTTTTTAAATAACATCAGCAAGCTGTCAGTGTTGTTTCATTTTATTTTTGCTACTGGGATAGCACATCTCATTTAGGCATACCCATTGTCTAGAAGAAATAGACAAAAATACTTAACCTGTTATTAAATGCCCTCCATAATCATTCTCTAAGCTAAATTTTCAACTCTATTTCATATCTTTTCCCATCATATTTTCTCTATATTCACTGAGCTGAAATAACCTTTATTGCCAGGCCCAGAATAGATCTCACACCTTCCTACCTTTGTGCCTTTAGTCTATTAATGATTATATTGAAGATTATATGTTATTAGATGGCAGCTCCACTCCACCTACCACTGACTCATATTTATTAGTTCACCAAAATGCTTTAGTCTTTTTCATGTATATTACAATCTATCCCTATTTCCTACATTTTATGTTTTTTTTTTATCTACATAGAATGTTCATTTATCTCTATTAAATTTTATCTTATTAGATTCACTGGAATATTTCAGTTTTCCAACATCTTTCTAACTGTTGATTTAGCCAGTTGAAATATTCCATAATTGACCATCTATACTATTGTGCAAATTTGCACATTTGTTAAGCAAGTCATTTATATTTTCATAAAAGTTATTAATAGATTTGAATTTAAAAATAAATAGAGCCATTAACAAAGAAATTCAGCTAGTTTAATTTTGTTTGGGCAGGGATATTACCTCGTTATAAACCTATCTAACTGCACTATCATATAGTCGATATGACCTTATCTTGTACATAAATATATCATAAGAAACTTAGTCCAGTCTCCATCTCAAATAAACAATATAGGTTTGGCTTATTTTTTTGACTCTCAATCTAGGAACATCTTTAAAAGGTACATAAATTAATTTGCCAAAATCTTGTACTTAGGAAACTCATACTTTTCTGGTCTACTGCTAGCTTTTCTAAGTGTTCACAATCTATTTAATCATATGTTCTAGACTTTTTTCTAAGAATGAAATTATGTTCTTAGAATTCTTGGAACCAATCTTTTTTTTCTCCTAGAAAATCTTTCAAAAATCTGAACACTTGCCCATTTCCACTAAAAGAAATATAAAATCTCAAAAATTTAAAACAAGCTCAGGGATTATTATTCTACTCAATATCTAAATAAGAATGCTTTTTAAAACTGACTTTAGCAAATATTTATTGACAACAATCCATATCAACAAGCTTCTGTTTTAATATCTCCAGTGAAGTGAAGTCCATAACTTTCTGAAGCAGTATATTACAGAAAGTCTTTAACATCCCTTTAACCTATAAGTCCTATGATCTTTGATGAATAATGGAGATTGGAAGAAGATCTAGAAAGCTCACAGGCAACATTAAGAGATAGAAGGGAAGACCAAGTATTCAATATGACCACTTAGAAGCAGGGAAAGTTGAGTCCTCTGTGAAAACTCTTCTACACTAATCAAAAACAAAGTGCTTGAGGGGGTCAAAAAACCTAATCCATCAACAGGACAGAGCCAGGGGACCCTCCTGCTCAATTCAATTTAAAAGGCACATAGAGAAGGCTGTTCTCAGGTTTAATGAAAAGAAAGAAAGAAGGCCCCAGGACCTCTCCCCCACCTATGTTATATAAAATTTGGGAGTTGTGATGGATTTAATTAGAGATTGTCACGATAGTAGTTAGGGCTATAAGATCCTAATGAGTCATCTAGATAAAATAGTGATCCGAAAAAGTCAACCCAAAATATAGTTGGTACAGTAGAAGAATTGTGTGGAATCTTCTTACTCCAGTCCCAAGATAGCAAACAGTTGGTTAGGGCTAGCAAATCTGAACCTGAGGAATCAGCTGATTGGAGAACACAACTGACCTCTTGTTCTAGCTGAAGCCCTAACAAGTTGAGGGAGATAACTATATTCCTTTAACTGAGAAGTTAATAGATCAGGATGTTAGGACTATCAAACTAATTAGTTAATCAACTTGTTCTGATTGTGGATTACTTTTAAATCTTTGATGATGGTAATACTAAAGGTAAAACCCTTTCCCTGGCTGTCACAGGACTCTGACAACTGAAGCCTCTCACTGGAACTTTTGACAATTGCAGGAGTAACAGTAAAGAGGAAGCCAGCAACCAATGTTATGATAGAGGGGATAGAGAGGTTTTCCCCTAGGGCCAAATATACACTGGGAGACTTTGAGGGGGTGACACCCCAAAACTGGGCTACCTGGATGGTCATGCTGCCCCAGAGGAGTTGGGGGAAAGGCTTCCCTGTAAGATGAGTTAGATGGTACCACAATCTGATTCTGAATGAGGGCAGGGTTCATGCAAGACTCCCCTGAAGTCAGTCAACTTCACAGTGGGTGGTCTGGCTCCAAGATGGAGGCAGTTACACCAAGCTGTGATTCCCCTCTCCCTTGTTGTCCCTCTGAAACTCTATCTGACTAATGAATGGCTTTTATTAATCACAATTCAGGGATTGGGGAAAGGGGTGAAGGGCAGAGGGATTTGGGGTGCCCTCTTCTCTATTTCTATGGAGTCTATCATTCAGGAGGGAACCTTTGGGGTTCCTACTCCCAAGCTTCTTCTCTCACCTCTTCTCCTTCTGTTTCTATTTCTATTTCTATTTCTATCCTTTTCTATAAATTGTAAGTTAGATCAGAAAGGGTCTCTCAACAAGGTTGGGATATGGGTGAAGGAGACAAAGAGATCACTCCCAAAATGGAGTCCAAACACATAGCTGACTCTTGCTGGGTGAGATGTGAAGGGATGTTTGACCAGGGAATCAGGGTTTCAATGTCCAAAGAAAGATCCTCAGGAAGCCCTCGGGACTGGATCTGAGGTGGGATGTCCTTCGCTGGAATCCTTATCCTCCTCCTCCTTTCTCCAGAGCCTTTTCCAGAATCCTCTCTGGTCTCAACTGCCAGTAACTGTCACCAACTGTCAGCCACTCCTTCTCTGGCTCCTTTTGTCCCATCCCCTTGCACAATTCCATCCTTACATAGGCAAGTAATGCTGGGCTTCTTGCAAATATTAATTTACTTGTTGGAGAGTTCAGGTAAGAGGGGAAATGAGGTAGATGAGGGAAAGTGGGAAATGGGATTTCCTAAGTTGATCTAAGTTGATAGCCAGTTGTTGGATCTTCAGATGATGGTTATTGATCAAGAATCTTTGTATGGTTGACAGCCTGGCCAGGCCTGGGTTGCCCAGCACAAGGTCAAAGTTGACCCTGCTGATGATGGATTTTCTTGGTGTAGTTCATCTTATTGATAGTAAGTCAGAGAACTGAGGATGATGGATACAGTTGGATGAGTCTATAGTTGAAAGTTGGTTTGTGAGTGATGAGAGAATAAGCTATGCCTAAGTCCTAGTCCACCCTTGCCCAATATCTCAAAACTTAGACCAAGAGTGGTTCAAATCTGTTCCTTATATAGGCAATTTTCTAACTGCTCTGGCTCATGCCAGACTCATGCCACGCTCACAACACCTCAGTTCATTCGGCATTCTAAGCAGTTAACTGTCAATCACTTTTGACTCAACATGGCTGCCATTAAATTTCTTTACAATTATGCTGCTTTTGGTTTTGATAATTTTCAATTTGACTATATCGGGATGGTTATTTCTATGAGCCTTACTACTCTATGCTTAACTAAATATCTTACCCTATATCTATAACTATACCAAAATAATAAATTTGTCTGCTATGCTATTCCCTAAACCATTCTATTCTTCCTATGCTAAGGTAGGATGTAGAGAAGAGCTTTAAATAGGAAAGAATGGGGTTTTCATACATATAGTGAACAAAATTTGAACACAGTCATAGTCAACAATGTAACTTTGTAACACAATATATAGCAACTTTTAAACTTTGTAACCTTTTTCTTAACTTGCAATATGGCTATGCATAAATATAAATAAGTTATGTGTATAAAGACTTCTGTCACTAGGTCACTGCAACCAAATGTTTCAACATTAACACAACATTTCCTAACAATTTTAAATTCCTATACTATTTGTTATTGTTAGTCTAAATGTGTTAGTTATATGAGTAAATTTCTATGCTATATTAGAATGTTAATTTGTTAGTGAGATAACTATTTAAGCTAATAATATTCCCTGACTAAACCTATCTAACATATGTATAATCCTATCTAATTAAACTTATGTCTATAATTTTCTGTCCTTGTGCTACCTTCATATAAAATTCCCTGACTATTCTGTCCCTAAGGTTAGTACAGTGTATCCCTATGAGTTAGTTTTATATAAATACATATATACAATCTTTCCTTCTGTGAACTTTTTACAAATGGAAGCAAATCAAGCACTGTTAGCCAGATCAAGAAATAAAATTTTTTCCCTTGCTATGGTTAAAGTACTTCTTTACCTTAACTATGTGCAATATATACAAGTATGTACATGTGATGTCAAATTATGTTCCTTATGTTTGACACATGACCCTTCTTGTTCTGTAGTGCTTCATACTCACCTCTTCCTTTAAAATTCTCCTGTCAGCCAGCCATGGTTTATTGCATGCATTCTAAATATCTGCATACAGTGACCTTTATGACATGACTGAAATATGAGTATGTTAACTTTATACAATTCAAACCTCATCTTCTACACTTGACCATGGTATTGTTCTCCTCTTGTGGTGATGTTGTTCAGTTCACACAGTTGTTCAACAGTTCAATTGCCATTTGTGTAGTCCTTTTGCTTTGTCCTTGCAATGTCCTTGCAATGTTCAGGTATCTTCAGGCCTTCATCTATGCCATTTACATCTTTTTGACTGCCATCTGAAATTTGCCTGATGAACTTGTCACCTTCACTTATCTAGAATTGTCAGTTGTGTGATTGTGTTGAATTGTGTTAAAAATTTTTGTGTTGCCACAAAAAATTTCTTGATTTTTTGAAAAGATGTTTTAAATACTGCTTTGCTCTGTTATTTTACAAGCTGGTTCAATCATTTAATCATTGATATCACTGCTTTGATTTAATGCAACTTGTTCTTTTGACTGCTGCTACTTTATGGCTGGGTCTTGTTGTTGAGGCAATTTTTGGATAACAACATGTGTGACATGGAACCATGGATCTCTGTTTCTTATTTTGATGGCTGTAGGGGTTACTAAAATAATTTCATGCGAGCCATGCCACTTTGGATCCATGATTGATTTTCTATTGAAATTTCTGATATAAATTGTGTTTCCAGGTTTATAATTGTGTAAGCTAAAGTCAAGTGGAACTCTTTGCTGGATTAAGGGTAATCTATGTAAATCACCTAGCCTTTCTTTTAACAGCTTGATATATTCATATAATTTGCATTCCTTTCCTAGATGTGATAATATTCTGTCTTCTGAGGTGTTATGCCATGCCAGGGCATTTGACCATACAGTAATTCAAAAGGCGATAGATGGGTGATACTATTTGGTTGACTTCTGATATGAACTAAAGCAATTGGTAAAACATCTGGCCATTTTAAGGGCGGGTAAGAAATTGCACAGAGTTTCCCAATCAAAGTTTTAATCTGTTTATTTATTCTTTCAATCTGGCCCAATGACTGCAGCTGATAGATCTCATGTAAATGCCTTTTTATCCCTAAGCTTTCATAAATGTTGTGTAAATTGTGATTTACAAAGTGACTACCTGAATTGGATGCAATAATTGCAGGGATGGAGAATCTTGGAATTCTTTCTTTCAGTAAGATCTTAACTACAAATGCTGCATTATTATACCTGGCTGGGAACACTTCTGGCCACTTGGTAATCTATCCACAATTACTAAATCATATCTATACCCTTGGTATTTTGGCATCGTGGTGTAATCAATTTGCAAGCATTCAAAGGGAATGTATGCTAGTTGTTTCCCTTCAAGGTTTTTGACTTTGGTAATGGCTTGGTTGCAATGCATGCAAATTTTTCTCCTCTGACATATTCTCATAGCAATTGTGGCAATGACTTTTGCTGTCCAGTGTTTTTGATGGAGTTAGCCAGGGCAAGAGTTCCATAATGCCCTTCCTCATTTAATGCATTGCAGAATGTGTAGTACAGCACTTTCAGCAAAATGGGTTTTCCTGCTGCTGACATCCAGATTCCATTCACTATATTTGCTCCAAGATGTTCTTTCCAGTCTTTCACTTCCCATGGAAAATATGTATTTTGTAAATCAGTTTCATCCACTAAGGATAAGTTTAGGACTGAATATTGTCCAAATCTAACTCCAAATTTTGCTGTGATGTCTTCCCTGTGGTTGCCTAACTCCACTGTTCCTAATAATTTCTGATGATTTCTGCAGTGAATTACAGAGACTTGTGCTGGTAATTGAAGTTCTTGCAGGACATCACTAATCAATTGTCCATATGCAATTTCTTTTCCATTACAGATTATAAATCCATGGTTCCAGATATCACCAGAGCAATGTACCACCCCAAATGCATATTTCAAGTCTGTAAAGGTGTTAACTCATTTGTCTTTTGCAATTTGAAATGCTTTTGTAAGTCCTAGGAGTTCTGTACCTTGTGCACTGATTTATGATGGTAAAGCTGAATACCATAAACTTCAGTCTGTGTGACTACCACAGCTCCAGTATCGTTTCCCATTTACCAAGTAGGATGAACAATTGGTATAGAGAGTCATATTGACATTGAATAGAGGAATATCATATACATCCTCTTTCGTCTTCTGCATGATCTGCAAGGTATCTTGACAGTTATGAATGCTTTCACCCTCCAATGGCAAATCAGGTAACAGTGTAGCTGGATTAAAGTTCTTGCACTGGTGGAAAGATAAGTTCTCATTTGTTAGTAACACTGCTTGAAATTGATGTAGTCATTGGGATGTAAAAGCCTGCAGATGAGTATTGTTCAACATTGATTCTATTTGGTGTGTTTAATATAATCTGAGTTCTCCTCCCAATATCAAGTTTGATGACTTTCAAACCATTGTTGCTGCTGTGGCCACTGCTTTTAAGCAACTAGCCATTCTGTGGAGTACTGGATCAAGTGTTGAACTATAATATGCAATTGGCCTTAACTTATTCCCTAGAGTTTGCATTAGCACACTACACGCAATCCCCTTGTCTTCGTGGTTAAATAGATGGAATGGCTTCTCGTGATTTCGGATCCCTAAGGCTGGTGATAGAATTAAAGCCTTGAGCTTTTCTATAGCATGCTTGTGCTCTTTATTGAGCTTCAATGGTTCTGTGACTATGTTCCTGATTAGTGCTGTTAGTGGTTTTGCAATTAGGGCATATCCAGGTATCTACTCTCTACAGAAACTCATTATGCCTATGATTGTTCTTAGTTGTTTCTTTGTTCTAAGCAAGCTCAACTTTTGAATATCTGCAATCCTCTTTTTGAAAATTTTCCTTGTGCCTTTCTCTAGAATGAAGTCTAGATATTCCACTTTCTCTTTCACACATTGTAATTTGGCTTTATACACTTTATGACCTCTTTTGCATAGTTCCTTTAGTAAATGGACACTGTCTCTTTGGCATACAGAAGCAGATGGTGACATTATTAGGATGTCATCTACGTAATGTACCATTTTGCTCTTAGTGAAGGTGATTGATTCTAGATCTCTCTGTAAAATCTGGCAAAAAATGAAGTTGAATCTGTGAAGCCCTGAGGAATTCTGGTCCACAAGAGTGACTTTCCCTCCCAAGAGAACGCAAACAGCTTCTGGCTGTCTCTGTGCAGAGGGATGAAAAAATATATGGAATTGAGATCAACAACTGTGAACCAGCCAGCTGTATTTGGTATTTCAGCGATGATCTGTGATGGACTGGGTACTCCTGCATGGGTCTTCTTTACATAATTATTGACAGCCTTGAGATCTTGGATCATTCTCCACTGAGTTTTGCCCTCTGAGTCTAGTCTTGGTTTCTCAATTGGCATTATTGATGTATTGAACTCTGAGAAACCAGGGACTAGTATGCCTTGTTCCAGGTGATTTTGGATGATTAGTCTGACTCCATACATAGCTTCTCTACTCAGTATAAACTGAGGAATCTTAGGTGGTATGCCTTCTTTGATTTCTATTTTGAAAGGTTTGACAGACAGGATTCTTCCAACCTTTATTGAGTTTTTAGCCCAAGTTTCATCTGGGATGGTATCTGGTATTTCATATATGTTGTTCTCATGTTGGTGTTCTGATGACTAAAAAGCCAGCAATGAAATTCATTCTTTAAAACTTAGAATCCAACAACTAGAAGAAAATTCTTTTATAAGGCAACAAGATTCTATAAAACAAAATCAAAAGAATGGAAAAAATTCATGAAAATATGAAACAATTCATTGATAAAATAACAGACCTGGAAAAGAAATGCAGAAGAGACAATTTCAGGATTATTGGACTATTGGAAAATCATGACAAAAGAAAAATCCTGGATATCATTCTACAGAAAACTCTCTAAGAAAACTGCCCTCATATTCTTAAACAAGAGTATAAAGTGGAGATTGAAATAATTCACAGATCACCTCCTGTATTTAATCCCCAATTGACAATGCCCAAGAATGTTATATCCAAGTTAAAGAACTACTAGGCCAAGGAAAATATATTACAAACTTCTAAAAAGAAACCATTCAGATATCATGGAGCCAAAGTTAGGATAACACAGGACCTGGCTGCATCCACATTGAAGGACCAGAAGGCATGGGATATAAAATTCCAGAAAGCAAGGGAACTGTGTCTACAAGCAAGAATCAACTACCCAGAAAATTGACTATATTCTTGCAGGGGACCGTATTGTCAGTTAATAAAATAGAAGACTTCCCTAAAGAAGAGATCAGCCTTAAACAGAAAATCTGAAACTCAAACAGAGAACTCAAGAGAATCATAAAAAATGTAATTAAGAAAGGGAAAACAAAAACAAAAATACATCCCTCCTTTCTTAAGGGATCCAATAAGTTCAAATTATTTGTATCCCTATAAGAAAATTGGTAATTGTAATTATCATCAGGGTAGCTAGAAGAAGTATCCTTAGAGGGCACACTGACAAACTATATAGGATGATACGTTAAAAAATTTACAAAAATATACAAAAAGAACTAAAGGTAAAAAAGAAGATAATACTAAGAGAAATGGGGAAAGAGACAAAATGTGGTAAATTTATATTTCATAAAGAAGCTCATGGGGGAGGAGGGGAGAAGACCAATACAATGGGAGGGGGAAAGAGGTTGGAGACAGGTAATACTTTACTCTAAAGCACATTGAAATTGACTTAGAGAGGGAAGAACAATCAGATCTATTGGAGCAGAGAATTGTACTGTGCCCTATATAGAAGTAGAAGGGTAACAAAAAGACTGGTGGGGAGGGAGAAATACAAGGGAGGGAGAAGGTGGAGGGTTGATTAAAGGGCACTATAGTAAGAGGGGAATAATTAAGAGGGGATGCATGGGAAGGAAAGTAACATTAGAGAGGGGAAGGGAGAGATTGAATAAAGGTGAAAAGTTGGAGGAGAATGTAAGAGAGATAAGAGAAAAGTCAGAATCAAAGAAGGAAGTCAAAATGGAGGGGAATACACACAGTAATCATAAATGTGTTTGTGAATGGAATGAACTCACAAATAAAAAGGAATCAGATAGAAGAATGGATTAAAAACCAGAATCTAACCATATGTTGTCTACAAGAAACAAACTTAAGCACATAAACATACAAAGGGTAAAAGTAAGAGGATGGAACAGATTTTACTGGGCTGCAACTGAGACAAAGAAAGCAGGAGTAGCCATTATGATTTCAGATAAAGCTAAAGAAAAAATAGATTTCATTAAAAGAGATAAGGAAGCTAATTATATTTTGATGAAAGGCAGTATAAATAATGAAAAGATAGCAATACTCAACATATATGCACCAAATGGCACAGCATTTAGATTTCTAAAGAAGAAACTAAAATAGCTTAAGGAGGAAAGAGATAGTAAAACCATACTAGTGGGGACCTTAACCTTCCTCTATCAGATGTAGAAAAATTGAACCAAAAAATAAATAAGAAAAACGTAAGGGAAGTGAATTAAATGTTAGAAAAACTAGAGCTAATACATATCTGGAGAAAAATAAATAGGGATAAAAAGGAATATACCTCCTTTTCAGCAGCACATGGCATATATACAAAGATTAACAATGTATTATGGCATAAAAACATTGTAAACAAATGTGGGAAAGCAGAAATAATAAATGCAATTTTTCAGATCATAATGCAATGAAAGTCATAATCAATAAGGGCTTGTGGAAAGGCAGATTTAAAATTAATTGGAAACTAAATAATCTAATTCTTCAAAACTGGTTGGTCAAAGAACAAATCAAAGAAATAACGAATGATTTCATTGAAGAGAATGACAATGATGAAACAACTTATTAAAATCTATGGGATGCAGACAAAGTAGCCCTCGGGGGAAAATGTATATGCCTGAGTGCATAAATCAACAAAGTAGAGAGGGAAGAGGTCAATGAATTGTGCATGTAACTCAAAAAACTAGAAAGAGAACAAATTAAAAGTCTCCAGATTAAAACTAAATTGGAAATCCTAAAAATAAAAGGAGAAATTAATAAAATTGAAAGTAAAATAGCTATTGAACTAATAAATAAGACAAGGAGCTAGTCCTTGGAAAAATCAAATAAAATAGATAAAGTGCTGGTTAATCTAATAAAAAAACAGAGAGAAGAAAATAAAATTAATGGTATCAAAGATGGAAAGGGTGATCTCACCTCTAATGAAGAGAAAATTAAGGTAATTATTAAGAACTATTTTCTCCAATTATAAGGAAAATAGAAACAAATAGCAGAGTGGATTAGAAACTAAAATCCTACCATATGTTGTCTACAAGAAACACAGATGAAGAAGGTAGATATACATAGAGTAAAAATAAAAGGCTATAGCAGAATCTTCAACTGAGAAAAAGAAGGCAGGAGTTACAATCACGACATCTAACAAAGCCAAAGTAAAAATAGATCTTGTTTAAAGAGATAGGGAGAGTAATTACAACCTGATAAAAGGCAGTATAGACAATGAAAAAATAGCAGTAATCAACATGTATGAACCAAATGGTATAGCATTTAAATTTCTAAAGGAAAAACTGGCAAAATTCAAGGAGGAATTAGATAGTAAAACTATACTACTCAGAGACCTGAACCTTCCCCTATCAGATCTATATAAATCAGTCTAAAAAATAAATAAGAAAGATGTAAGAGAGGTGAATGAAATGCTACAAAAATTAGAGTTCATAGATATGTGGAGAAAAAATATAGGGACAAAAAGGAATACATCTACTTTTCAGCAGCACATGGTACATTCACAAGGATTTATTATGTACTAGGACATAGAAATATAGAAAACAAATACAAAAGAGCAGAAATAATAAATGCAACCTTTTCAAATTATAAAGTAATAAAAATAATAATTAGCAAGGTACATGGATAGGCAAATCAAAAACTAATTGGAAACTAAATAATATGATTCTCCAAAATCAGTTAAAGAACAAATCATAGGAACAATTAATAATTTCTTAGAAGAGAATGACAATGATGAGACAAATTCCTAGAAGAGTTGAAATAAAGGACATAAGTAAAGGGATTGACCTAGACAATGAGAAGGATCACCTTACTTTTAGAGTCAGCAGTGAAGAAAAAGAGAATGAAGCATATGTGTCTGTATTGTATTATTTATCTATCTATCTATCTATCTATCTATCTATCTATCTATCTATCTAATAGAGTGGAGGAAAGAGGTAGATAAACTCACATTTTCTCAATGAAGGGGTTCAGAGGCAGATGGTGGCACCATGACTAGAATACTTTGCCAAGAGTCAAGAAATTCTTAGTCAAAATTGGGTCTCAGAAAAAATTTGTTGTGTGACCATGGACAAGAAAATTAACTTCTGTTACTTCAATTTCCTCAACCATAAATAGCATATTAGAAGCCAGACTTCTGGGAGTAGAATAAAGATGGAGGAGTAAACTATAGCAGCTCCATGTCGCCATGAGAATCCTATCTGATAAAGATTAAAATGTAGCCACAAAAAATACAGGAGTGAAAGAAACAACAAAGAGATAGAGTGAAACAACTTTCAAGAAAAGAAAAATTCAAAAGGTAGGCAGAGATCATCTGGGGAAGTGGGATGAGATGAAAGCAGAGCCAGCAAAAAGCTGTATCAAGGAGAGAAGAGCAAGCCACAAGTAAGTCATCCCCACCCCCTTTACCTTACATCTGCTTTCCCAGGTTCATAACCTGATACCAAGCCAACATTCAGATCCTGAGATCCTGCCTGGGATCTTCTAGTGGTAGAAGCCAATCCACACCACTTGAAATTTCAAAACTGTGGAGAATTCCAGAGTCCAAGCTCAATGCAGTCTAAGTAAATGAAATCAGGGAAAAGCTCCAAGACAGGGCAATCAAGAGTGTGCCTGATTGGATCAAGTACACAGCAAAACCAAAATCTTGAGCCTAAGCCTGCAGCTAGAATTTCATAAGTCCCTGACTTGAACAAGGTGAGAGTGAAATCAAAAGCTTATGCCCAAGCCTAAGGCAAGGCTTTAAGCTATCAGCATCTCAAGGGTCAATTGAATCAGCAGGGGGAAAGCACTCCCAGAGCTTTCAGCACTCAGACCTAGAAAATAAGCTGAGAATAACATAAGCAAGGACTGAAGTTTAAAAGGGTACACCAATGTCCCAGAAAACAGAGCCTACCTATAATTAGATAGGAAAAATGAGCAAACAACCAAAAAAGTACCTAACTAAAGAATTTTTTATGGAGACAAACATCAAGGTACAAACACAGAAAGGGACAGTGAAAGCAAATGAAACACATGCAATGTCCAAAAGAAAAATATGGATGAGACACAAATTCTGGAAGAACTCAAAAAATATTTCAAAAACCAATTAAGAGAGGTGGAGGAAAAGTGGCAGTGGAGGGGGATAAAACTAGTGCAAGGAGAAAAGAAAGTGATTAAAGGAGAAATGAAAGTGATGCAAGAAGAAATGGGCCAATTGAAAAAGGAGAACCAAAACTTGATAGAAAAAAAACACATCTTAAAAGTCAAAATTGACTATCTAGACATTAGTGACCATGAGAGATTAAAAACAGGAAAACAGAATCAAAGGAATGAAGACAGAGAAAAAAATGAAATATCTTATTGAAAAAACAACTAACCTAGAAAAATAGAATTAGGAGAGACAATTTGAGAATTATTGGACTACCTGAAAGCCATGATCAAGAATAAAACTTAACATCATATTACAAGAAATTATCAAAGATAACTGCTCAGAATCCTTGGACAAGATAATGAAATTGAAAAAATTCACAGGTCCCTTCCAGAAAGAAATACTCAAATGACAACTTCAATGAATATAATCAGTAATTCAAGAACCACTAAGCTAAGGATAAAATTCTTCAAACTGCCAAAAAGAAACAATTCAACTACTATGAAGCTACAATCAGGATCACATAGGATCTAGTGGCTTCTAATTTAAAATATAGAAAAGCATGGAAGATGAGATTCAGGAAGGTAAAAGATTTGGGTTTTATATCCCAGAGTCACTTATCCAGCAAAACTGAGTATATTCTTTCAGGGGAAAAAATGGACATTCAGTAAGGTAGATTTCTAAACATTCCTGAAGAATAAGCCAAACCTAAACCGAAAATCTGAAGTAGAAATATGAGACACAAGAAAAGCCCAGAAAGGTAAACAAGAAAGAGAAAATTTAAGGAACTCATTAAGATCAAAATATTCATATGTCTACATGAAAAGAGAATTTCTATAATTTTCAAAAATTACTCTTAATAGTAGAGAAGATAAAAGGAATTTATTCAGAGAGTGGAGAATTAAGCTATTTATGATGATAGGATGTTTAGGATGATATATGATAATATGATGTATATGTAAATGTGATGATGTGGAACACAAACACACACATCTATATATATGTGACATGTATGCATATAAATGATATGTAAAAAATAAATCAAGGGCTGAAAGAATATATTGAACTGAGAGAAAAAGGAAGGGAACAAAAGAATGAGGTAAATTATGTAACATAACCAGGTATAAAATATCATTATACAGAGGGGAAGATAAGAGTGGTGATGGGCAATGCTTAAACTTTACTCTCATCTTAACTAGCTCAGAGAGGGAAAAACAAGTATACTCATTGGGATATAGAATTCTTTCTTAACCTACAGAGAAGTAGAAGGGGAATAAGACATTGGAAGATGGAGATAACTGGAGGAAGGAGGGGGTGACATAAAGCAAAATACTGGTGAAGAGGAACAGAAAGAAAGGCAATAGAGCAGGATCTAAAGGGGATAATAGGATGAAGGTCAATACACAGTTAGTAATCATAACACTGAATGTGAATGGGATAAATTCGCCCTTTAAACAGAAGCAGATAGCAGAGTGGATTAAAAAATAGAATCCTACTATATGTTGTTTACAAGAAATACATTTGAGGCAGGGTGACACACACAGATTATAGATTTAAAAAATTACATTGAACAAGAGTCCCTGGAAAGGCAAAGTTGAAATTAATTTGAAACCAAATAATCTAATACTTCAGAACTGGTGGGTCAAAAATAATAGAAATAATTGTGGACTTCATTAAAGAGAATGATAATAATGAGACAATTTATCAAAATCTATGGGATACAGCCAAAACAGTACTTGAGGGAAAATTTATATCTCTGAGTACCTATATCAACAAAATAGAGAGAGATAAAATCAATTGGGCTTGCAACTAAAAAATTAGAAAAAGAATAAATTAAAAATTCCCAGATAAAAACTAAATTTGAAATATTAAAATTAAAGGAGAAATTAATAAGATTGTGAATCCATATGGCCCTGTGGATTTTTTATTAGGAAGTTCCTTGATATTCAATTTCTTTTTCTAAAATGTAATTATTTAAGTATTCTATTTCCTCTTTTGTTAATCTAGTCGTCATATTTTTGTAAATATTCACCTATTTCCCCTACATTTTCATCTTAATTGCCATATTTGGGCAAAATAGTTATTAATAATTACCTTAATTTCCTCTTCATTAGAGATGAGATCACTATTTTCACCTTTGATACTTTGATACATTAATCTGTTTCTCTTTCTTTTTTATTAGATTAACCAATACGTTATCTATTTTTTCCCCAAATATCAACTCCCAGTCTTATTTATTAGTTCATTAGTTCTCCTATCACTCTGACCCTTTGCAAAATTTTAATCTCCACCCTCATCCCCTCTCCCTTATATTACTCCCCTTTATGCCACTGCCCTTCATATATAGGGCCTTTTAATCATCCCCCAAATTCCTTGACCCTTATATTACTACTCTCCCCACCACCACCTTTATTATTCTTTCTCTATAGGATCAGATAGGATTCTATACAACAGTGAGTGTGGCTGTTATTCCCTCTCTGAGCCAATTCTGATGAAAGTAAAGTTGAAGTATTCCCTGTCATTACCCTCATCTCCCCTCCACTGTAATAATTTTTTCTCTAATACCTCTTTATGAGACATAATTTAGCTCATTTTACCTCACTCTTCTCATTTCTCCCAGTACAAATCTCTTTTTCACCCCTTGATTTTTTTTGCATATTACCCTAAACAGCTTACTACTACAATCTCTATGTATTCTTCTTCTGACTACTATGATAATGATAAAATTTTTAAGTTACAAATATCATCTTTCCATATAGGAATATAGATAATTCAACCTTATTGAGTCCATTTTTTTTATCTTTCTTTGACTCTCTTGAATTTTGTATTTGGACATCATAATTTCTAAGTTTGGTCTTCAGGAATAATTTGAAATCTTTTATTTTATTAAATGACCATATTTTCCCCTAACATAATATATTCAATTTTGATGGATAGGTGATTCTTGATTGTTAACCTCTTCTTTGCCTCTAGCATATCATATTCTAAATCTCTATGATCCTTCAATGTAGGAGCTGTCAGATCTTGTGTAATCCTAACTGGGACTCCATAATATTTAAATTATTTCTTTTTGGCCACTTTCAGTATTTTATCTTTTACTTGGGAGCCCTTAAACTTGACTATAACATTCCTGGGAATTGCTTTTGGGAGGTTATTACAAGAGGTGATGTGTGGATTCTTTCAATTTGAGTTTTACCCTCTTGTTCAAGAATATCAGGGCAGTTTTCTCTGATTATGTCTGGTACTAGTATGCTCAGTTTTGTTTTGTTTTTTTCCTTTGTCTTGATTTTCAGGTAGTCCAACAATTCTTAAATTATTTCCTCAATCTATTTACAAGGTCATTTGTTTTTTTCAATGTGATATTCAAAATTTATCCTATTTTTTCATTCTTTTTATTTTGTTTTATTATTTCTTGATGTCTCATGAAGTCACTACCATCTATTTGCCCAGTTCTAATTTTTAATGAATGAATTTCTTCCATGACCTTTTAATCCTCCTTTTCCATTTGATCCTTTCTACTTTTTGTGGATCTCTTCTCTTCATTGCAATTTTTGACACTTTTTCCATTTGGCCATTTCTTTTTTGTTTTTTAAAGAAACTCTTTTCTGTATTAGACTTTTGTACCTCTTTTTCTACTTGATCAATTTCTTTTTTAAGCTTTTATTTTATTTTTTGCATTACTTTCATTTCTTTTTCCCATTTTTCTTCTACCACTTTTATTTGATTTTTGAATTTCTTTTGGAGTTCTTCCAGTTCCTGAAACCAATTTCCATTTTGCTTTGTAGTTTTGCATTTGGTTGCTTTGTTCTCACAGTTTCCTACTGACTCTGTGCCTTGCTCTTTGTCATCATAGAAAATTTCTATGGTTAGGCATTTCTTTTGTGAGTTGCTGATTTTCCCAGCTTTCTTTTTTCCTGTGGACTGAGAGTTCTGAAAATTCCTGATTCTGTCTCCTCTGCTGATGGCTTGCAGGACTCAGTATTATGAGTGAGTTTACCCTGATGGTAGGTACTGCACTGCAGGCTTGAAAGGGTTATAGACTATAGACTTTGGGGCTTCACTGGGGGTTTGTGCCAGATCTTGGGACTTCAAGAGGTGAGTATGGGGTGTCTCCTTTGGGTTAGGTAGGGTTCTGGGATCCCAAAGTTGGTCTGTGCCTAGATTTGGAACCTGGCACAGTAGATTGCGGGTGGTCTGTTCATACTCCTCTGTATCCAGTTTTACTTCTGATTCCTCATATCCCTTTTAAATCTGATGTTACTAATTGTTTTCTGCAGGAGAACCCCTTCACTCTGACTTGTTGGTTTTGTGACTCTTGTCATTTTGAGGTGCTATTTTAAGGTTTGTTTGGGAGGAGTGGTTCCAGCTTTGACTGCTACTAAACCATCATCTTGGCTCCACCCCCTAACCTGAAAGTTTTTGAAAGTACTGCAAATATTGCTGTTGCCAAATCTGAATGTGTAAGCCTCCATTGGATCTCTTCCCCAGTATTTATAAACTTTTCTTTTAAGTTTTCTTATGCTGTATTCCAGCTTTTTGTTGCCTCTGCCATGCCAAAACTTGATTGGAAACATTAACCTTTTATTGATGGGAATGTTGGGAAAGTTCAGCTGAGTTACTACTCCTACCCTGCCATCTTATATTACATTTTAATTTCTTATGAGTTTAGTCACTTCATCAGCAATGCTTAAAAATTGTCTGTTTCATTAAAAGTTCATTTTTAACCCTTGTAGGGCAGAGTTGGTTTTTTTGTTTGTTTGTTTTTGTTTTTGTTTTACCATTACTTCATCATTACAAACAATATTCTTTTTGGGGGGATATTATATTCCAAGTTCTCTCTTTTAAAGCTATTGCATCTTTGATGATGTTGCTTATGATTCCTATATATCTGACATATTTTGAGGAATTCATTGCAGTATTTTTTCTCTTACCTGTTAGCTTTGGATTTTG
The DNA here is from genome assembly GCF_016433145.1 of Gracilinanus agilis. Classification (NCBI taxonomy): domain Eukaryota; kingdom Metazoa; phylum Chordata; class Mammalia; order Didelphimorphia; family Didelphidae; genus Gracilinanus; species Gracilinanus agilis. Next base: position 367,885,610 of record NC_058132.1, read on the forward strand.
TGACATTCCTAGGAGTTTTACTTTCAGAAGGAAATCTACATACTAATTTGATGTCCACCTGGCCCTCTGGTTCTAAGAAGTCTTTGTAATTTTCTTTAGACCTTTACGGAAATATAATTCCCACTTTCTTTTTCAGTTTTGGCTTTCAAGTAGTCTAATGACTGCATTAAATCATCTCTACTTAAGCATTTTCCAAAGAAGTTTGAACATTTTATATATATATATATATAGTTTCTTTTCCAAAGTTTTGATTTATTAGGAAGCTGTGGCAAGGTCTGATTCTATAGGTTCAGAATGAAAGAGCTATAATCTGTCCTCTTGTAAAGCAGGCTATTCTTGGTTACTAAATTCTGAGTATAGCTATCAATATACCTCCACATAAAACAGAGCTGCTTACAAAAGCCTAGTCTTGACTAGGGGGGTTGATCCTAAGAGTTTGTTTTAAAAACAGAGTCAAAGAACTTCCGATACAATTTTTTCTATTAGCCTTAGAGCAAAATCTCCAATCCAAAAAGAACTTCAGGACTACCTCATCATAACAATGAGGTTAAATCCATGATCCTGCACTTGGGTCCTGGAAACAGTGTTCATGGCTTATTTGTCTTCCTTAGTTCCTCCCCAGATACTTGCTTATAAAGTTGGTATGGGAAAAAAAAGGCTCGTCCACTGTGATTTCTTTGTAAATTTTCAAAACAATACTTGAGTAAATACTCATATTAGAGTAATTTTAGTGAAATTGAAGTTGTTATTATTTCATGGTAGTCAATTGGTTCTTTTTACATATATCTAAAATATTACTCCTACTTACCATCACAGATTTTGAATTTTTTTCACATTCTCTTCTTTTACTCTATATTAAAAAAATGGAGTATCTATTACTTCCTGATTTTCCTGTACCCTCTCCCACATCTTTGTATTTGTACAAACTATCACCTATGAATAATGTGAAGTTTCTATGTATTTCTGCCTTTGAAAATACTTATAATTCAAGGCTCAAACCAGTTGAAATTTTGTTCAAATCAGAAGGTAATTGTAAAAATTTCTTTAGACCTCATTGCTGAAAATCAGTATATCCATACCTATGTGAATTTTTGTAAAAAGAAATATATGTATATATTTTATATAGATATACGTGCACATGAATATGCAAATATATGTGCATATATATGTATGTGTGTATGTAGATACATAGGTATATTTAAAGCACTTAGCACAATGCCTAGCATATATTTGTTGTTATTGTTCAATCATTTTATTTGGGTCAGACTCTTAATGAACCCATTTGCAGTTTTTCTAGGCAGATAATGAAGTGGTTTGCCATTTCCTTTTCTAGCTCATTTAACACTTGAGGAAACTGATGTAAACAGGGTTAAAGGAAAATTACTTGATTTTCCCAGAGTGACACAGTTAATATGTGTTTTAGGCCAGATTTGAAATCAAAAAGACAAATCTTTGTCACTCCAAACTGAGCACTCTATCTACTGTGCCATCTACTGCATCCTCCCCACATGGAAATAGAATATAGACATTATTCTCAAATGTTTCTAGATTTATTTTGTTATTTTTTTATTCTCTCCTATTATACAAATATCTATTCATATTGTTTTCTTACCACTATATAATTCAGTCTCCTTGGGAGGAGAGACTCATTTGTTTTTACTCCTTCTTAAATTATGAGTATTCATAATGCATGTATTATGCATATAATAATGTGTATATTGGTACATATATGTGAATACATGTGTATAAACAAGTATGTATATATAAATACAGGCATGTGCATGTGCATATATATATAGATTCAGTAGGTAAAATTTTAATTATTTATAATATATGTGTACATTCATATGTAGTATAAATGTATATATACACATAAGAACATAAGAAGACTACATAGAACCATGGTCATGCAATTATAATGATATGAAGCCACACATAATTGAAGCACTGGGACTTCCCACTGAACTGAAGAAAAAAAGGACTTTTATGTAAATTTATGTGAACAAGAAGCATCCAGGTTATAGAGAGTACAATGAAGCTTGGGAAAGATGGAATAACCAAAGTCACAGAAGCTTGGGAAAAACAGAATGCCCAGAGGCAAGGGATATAAGAAAAGTATTTAAAGTTTGATTATATTCTTTTTAAAATAATTTTTTACTAAATTACATGTCAGTACAATTTTCCCCGACATTTTTCAGTCTATGCTTCATCATTCTCTCACCCCAAATCCCCGTAGTCAAAAAAGGCAGGCAGTATGATATAGGATGTACATGTATTATCACATAATACATATTTCCATCTTTGACTTGTGAAAAATGCACATTACTAAAAATAGTGAAAAGTATATGGAGGAAATAAAGTTAAAAATGGGATGTTTCAATTTGCATTTGGACTTTCTGCTTTCTATGGAGATGAATTTTATTTTTTTGTTCAAGAGACTTTTGGAGTTGTTCAAGACCATTGCCTTATTTTTAATAGTTGTCATCCACAGCTGATCATCTTACATTATTGTTGTTATGGTATACAACATTCTCCTGGTTTTGACCACTTCAAATTCTATCAATTCATATGTCTTTCCAGTTTTTTGGAGATCATCTTGTTTATCATTTCTTATGGCACAATAGCATTTCATTACAAGCACATACTACAACTTGTTCAGCCATTCCACAGTTGATGGAAATTCCTTCAGTTTCTAGTTCTTCATCACCACAAAAAATACTGCTAAATATATATTTTATACAGATAGGTTCTTCTTTCCCTATCTTTGATCTCTTTGGAATATAGACATAGTAGTGATATTGTTATCTCAAAGAGTATACACAGTTTTATGGCCCTTTGGGCATGGTCCAGATTGATATCCAGAATGGAGTTGTATAAATTCACAGATCCAACATGTGTTGGTGTTCTCATTTTTCCATGTCACCTCCAAAATTTACCATTTTCTTTTTTTTTTCACTTTATCCAAGATAAAGGGTGTGAGATGTTATCTCAGAGTTGTTTTTAATTTGCATTTCCCTAATCAATAATGATTTGGAGTTATCACTTTCCCTTGCAGGGATGTGATTACTTTAATTCATTTTTTCAAACAACTAAAGATAGTTTTACTTTCTTCATCTGATAATGCCCAGTACCTATCCTTTCCTTGTGGGAAAATATTCTTACAGATTTGACTTATTCCTCTAAATATTTGAGAAATGATACCTTTGTTGGAGAAATTTACTATAAATATTTTTTCCAATTACTTGTAAAATAGATTTCTATACACAACTTAGTATGGATGTTATGCCCACTTTGTGCCAGTTCTCATAGAGCAGAATTTAAGCATTGCCCAACACATCTTATGTCTTCCCTTTCACTATATTGGTTCTTACATTCCTCCTCATGTGAGATGATATATCCCAATTTTCTCTCCTCTTTTCCCAGTGTACTCATCTTTCTTATCCTTTGATTTTTTTCACAATATTACTCCATCATATGCAACTTACTTCCTAACCTCTCTCTATATATGCTCCTACTCATTGCCCTAATATTGATAAAGTTCTTAAGTTATTCAGTACCTTAAGTATCCTAAGAACTTTAGGTATCTTAAGGATTTTAACTATCATAGGTATCGTAAGTATCTTTTTATTGCTTTTTTACTGGCAATGAAATCAGGCTAATCTTCTTTGTTTCCATTGATTACTTTAAAGTATCTTAAATATTTCTTGTACCATAAGTATTATATTCAAGTTATCACTTTCCCTTGCAGGGATGTGATTACTTTAACTCAATTGATTCTCCCAAGTTTCTTTTTATGTTCCTTTTGAGTATGTGGTTTGATCATTCAAATTTCTTTTGAATTGTAGTCAATTCCTAAGAAATGGGATTGGCTCAGCAGTTTTTAAATTTTTTTAAATTTTTAAAATTTTAAATTTATTTATTTTTTTATTAATAATTTTTATTTTTTAGAAAAGTTATCATGGTTACATGATTCATGTTTTTACTTTCCCCTTCACCCTGCCTCCTCCCCACCCCCCATAGCCGATGCACATTTCCCCTGGTTTTAACATGTGTCCTCAATTAAGACTTATTTCCAAATTGTTGATAGTTGCATTGGTGTGGTAGTTTTGGGTCTACATCCCCAATCATATCTGCCTCAATCCATGTGTTCAAGCAGTTGTTTTCCTTCTGTGTTTCCACTCCTGCAGTTCTTTCTCTGAATGTGGGTAGCTTTCTTTTCCATAAATCCCTCAGAATTGTCCTGGGTCATTGCATTGCTGCTAGTACAGAAGTCCATTACATTCTATTTTACCACAGTGTATTGGTGTCTCTGTGTACAATGTTCTTCTGGCTCTGCTCCTTTCTCTCTGCATCAATTCCTGGAGGTCTTTCCAGTTCACATGGAATTCCTCCAGTTTATTATTCCTTTTAGCTCAATAATATTCCATCACCAGTATATACCACAATTTGTTCAGCCATTCCCCAATAGAAGGGCATACCCTCGTTTTCCAGTTTTTTGCCACCACAAAAATCGCAGCTATAAATATTTTCATACAAGTCTGTTTATCTATGATCTCTTTGGGGTACAGACGCAACAATGATATGGCTGGATCAAAGGGCAGTCATTCTTTTATAGCCCTTTCAGCGTAGTTCCAAATTGCCATCCAGAATGGTTGGATCAGTTTACAACTCCACCAGGAATGCATTAATATCCCAATTTGTCCACATCCCCTCCAACATTCATTACTCTGCCCTACTATCATTTAGCCAATCTGCTAGGTGTGAGGTGATACCTCAGAGTTGTTTTAATTTATATTTCTCTAATTATTAGAGATTTAGAGCACTTTCTCATGTGCTTATTGATAGTTTTGTTTTCTTTATCTGAAAATTGCCTATTCATGTCCCTTGCCCATTTATCAATTGCAGAACGGCTTGATTTTTTATACAATTGGTTAAACTCCTTATATATTTGAGTAATTAGACCCGTATCACAGTTTTTTGTTATAAAGATTTGTTCCCAATTTGTTGTTTCCCTTCTGATTTTGGTTGCATGTTTTTGTCTGTACAAAAGCTTTTTAATTTAGTGTAATCAATCATCCATTCACATTCAGAGTTATAATTATCAGTTGTGTATTCCCCAACATTTTGGTATCCTCTCCTAATTCTACCCCTTCTTCTTAAGCTATTTCCTTTTAAACCAGTGATTTGCTTTAAGCCAGTAACCCTTGTCCCCTCCCTTAATTTACTTCCCTTTCTACCCCCCTCCTTTATAATTCCCCTCTTTTTATTTTTAAGGCCTAATGAATTCCCTCCCTCCCCCTTCTCCCCTCCCTTTTTTGACCTTCCCACTCCCCCGCTCCCCTTGGTTTATCCCCTCTGACTTTCTCAGTAGGTTTAGATAGAGTTCTATATCCCAAAGGATATAATTACTCTTCCCTCTCAGGGTTAATTCCACTGAGGGTAAGGTTTAAATATTACCTCTTAATTCTCTCTTCCTCTCCTTTCCATGCCCTCTATGTGTATAATAGAATATCCTATTTTTCTTATTCATTCAAGTTTCTCTTGGTGTTCTCTACTATTAACCCCCCTCTTTCCCACCCACCCCCTTATAATCTTAGATAATTTAGTACTCCAACCTCTCCCTGTGAATAATTCTTCTAATTACTATAATAGTGGATACTATAATAGTGAATAGAGTTCATTACAGAGAATTACACATAACATTTCTCCATATAGGAATACAAATAATTAGATCTTATTGAAGCCCTTAAAGAGGAAAATTTAAAAATAAGAGTTTTCTTTCTTTCCCCTCTGTTTCTTATTTACCTTTTCATGTTTCTTTTGCTTTTGTGGCTGGATATCGAACTTTCCATTTAGTCCTGGTCTTTTCTGTGCAAATACTTGGAAATCTTCTATCTTGTTGAATGCCCAAACATTCCCCTAGAGGTATATAGTCAGTTTTGATGGGTAGGTGATCCTTGGTTGTAGACCCAGTTCTCTTGCCTTTCTGAATATTATATTCCAAGCCTTTTTTTGTGATCTTTTAGTGCGGAGGCTGCCAGATCTTGTGTAATCTTGATTGGTGTGCCTTGATATCTGAATTGTCACTTTCTGGCTTCTTGTGAAATTTTTTCTTTTACTTGGAAGCTCTTGAATTTAGCTATTATATTTCTGGGGGTTGTTTTTTTAGAGTTTAGTGTAGAGGGCAATCTATGGATCCTTTTAATGTCTATATTGCCCTCTTGTAGAACTTCAGGGCAATTTTGCTGAATAATTTCCTTTAGTATGGAGTCCAAATTTCTATTAATTTCTGCTTTTTCAGGAAGACCAATGATTCTCGAATTATCTCTTCTAGACCTGTTTTCTTGATCTGTCAAATTCTCAGTGAGATATTTCATATTTTCTTCTATTTTATCAGTCTTTTGACTTTGCTTCATTTTTTCTTGTTGTCTTAAGAGATCATTGGTTTCTACTTGCCCAATTCTTGTCTTTATTTTTTTGGGGGGGTAGAAATTTGTTTATTGTAAATAGTTGTAAAATAAGTTAAATTGGTTACATTGATATTTAATATTCCATAACAGATAATTAAGCATAAAAATGGGACATGAATGAATAAATGTCTTTTTCTGATAAGTTTCATCAAATACAGAGTTTACTTATCAAATAAAATTTTAAAAACAGATTTAGCTGAAGGGTGGGCAATTGAAGACTTATGAGGCAGAGTTTAATGTATCATAGTATTTTACCATCTTCCTTCCTGCATATTGATTCTGTCTATGGACCATGAATATGAAATGTTACCACAGGAGAGATCTCATGAAAAACTTCATGCAGAGATCTTGAGACTTTAAGTCATTCCTTAAAAGGTGCAACTTTTAATTTGTTTATTCATGTCAACAACAAGCCAGGCCATTTGTTGAGTGCCTTCTTAGTACTAAGCATTCTGCTAGTCACTTGCTGATACAAAGATAGGCAAAAGACAATTCTTGCTCTGAAGGAACTCTGAATCTAATGAGGAAGAGAGAACATGCAGCCAACCATGTGAAAAGAGATTCTCTGGAGGACAAATTGGAATTCTTTTTAAAAAATAAATGTTAAGAAGAGTCTAAAGAAAAATATGGCCTGAACATGTTTTTTTAAAACATTTATTAATATTCATTTTTAACCTGTTTACATACTTTATGCCCCTTCTTTCCCCTTAACCCTCCACTCTCCCCCCACCCATAGTTGACGCACATTTCCACTGGTTGTAACATGTGTCCTTGTTCAGGGCCTATTTCCATATTGTTGTTAGTTGCATTGGTGTGGTCATTTTGAGTCTATATCCCCAATCATGTCCGCCTCAACCCATGGGTTCAAGCAATTGTTTATCTTCTATGTTTCCTCTCCTGCAGATCTTCCTCTGGATGTGGGCAGCGTTCTTTACTATAAATCCCTCAGAGCTGTCTTGTGTCATTGCATTGTTGCTGGTACAGAAGTCCATTACATTCAATTTTACCACAGTATATCAGTCTCTGTGTACAATGTTCTTCTGGCTCTGCTCCTTTCGATCTGCATCAGTTCCTGGAGGTCTCTCCAGTTCCCTGGAACTCCTCCAGTTTATTATTCCTTTTAGCACAATAGTATTCCATCACCCGCATATAGCACAATTTGTTCAGCCATTCCCCAATTGAAGGACATACCCTCCCTTTCAAGTTCTTTGCCGCCACAAAAAGCGCAGCTATAAATATTTTCGTACAAGTCTGTTTATCTATGATCTCTTTGGGGTACAAGCACAACAATGGTATGGCTGGATCAAAGGGCAGGCATTCTTTCATAGCCCTTTGAGCATGATTCCAAATTGCCAGCCAGAATAGTTGGATCAGTTCACAACTCCACCAGCAATGCATTAATGTCCCTATTTTGCCACATCCCCTCCAGCATTCATTACTCTCCCCCTTCTTTTATTTTAGCCAATCTGCTAGGTATGAGGTGATACCTCAGAGTTGTTTTGATTTGCATTTCTCTAATTATTAGAGATTTAGAGCACTTTCTCATGTGCTTATTGATACTTTTGATTTCTTTACCTGAAAATTGCCTATTCATGTCTCTTGCCTATTTATCAATTAGGGAATGGCTTGATTTTTTATACAATTGATTTAGCTCCTTGTATATTTGAGTAATTAGACCCCTGTCGGAGTTTTTTGTTATAAAGATTTTTGCCCAATTTGTTGTTTTCCTTCTGATTTTGACTACATTGTTTTTGTTTGTACAAAAGTTTTTAGCTTAATATAATCAAAACCATTTAATTTACATTTTGTAATTTTCTCTAACTCTTGCTTGGTTTTAAAATCTTTCCTTTCCCAGAGATCTGACAGGTATACTATTTTGTGTTCACTTAACTTATTTATAGTTTCCCTCTTTATATTCAGGTCATTCATCCATTTTGAATTATCTTGGTGTAGGGTGTGACATGTTGATCTAGACCTAATCTCTCCCATATTGCTTTCCAAATTTCTCAGCAGTTTTTGTCAAATAGTGGATTTATTTCCCAAAAGTTGGGCTCTTTGGGTTTATCATACACTGTCTTGATGATGTCATTAACCCCAAGTCTATTCCACTGATCCTCCCTTCTATCTCTTAGTCAGTACCATATTGTTTTGATACCTGCTGCTTTATAGTATAGTTTAATATCTGGTACTGCTAGGCCCCCTTCCTTCACATTTTTTTCATTATTTCCCTTGATCTTCTTGATCTTTTGTTATTCCAAATGAACTTTGTTATAGTTTTTCCTAATTCAGTAAAGAAGTTTTTTGGTAATTTGATAGGTATGGCACTAAATAGGTAAATTAATTTGGGTAGAATGTTCATTTTTATTATGTTAGCTCATCCTACCCATGAACAATTAATGGTTTTCCAATTGTTGAGATCTAGTTTTATTTTTTTGGAAAGTGTTTTGTAGTTGTTATTGTATAATTGCTGTGTTTGTTTTGGTAGATAGATTCCTAAGTATTTTATACTGTCTAGGGTAATTTTAAATGGTGTTTCTCTTTCTACCTCTTGCTGCTATAATGTGTTGGAGATATATAGAAATGCTGATGATTTATGTGCATTTATTTTGTATCCTGCAACTTTGCTAAAGTTGTTGATAATTTCTACCAGCTTCTTAGTTGATTCTCTAGGGTTTTTTAAGTAGACCATCATATCATCTGCAAAGAGTGATAGCTTAGTCTCCTCATTGCCTATTTTGATTCCTTCAATTTCTTTTTCTTCTCTAATTGCTATTGTTAGTGTTTCTAGTACTATGTTGAATAATAGAGGTGATAATGGGCATCCTTCTTTCACTCCTGTTCTTATTGGGAAGGCTTCTAATTTATCCCCATTGCATATAATGCTTGTTGATGGTTTTAGGTATATACTGTTTATTATTTTTAGGAAGGGTCCTTCTATTCCTATACTTTTCAATGTTTTCAATAGAAATGGATGCTGTATTTTGTCAAAGGCTTTTTCAGCATCTATTGAGAAAATCATGTGATTTTTGTTTGTTAGACTGTTGATCTGGTCAATTATGTGGATGGTTTTCCTAATGTTGAACCATCCTTGCATTGCTGGTTTAAATCCCACCTGATCATGGTGGATGATCTTCTTAATTACTTGCTGGAGTCTCTTTGCTAATATTCTATTTAAGATTTTTGCATCTATGTTCATTAGGGAGATTGGTCTATAGTTTTCTTTCTCTGTTTTTGGTCTACCTGGCTTTGGAATCAGTACCATATTTGTGTCATAAAAGGAATTTGGTAGGACCCCTTCTTTGCTTATCATATCAAATAATTTGTATAGTATTGGGATTAGTTGTTCTTTGAATGTCTGATAGAATTAACTTGTGAATCCATCAGGTCCTGATGATTTTTTCTTAGGGAGTTCTTTGATGGCTTGTTCAATTTCTATTTCTGATATGGGATTATTTAGGTATTCTATTTCTTCTGCTGTTAATCTAGGCAATTTATATTTTTGTAGATATTTATCCATATCTCCTAAATTGTTATATTTGTTGCCATATAATTGGGCAAAATTGTTTTTAATGATTGCCTTAATTTCCCCTTCATTGGAGGTAAGGTCTTCCTTTTCATCTTTGATACTGTCAATTTGGTTTTCTTCTTTCCTTTTTCTTATTAGATTGACCAGTACTTTGTCTATTTTATCTGTTTTTTCAAAATACTATCTTCTAGTCTTATTTATTAATTCAATAGTTCTTTTACTTTCGATTTTATTAATTTCTCCCTTAATTTTTAGTATTTCTAATTTAATTTTCATCTGAGGGTTTTTAATTTGTTTGCTTTCTAATTTTTTGCGTTGCATACCCAATTCATTAATCTCTGCCCTCCTTAATTTGTTAATATATGCATTCAAGGATATAAATTTCCCCCTGAGTACTGCTTTGGCTGCATCCCACAGAGTTTGGTAGGATGTCTCATCATTGTCATTCTCTTCAATGAAATTGTTGATTGTTTCTATGATTTCTTCTTTGACAAATTGGTTTTGGAGAATCATATTGTTTAATTTCCAATTGGTTTTTGATTTGCCTGTCCATATGCCCTTACTAATTATTATTTTTATTGCATTATGATCTGAGAAGGTTACATTTATTATATCTGCTCTTTTGCATTTGTTTGCAATGATTCTATGTCCTATTACATGGTCAATCTTTGTGAATGTATCATGAGCAGCTGAAAAGAAGGTGTATTCCTTTTTGTCCCTATTTATTTTTCTCCACATATCAATTAAATCTAATTTTTCTAGGACTTCATTCATCTCTCTCTTACCTCTTTCTTATTTATTTTTTGGTTTGATTTATCTAGATCTGAAAGAGGAATATTTAGATCTCGCACTATTATGGTTTTACTATCTATTTCCTTTATGAGCTCTGCCATTTTCTCCTTTATGAATTTGGATGCTATACCACTTGGTGCATATATATTGAGCAGTGTTATTTCCTCATTGTTTATACTGATTTTAATCAGGATGTAATGACCTTCCATGTCTTTTTTAATCATATCTATTTTTACTTTGGCTTTGTCAGAAATCATAATAGCCACTCATGTCTTCTTCTTTTCATTTGACGCCCAAAAGATTTTGCTCAAGCCCTTAACCTTAAACTTGTGTGTGTCTACCCGCCTCATATGTGTTTCTTATAGACAACATATGGTAGGATTTTGGTTTCTGATCCACTCTGCTATTTGCTTCCGTTTTATGAGCGAGTTCATCTCATTCACATTCAGAGTTACAATTATCAGTTGTGCATTCACTGACATTTTTGTATCCTCCTCTAGACCCACCCCTTCTCTTACTCTATTTTCTTTTAAACCAGTGGTTTGCTTTGAGCCAGTGTCCCTTATCCCCTCCCTTGATTGACTTCCCTTTCTGCCCCCTCCCTTATTCACCTCTTTTTATTTTTAAAGGCCTATTGAATTCCCTCCCCCTTCTTCTCCCCTCCCTTTTTTTTATCCGAATGGATGATAATGCTACTCTTCCCTCTCCGGGTTGATTATACTGAGAGTAAGGTTTGATTATTCCCTCTTAATGCTCTCTTCCTCTCCTTCTTATGATAGTATTTATCCCCTCCCCTTCCCATGCCCTCTTTGTGTATAATAGAATATCCTATTTTTCTTATTTACTCAGATTTTTCTTAGTGTCCCCTAATATTCCCCCCCCTCCTTTCCCACCCTCTATGTCATCTTAGACCATTTAGTATCCTATCCTCTCCCTGTGAATTATTCTTCTGGTTGCTATAATAGTGAATATTATACTAGTGAATAGAGTTCACTATAGAGAATTATACATAACATTTCTCCACCTATTAATACAGATAATTAGATCTTATTTAAGCCCTTAAAGAGTCAAATTTAAAGAATTATAAGTTTTCTTTCTTTTCCCTCTGTTTCTTATTTATCTTTTCATGTTTCTCTTGGTTTTTGTGGTTGGGTATCAAACTTCCCATTTAGTCCTGGTCTCTTTTGTGCAAAAACTTGGAATTCTTCAATTTTGTTGAATGCCCATACTTTCCCCTAGACCAATTCTTGTCTTTAGAGACTGGTTTTCTGCTATATTCTTTTGATTTTCCTTTTCAATTTGGTCTATCCTGTTTTCCAGCTGTTTGATTTTAGTCTCCAATTTGCTTATCAATTCTTTTGATTTGGGGGCATCTTTTTCTAATTGCCCAATTCTAGCCTTTAGAGACTAGTTTTCAGCTATAATCTTTTGGTTTTCTTTTTGAATCTGGTCTGTTTGTTTCTTCAAGGCTTCTAGTTGGTCATTTCTGGTCTTCAATTTGCTTATCTATTCATTTGATTTTTGAGCCTCACTTTCCAATTGGGAAATTCTGCCTTTTATACCGTTTTTTTCTTGCCAGTTCTCTTCCATTTTTCTCATAATCTCAGATTTGAACTTTTCAATAGCTTTGACCTGTTTTCATTTTTTTGGGAAGGTTTGGATATGATTACTTGTTTGTTCTCCTCTGCTGGTTGCTCTGTTGTCTGGATTTTTTCTGTGTAAACATTGTTGAGTGTTAAAGATTTCTTCTTGATCTTTCTCTTCTGGGGTTCTTGTCACTGGCTTGCCATTGTGAGTCTCGTGCCCTCTCAACTTTATCCTCATGCCCAGGGTCTGTCTGAGTTCTTTGGGCTCCTGAGGTCTCAGGTCTAGTAGTTCTCAGGGTCAAGCCTCATGGTGGTCCCCTTGCTTGTTCCTCTGCCCAAAGCTCCTTTAACAGTCTCAAGGAGCTGCTTCCACAGTCTTGCACCCTGCTGCACTGGGTCCCCACTCAAGGTCTGAGCCTGTGCTCAGAATCCGCATCTGCTGCTGGGACCACACCTGAGCTCAGGGTCTTTGTTCAAAGTCCGTGTGTTCTTTAGCCTCTTAGGGTCTTAAGTCTTGGTGCTCTCAGGAACAGGCCCTGGTGATGCCAGGTAGCTTCCAATGACTTAATAGGTGCCCCAAGTTTGCTCTAACTCTTGTGTGCTGGCTTTGGCCCTGTAGATGGTGGTGGGGGATTAGGGGGTTGCTCAGCTCCCATTTAAGTAGAGCTATTTCACCCTCTTATAGCATGGAAATACCCTGATCCCATTTACCTTCAATGCTGAGCCCTGTTTTGGGGTCCCTTCATTCATCTGGATTTGTTTTTATGTCCCCTTGAGGAGTCCTATATGTTTCGGTTAGGAAAGGTTAAGCAGCTGCTTTTTACTATGCTGCCATCTCAACCCGGAAGCTGGCTCAGCAGTCTTTATCTCAGATTAAATACTCTTCAGAAGCCCTCTGGTTGGCCTGCTATGTGGAGGTTTGGAGCTCTTTGTTTCATGTGGTTCAAGTTTGGCTCTGCCTAATCCCATCAATGATGGACCTTGTTGTCCACTTTTCTTCCATTGCTTAATTTTGCATTGTGTTGATTTCTGCTCTTATTCTACTGTGGTTGGATTGAGATAACCATAATCTTTCCCCTGTCATTTGGACTGTATCATGTCTGAGTTCCAGTGAGGCTTGTTCAATGCTCCTTTTGTATTTCAATAGTCCTGCCTGCTGATTTTCTGTGTTGTTCTTGGCTCATACACTACTTCACTCATTTTGTTGATTCTGCTGCTCTGGTATTTGTTTTGAGGTATTTTTGTTTTTATGTGGTTATTTAGATGGTACTAATCAGTCTTGCAGTGGTTTAACTTTGCTATCTTTGCCTAATCTCTTCAGCATTACCCACCACAGTTGCTGGGCTGTATTCATTGCTGCTGCCACTATCTTCACCCTATCAATCTATATTTCCTTCTATTTAATCTCTATCTATATGAATAGAGAAGTAGGGAGAGACAGAAAGAGACATAGATCAAGAGGGGAAAAGCACTGAGTTTAAACTTAAAAGGTGTGCTATGTAATTGTGTGTGTGCTTGTACATTGTGTGTGCTTATATAAATACAATTTCAGAATTAAGTCTGCTACAACAGGATTTATTGCTATGAATATTTAAAACATCAACAATACATTATTTTCATTTTTATTCTCCCAAGTATTGATGTGGTATTCCAACCTTCCAATTTAAATCAAGCTAAGTCCAGGAAGACTGAAATTAATCCCACTGGGATAGATGGTGACTGCTGGTAGGAAAAAAAATCAAGACAGAAGGTGATCAAACAGCACAATGTTATATGTTATCAACCCTTGGTAACTGATGAGATCATGACAGCATCTCAGATGTTTGATGACATGAATATTCATCTAGACTATTTTGAAGCACACCATCCTATCAGTATGAAGTTTGCAAGGCACACAGTTGATATTGGGATTGGAGGGTAGGCTTTAGTGTCAAAACATTTCCAGATTTTGAAAAGAAACCCACCTGTCTTCGCTCTTTAAAATTATTGTCAAGGTTTTTGGAACTGATATACTTTCAGCACATCTCTGCATTAGATTTCTAAGCTCTTTAATAGAATATTATTACAGAAGTTAAAGAGGTCAGCCAATAAATATCTAGAAATGCACACACAAGCACTTACACAGACACCATGATCTCCTACATGTGTAAAACTGAATTCCTTTTTCATCTCCTTCTTATAATCTCTAATTTTTTAGTTGACTCATTTGAAGTTCTGACTCCAAAATGAGTCCTTTCCAAATCCTTCTAATTATTAGTGTTTTTTTCCACAAAAATAAAACATCACATCATATTTTTGTAATATCTACTTTTGTTTATATAAATGTTTTCTCTTAATCAAGAATATCAGCTCATTAAAGGCAGAGACTTCTTGGATATTTTTCTTTTTTTTTCTGACGCCCTAGGGCTTAGATTATGACTTAGATATATAGTATATGTACTGCATATCTATATCTATCTATCTCTATCTCTATCTCTATCTCTATCTCTATCTCTATCTCTATATCTATATCTATCTATATACACATGCATGCACACAGGGACAAAGATACATATTCATGTGAATATATATACTCAGGGCACACAGTTCTCACACATATGCTATATACCTCATTCACATAATGGTGGCTTTTGAGGAAAAATAGTGAGGCATAATTTTCCTGCCTCTCATCAGAGGTTGTATACTACAAATAAGAATTAAAAAATACTTAGTCCATTTATTTTGTTCAGCTATTTTTTGTGCAATTAAAGCTTCATTATAGGAATGTCACTGAGAAATGACAGCAAAGAAATGATATTTTGAATCCTGGAAAATTCTTGGGAATATTTGTAAGAAAATTTCTGTTAAGGTAGTTAACTGAGGGTTAAGTAATTTAAAGGAGATAAGCATTGTCTCTTCAATAAGTAAATCAAATCCCTTTTATACTATTGACCACCCAAAACTTTAATTATATTCAGGTACTACAATTAGTTATAGCTATATTGATGGTCATACAATCACGAATACTTATTTTCTTTTCTAATTGGTTACTTCTTAGTCCTTCTGAAGTCTGTATATTTAAAATAGAAGTGGTTTTGTGGCTACCCAATAATACAAAATAAATGATTTTCCATTATTGTCAGGACTTTCATGACTGCCTCTAGGGAGTAAATACATATATGGTCTATTCCAAGTAAATAGCGTCTAATACTGTGCCATAAGAAATGATGAGTATAGACCAGTGAGGGGCAAACTAGAGCCCACAGGCCAGATTGGGGAGAGGGGGCCTGAAACATTCTATCCAGCTGCTCATTATTCCTGATCTGACCAATACAATGAGTAGGATACAATACAATGAAACTTGGAAAGAGTTGCCTTAAAAACAGACAGACAGATGAGCATTTCCTTTCCTTTGGCCCTCTCTTTAAAAACTTTGCCCATCATTGGTATAGACAATACAGAGAAGTATAGGAAAGCTTATATGAACTGATATAAAGTGAATTAAAGGGAGTAAAGAAAATGCTATATACAATAACTATACCAACAAAAAGATAAGGAGCAATAAAAAGAATAGTAGAAGCAACAACAAATGAATATTTTACAATTACATTGAAAAGATTTAGTCACTTCCACTTCCAGGAACCAAGAAGATAGGGTAAGGAATAGTCCAAGGTTGTCTAAATCTACCTTCAAATGACAATAGAAACAACAGCATGCTTCAAAATAAATTCTAGAGTGGCAGAACTACATAAAACAAGGGTAAAGAGTATTTCAGCCCAAGAAACATAGAAAGCAGAAAGGGCCATACATATTGGGGCAAGACAGGAGAGCAGTGAAACACCAGTGTGGGAAGTAGCTCAACACACATTGAGGAGTACTTAACCACACTTGGAACCGGAAGAACCAAGAGCTGCAGCCTAGTACAAGCACACCTGGGGTACCCTCAGTGAGAGGACCGGCATGGTGCTTGAGACACCCTGGGGAACTTTTAGCTGGGGACCAGAATGCAGCTCAGTGTAGTGCACAAGGCACCTAGGTGAACCCAAGGACAGTAATCCCTCTCTCCTAGTAACAGAGTTGAACTTCACTATTTAGGCAAGACGACAAAAAGAAAAGGCTGGAAAATGAGTAAAAGACAAAAATAGCGAAGCTTAGAAAATTACTTTAGTGACAGGAACAGGGAAGATGAAAATAACTCAGAGGAGGACAATTCCAAAAAAAAAAAAACCATGTGAAGCTTCACAGGAAAGCGTGAAAGAGTGTCAAGTCCAAAAAGAACTGGTAGAATTTGAAAAATAGTTTTAAAAAATCAGATAACAAGCAATGTAAAAAAAAATTGTATAAGAGTCAAGAGAATGATAAAATATGCACAAAAACTCAGTGATGAAAGCAATTCTCCCAAATTAGAAATGGTCAAATGGGAAAGGAAGCACAAAAATCCACTGAAGAAAACAACTGCTAAAATTATAATTGGCCAAAATAAAAAATAAATATGAAACCTCAAAAATGAAAATAATGTCCTAAAAGTTAGAATTTGGGAAAATATAAGATAATAACTCTATAAGACTTCAGGAAACACTAAAATAATTTTAAAAGAATAAAAAAGTAGAAGAAAACAGGAAATATTTCACTGGAAAAAAAGAAAAACAAAAACAACTGAATTTGAAAATTCAGCCAACAGAAATAATCTAAGAATATCAGAATGCCTGAAAGCCAAAATAAAAAAAGCCTAGATATTATACTGGAAGAAATCATGAAGGAAAACTATCATTTTATTCTCAAAGGAAAGGCTTAAAATAGATATTGAAAAAATCTACCTTTCACTTATTGAAAGAGATTACAAAATAAATTTCAAAATAAAACCTTCATAATAAAAATTCTAGGACTATTTTTTTTATAAAATTCTAGAATTTCCAGGCCAAGAAGACAAAATAACAAGCAGCCAGAGGAACAAAATAAAAAAAAAACATTTCAAATATCATAGAGTCACAGTCAGAATTACATTGAACTTATATAAATTGTCTATTAAAGGACTGGAGGGTATATGATATGATATTCCACATGGTAAAGGACCTAGGATTACAAATAGAATATAAGCTAACCAATAAAAGTGAGCATAATCCTCCAAGGGAAAAGAATTCATTTAATGAAATGGACTTTAGAGGACTTCTAGGCCTTCCTGATGAAGAGAACAGAATAGAAAATTCAATTATCATATTCAACACACAAGAGAATCAACAGCAGAAAAGCAAAATCTAAAGTTAAACTGATCACACTCCTATGTGAGAAAGTGATAAGATTCCTAAAATATATAGGCTACTTGAGATTCTAAAAGCACTTTTAAAACTGATTTAACTCCTACAAAGGAAAGTGATAATTAAGAAAATTTTTAAGTTTTTTGATACTTAGGATACTTTTGGTACTTAAAGTATAAAGATACTTAAGGTACTTGAGTTATCTAAGAATTTTATCATGAAAAAGACTCTCAGAAGAAGCAGACATAGAAGGCAGGGAATAAGATTAATATTATGGAATGATAGGCAAAAACATAGAATTAAGGAAAGAAGAAGGAAAACACACTGGGAGAAGAGAAAAGGAAAGATAAAAAAGTGTAAATTTTTTTTTCAGATGAAAAGACATGTCAGAGTCAAAACACTAGAGAACAAGGTGAAAGGATGACAGTCAATGTTTAAACTTTACTCTCACCAGAGTTGGCTCAAAGTGAAAATAAGGTGATACCAAGTCAGCCTATAAAAATTCTATCCTACCCTATAGGAAAATAAGACAGGAGGAGGGAATTAGAGAAAAGGGGAATACACAAAAAGGAGAGTAATTTGGGGAAGGTGGTATTCAGACACAAAGTATTTATGAACAGTGAAAGGTTTAAAGGAGAGAAAGAAAAGAATAAACAGAGAGGAAAATAAAATTGAGGGGAAAACAGTAATTAAAACTTTGAATGTGAATGAAAGGGAGAGAGAGGGGGGTAGAGAGATAAAGAGGGAGAGAGAGAGAAAATGAAAGATTGAGAAGTATCAGCATGAATAGAACTGATTCTTCATTTGTCTGGCTAAGGCCCTGTCTCTATTGTAGTGTGGCAGCTAGCCATAGATGAAGAAAAAAAATGACTCCTGGACAGCTTTGAGAACTAGTCAGTCCATGTCTGGAGGCCAAGAGAGACACTTAGTGTGCTTCCTGCCTGGATTTAAGAACCCTCCTTACCCCCTTTCAAACGTCATGCCATGTCAACGTTCTGCTGGCTCTTCCCCCTTTGCTAGGCATACAACTGTTTATATCAAGCAGAGATACACACAAGTAAAGGTAAGAGGTCAGAGAGGAATATATTATTCTTCAGCTGAATTTTAAAAAGTTCATGATCATGATGTTAGGTAAACCAAAAGTAAAAATAGCTATAATCAAAAGTGAGAAGGAAGGAAATTGAATCTGAATAAAAAGTGCCATAGACAATGAAGTAATATCAATGCTAAACATTCACGTACCAAATATAGCATCCATACTCCTAAAGGAGAAGCTACACGAGTTACAAGATGAAACAAGACAGTAAAACTATACTAGTGTGGAATGTCAACTTTCCCCTCTCAAAATTAGACAAATCCAAACATTAAAAAAAAGAAAGAAGTTAATCGTTTGAATATAATTTTAGAAAAGTTAGATATGATAGATCTATGGAGAAAATTGAATGGGAATAGAAAGAAATATACCATTCTTTTCAGTAGTACAAGAAACTTTAAAAAAAACTGTGTAATACAGCATAAAAACCTCTTGGGGCAGCTGGGTAGCTCAGTGGATTGAGAGTCAGGCCTAGAGACAGGAGGTCCTACGTTCAAATTCGGCCTCAGACACTTCCCAGCTGTGTGACCCTGGGCAAGACACTTGACCCCCCATTGCCCACCCTTACCACTCTTCCACCTAGGAGCCAATACATAGAAGTAAAGAGTTTAAAGAAAATAAAAAAAATAAAAACCTCTTAATAAAATGCAGAAAAGCCAAAATATTAAATGCATCCATTTCAGAACACAAAGCAGTGAAATTACATTCAAAAAAACTTTGCATAAAAATGAGACTAAAATTTAACTAGAAACTAAATGATATTATCCTCAAGACTAAGTGAAGTCAAAGAAATATTGATAGAAATGATTAATATGTCAAAGCAGTAGTTGAGAGTGAAATATATCTCTAACTCCTTACATAAATAAAATAGAAAAAGCATGGAAATTAATATTTAGCTAACAACAACAAAATGACCAAAAAAAAAAAAACAGGAAAAGAACAAAGAAAAATTGCCAGTTAAACACAAAATTGGAAATCCTAAAAATCAAGGGCGAGATGAATAAACTTGAAAATTTAAAAAAAGTCTTTAAGGTAATAAGTAAAAAAGATTTATGGAAAAATAATAAAATAAATAAACATTGATTAATTTGAAGAGTATTTTTGAAGAAAAGGTGAGAAAATATATCTACCTCTCTCTTCTGCTTTGGTAGAGGAATCTGACTTCAAACTTTCTACATTTTAAGCTTTCATAAATATGTTGGCTAGTTTTTCTGATTTGAGTTTTTTTTTAATTTTTGTTAATGGAAATATTTGGGGGTTAATGGAGATGGGATAGAGACGGAGAACTGATATAATTAGAAGTGAGATTAACATAAAACTAAATTACATAATAAAAAATAGAAAAAGGAAACTTGTATTCCATACTATTAACAATGGGAAACTATCATTAAAATCCACAACAGAAATTAAAAAATGCTACCAACCTAGTGATATCAGATGTATATATGGAAAACTACATTCAGTAATTACATGCTTCCACACATATATATGCATGTGCATATATACACAGTATAAAAATAAAAAATTCTGACTGTTGGGCCACTATCAATTCATTTTCAGAGTGGAAAGAAAACCCCCCCCCAAAATTTTTTTTTAATCGAGAGCTTTAAATTTTGCAAGTGCCTTCTGTGCATTCTCTGACATGACTTGCTTGTTATAGTGAGTCTATGAGAGGAAATTGCAGATATCTTAGAGACAAAAAAAATTGATGTTCAAACTAGGTTAAATTATTTCTTGACAGCAACATAGATCTTAGCTACTGGATTGCTGTTGTTGCCCAACTTTTAGGTTTCTAGTGAATCTTCCATGAAACTATAGCATGACTGACTTATTCTGGATTTGCAGAAAAATGAATATGAATACTTTTCAACCTTCTCCTTGTGTGATTAGTGCAGGTCACTTCATTATCTTATATCTCTGTTTCCTTTGGGTAAAGTGAGAGATGGGAAGTTTGAACTATTTGAATGAATGAATATAAAAGCAATTAAATGACTTGAGCAAGTACTTCTAAGATCCATTCCAAATATAAATTTACAATCCCATCAGAATGATAATGTTGTAGTCTCAGAGTAATTTGCAATTCTTCTCTCCCAAAGAAGCATACACTCTTGAACTTTCTCTAAGAAATAACTGAAATCTTAAAACCAAACTCTAATTCTCTTTCTAGTAATTTTCATTACTTTAATTATGAGAGGGAATCGTATTTTTTCCTGAACTATTTTTAGTAGCTCAATGGCCTTGAATGAAATTAGACTTTGACAGATTATATATTATTCAGTGTAACCATAGAAACTTGTTGTTTGAACAAGAAATGATTACTACCCCTAGTATTTCTTGGAAGATTATTAGTGTATTTATAATGGCTTTTGATCTGCTAGTGGATAACCAAATGTATCCAAGCAGAAAATCGGTCTGTTAAGATCATAGATGTGTATGTATATATATTTATGAGAAGTAGCATAACACAGTAGATAAGCAATTATCTTTGGTGTAAGGAAGACCTGGGTTCAAGTCCTGGCTCTGATACATATGAGCTATGGGGACCATATGCAAATCACCTGTTTAGCACTCCCAGGAAACTCAACTATTTTAAATCATAAAAAGGTGCAGATTTTCATTAATGAGTGAGTATCTGCATCAAGTTGCCCATATGTTTAAAATCAGTTTCCTAGAGAAAATGTGTGTATATGAGAAGCTAAACATAATATATTGTAGTAATGGTCCAGACTTGGGATTTTGTTTAATGTAAGGAGCTGCTTGGAGGGAATGGAAGTTCTACCAACATAGACTGGCAGCTACACTCAATGTATAGTTTTAGAGTGTTGACTGAGACATTGAAAGGTTTAGTGACTTCATATAACCAGACTTAAACTCATATCAAAGGCAAGATTTAAATTTAATTGACTCACAAGCACGTTCCCTATATACTACACTGCCTCAAATTATACATGTGTGTTTGTATTTATACATTTACATAGATGTGCATTTTACAGTATGTAAATGTAAATGTATACTTATATGCATATTTCATATGGAGTCATCCTGAAATAGCCAATAAAGAGCTAGGCTTGGAACAGTGACAACAAAATTCAAGTGTTGCTCCCTGACACATACTGACTGTTATCCTGTATAAATTGCTTAACTTCTCAGTATCCTAGGCAATTTTCTTTTACTATAAATTGGTGAAAATGTGCCAGTCTGAGGGGCAGTTGGGTGTCTCAGTGGATAGAGAACCAGGCCTAGAGACAGGAGGTCCTGGGTTCAAAATTGGCCTCAGAAACTTTCTAGTGGTGTGACCCTGGCCAAGTACCTTAACCCTCATTGCCTAGCCCTTGCCACTCTTCTGCTTTGGAACTGATACTTATTATTGATTTTAAGAATCAATGTAAAGGGTTCTTTTAAAAAAAGAAGGAAAATGCACCAATCTGTATTAGTAAAGGAAATTTCCTCACATGGGAGGTCCCTATATTACTAAAAGAATATACATGTATCAACATATATACATGCATTATGGAATATCCACATATTATATGGCATCATATAATATATACCTGTCTATACACACATACACATATGCATATGCATTTGGGATAAATAGTATGATATTATATAGTTAGGCAGCTTCCCTCTGTGGAGGGTTCATTTATAATTGTCTCTGAGACATATAAATTGTGTGACCTTGGATAAACCATTGAATCACTCAGCATTCCAGGAAACTCTCTAAAACACTATATTACAGAGAAGGTGTCCACCTTTTGGGGGGAGAAGTTTTACACTAGGCTTTCTTTATACATTCAAGCCATTAAAAACAAAAGATGTGTAAACACACATTGATGTATGAGTATATACAGACATTTGTTTATATCGATTTATAAAGAGAATTCTATGTGTACATAGGGAGCTCCCATTTGAGAAAATGACCCCCCACCAAAACAGATGAGCATATTTTCAGCAACTTACAGTAACAGAAAGTTTCCTAGAACAATCAGACACTAAGCAACTTGTCCTGAGTCCCACAAGTGTGTCTATGGAAGCCCTTGAAACCCATGTTTTCATAGCTTCAAGCCTAACTCTGTCCTCTCTTACAAGGCTGCCTCCCTATAAAGAGTGGGTATAGGTATATGGATGTTAAGGTTAAGAAAATCCATGCTAGGGCACATAAAACTCTTCTCTGTTCAGACACATATTATAGACAAGTATTCAGTTTTGTTCTCCTTTCTAATTGTAGTTAATAGAGTGAATTTTTGTTAAATTATTTAAAATCACATAAGCAATTGAATGTGAAATTGTCAGTATATTGAGAAAAAACATACTCTAGCCCAAATTTAAGCCTAAATAATAATGTCCTTTCTTTCTCCTTTAGCATTAATAAGGATTATGGCTGAACACCCAGAGGGGTTGATACAAGGCTCAGTTTAAAGTGCTTAGGGACTAGTAAGATTCTGCATTCTGAAAGGAAAAGATAAAGAGTCGCATTAACAAAATGGCTGGTAAAAGGTGTTATGAAGTAGACCTTAAATTGGCTGATAACTGGCCAGAGTAATCCTCATCCTCCCTGATCAACCAAGTGGCTGGACCACCCAACTAAGATCTCATGCCCTAACTCATGCTTCCCTTCTAGTGATTTTCACTTCCTGTAATTCTGAGCAACAATCAGGTTTTCTCCTGAGCTCTTTTCATTAACTTTCTGACCAAATTCCCTCAACTGAAATTAGACCATGAAATTTGCTTAATTGTTAGAAGACAGTAAACCATTATAAAGATACTAATGGCTTTGCAAGGGCCAGGAATGATAGCAATGTCACGAATGCTAAAGCTAATTACCTTTTCTATCATTTAACAAAAATCTAACTAAGCAGAATGCTGTCAACAGTGGTACATGCAAATGTTTTGCAGAATACCATTTTCAATGTACCTTTAGACCCTTGGGATTTTTGTTTTCAAGACTCAGTGATCTCACTTCTTAGGCTTATTTAGTGCTAAAAGCAAATGTGGAAAGGTGAACAATTCAACAATTCTCAGTCCTTTTATCCACACAATACCTTATATCCTGACTTGACAAAAATGACTTCTGGTTTTAGTATAGTTTAACTATTTCCAGATTGTTTCAATCTCTTTCTGACTGTCTGACAATTAACTCAATTATCTTACATGTCACTGCAAAAACTTTCTTGTTCAAGGGATGCTGCAGAAAGATTGCTAGATTCAAAAGTTACAGGACACGGGTTCAGATCCTGACTTAATCAATTCCTTACCAATGTCATCTGGGGGGCAGTCACTTAATCTTTCTGACCTCAGTTTATTCTTCTGTGAAATGAGGGAACTGGAATGGAAATTTCTAATGTCCTTTTTACTCATGATCATTTCATCCATTTATACTACATTCCTCTACTCAAAATCCTCTGGGAAATTTGAATACATTGGCCAAATTTAAGTTTCAAATGTGGCTCTCAGAACACTCAACTAGCCTCTCCCTGCTAATACATGATATACCCCTATTAGCTCAAAGGCATTTTATTGTCAAGAATAACTTTTTCATGTATATTTCTTTCTTAATACAACGTAATTTTTTGCAAGTTATGAGTGCACTCAAAAGTCTGACCTATTCCATTCTTCCCTTCATACCCATTCCATGATGATGTTTAGCTTAAAATATGTTTTCTTCAAATTGATAACCAGAATAATCAGCATTGAGATCCTACACTCTGCTAATTATTCACAGAGATGATAATTAAACTCATAGAAGCTATCGAGATTCTCAAGTAATATTACATATGCTGTCCCTAAACCAGGTTAGGTATACAGGGAAAAGAGTCAATGGCTCACAAATTTTGATTGTTAAATAAATTATGTTGTTGATGTAATAATGAAAGAGATGCAAAAATGGACAATGAGTTGACAAAGGAAGAATATTATGGTTTTATTTTGGGATCTTGTAATAGGCTCGATGTCTACCATTGTTCCTTACATATCCTGAAGAACTTATGTTAGGAGTAACAAATATAACTTTTGTTTGGCCTTAGTATAGGGCAAGAAGTAAGCTTCCCTTAATGTAGTTTTCTGGTAGCATCTGTATATGTTGATGCAGCCTCTAGGTCACCCAGAGGCATAAAAGATTTCACCCTCATGGGATTGGGCCATTCCAACATAGTGGATGTCTGAATAATGTTTAAGTCTCTACACTCTTCTCTGATGAACAGAACTATTTCCATATGGAGACAAGGCAGGACTTAAAGCATTTAACTGTCACTGTTTCTTGTTGCATATTCTGTATTGTTATGCTAGGATTAAGTAAATTTTGAATTAATTGTTCAATGATGAGTGTCTCATTCCATTCAATATCAAACTTGGGAAAGATATTAGCATCTTCCTTACTCCTAACATTTGGCATAGTATTCAAGAAGCAATGAAATTACCTCAATAGCTTACATGGTAGTGGAGCTGGGAGAAAGGTAAGTTTCAGATCCAGAATCTTTTAGTTCGTCCAGTTAGATCAACCATTAGAGTCTTTCAGATGATAATGAAATATGGACGGAAGATATGTCATGGAATCCTGGTAGATTGCGTCTGCTGGCATTTACAGCAACCTCTATTCTGTTTATTCTAGATAATGACAAATAGAAACCATTAGAGTTAACTAAAGCATTGGCTGTAGTTAATAGCAAACAATATCAGGTCCCTAGGAGGAAAAAAACCTTTTTTTTCCCCAATAATGGAGATGAAAGAAAGTAGCATATTTTGTTAAATCAGTTCCTCTTACAACAACCTTGTGTCACCTATAAAGAAGGTAAATATCATATAGCAACTTACAGTGGACCCTAGGGAGATGCATAAAATCATCATGTTCTTTACTATAATTGTTACTGGCCTCATCCTCATTGTAGACAGAGTACCCAAGGACTATGGTGAGTGATATAGAATTATTGACCTCACTGATATTTTTTCCTATTTCTGTGTCTGATACTAGTTAGAAACAATACATTCACCTGGGAACTAGTTCAATTTACTCTCACTGTCCTTACCCAGGACCACCTAAATTGTCTCTGATATTAGCATATTTTGGTGAGTAAAGACTAGAAACAAAAATTTCCTTCGTAAGGGAATTGGTGTATACATTACATTGATGAGAAAATATTAATTGGCCTAGATAAGGACATCATGGCAGAGTTTGTGCATCAGTTGTTGGCCAATGTAAGGGAAAAGTGATGGTAAATAAACCCTAAATAAATCCAGGATGTAACCCATTAAGTCAAATTTTGGATAATAAAATGGGTAACAAAAATATGGAGAAATCTACGTACAATTCATAATAAGATATTGACATTTGTTTCTACACCATTTAAGAAAGAAACCCAGAATCTTTAGGTTTTGGAGAACCCACATTCCCCACATGGGTATCTGTACAGTTCCCATTTAGTGAATTACTTGCAAGTCTATCTGTTTCAAGTCCATCCAAGTCTTTGGGGATGGATGAGGAAGAACCTTTTTTTAGCTATCCTGGAAGAAAATGTTTGTCTCAGTCCATAGAGGACTCTAACAGGGCAAGAATTTCTTTTTCTAATGTGGATTTGGGGGAGATAGAGATGTAGGGTGAAGCAGGGATCACTGGATGGGTGTTAATATTAGAAGAGTTTGGATATCAGTTTGGATCCCAGTTCATGTTGCTTGTTGTAAGATGCTCTTGATTTCTTACCTACATTATTACAGAGAACCTTGATGAGTATGAAGAATTATTTATTGTCTTTGGAACACCATCATTCATGTTGTGGCTGGTACTTCTCTCTCATCATTGTCACATTACATTAGGATACCCAATGTGAACTACAGTATTTGATATCACCAACTAAATTGACCAGATATTTGAAATCTGAGACAGTTCTTCAGAAGAGTGAAGGAAAAGCTGAGGAATTCTAACTTCTATTTTCATTTAAATTTTTATATGTTTCATCTTTCTTTTTGGTTAGACAAAGGCTTTTTGTTTGTTTGTTTTTTAACCCTTTAAGATTAAATTATCTAAGAAAATAGAGCAGTGATAGTCCTAAAGTTAAAAGCTCATCTATAAGCAAGATACTTAGAACCTTGACATCATAAGAGTGGATTGTTATAGGAACAACATCTACATCCTCTCTTCTGCAACATCTACTAGAAAAATCAACAAAGTCTTGTTTGGCCCAGGGCTGAGGTAGGTCTCAAGGCTGCTTCCCTTCACATCACTTCTTGATGATCTCTGGCAATTCTGATATGGTTCCTTTGTCAACTACAGCGTAACAAGGTCTAGTCCATATGATTTCAAGGTCTTAATGACCTAGTAGATATTAAAATATGCAAGTTAGCATACCACCACCCTAACATACTAACCAGACACATTTCCAAATGGTGATGAAGTTACCATATTTACAGAAGTTCCTTGCCTTTATATTCTTTCTTAGTGTACTTAATCTTTTTTCTAACTATTCAATGTTTTATCAGTGCCATATTTTGTCCCAACATTGAATCTGAACAAAAAAATGTGCTGGTATGACACACCTAAGACTTCTGTAAAATATTAAATTATGGCAAATTACTGCATTATAAATGGTTTTTAAGTGACTCATAAACTCAATGAGTCAATAATTTAATTTAACAGGAAAAAAGTTAATGTAATAATAGACCTCATTAAAAAAGGTATAGAATTCAAGTCTGTGGAGGATACAACATTGTTATCTTCTATCAAACTATATTTAATTTGAGGTATCATGCTTTAAGAAATACATTGGTAAGCTAGAGAAACATGTTACTCTGTATTGTTAAAGGCTAAGCTTTTGCAAATGAGAATGATTTGAAGAAACTAAAAATGGTTGACCTACACTAGATGATATTTGAGAATGACATGAAAGTTGTACCCAAGAATTTCAAGTATAATCATGTAGAAATGGAAACTGACTTGGCCTTCTTGGCTCCAGATGACAGAAATAGGAGAAATAGGTAGAAGATATCAAGAGGTAAATGCAGTCTTGATATCCAAAACTACTACTCATCAAATAGATATCAGTTATATTCCATTTGGTGATAATAATGAATTCCATGAAGTAGTCACATTTTTTGAATTCTCACTATTTAAAATTTAATTATGTATAGTACGATCATTTGTTCCACCCCAATGGAAATATGTGATGAAAATCTAAAGTATTAGAATACTTCACAGGAGCTATTATTGGCACTAATCAGGACCTTGCTGTATTCAAAAGTGAAACAAACTGCCTCAGGTAGTCCTAAGTTTCCCTCCTTCTGGATATTTTCAAGTGGAAGATAGATAATCACTTTTCACATGTCCCATGTAAACTACATTTTTGTTAGTCTGTATCATTGATCATATCATCCTCTCTAAAGGGAACTAGCTTCCCCTAACCATCATCTTTTTATTTTCTTCTTGTCCTTCAAACTCAAGTATTACCTCTTCCTTGAAACCTTTACTGATTCCCTCATTTGAGTATTTTTATTTCTTATAGAATTTTGTTTTATCTCTTTTATATCCTTGTCATATTTTTGTTATAGTTACCTTATTTTTATGTCATAATTACTTTATTTTTACATCACATCTTCCCAGCAAAGATAATGAACTCATTAAGGACAGGAAACATGTCTTTTTTAATAATCCCCTGCTGATCAATTACAGTGCCTAGAACAAATATGAGAATTACTCAATAAATGTTTAATTAAAATTAATAATTATTTAGTGTAAACATTTGAAGTGATATCTTTGCAGCTATTCTCTGAGTGAAAGGTCATAGAGAGAAAAGAGAGGACCAGATATGGATGATAAATGTTTCCTGTTGAGTTTGTTAAATGATGTTTAATTCTAGAAATCTATTATATATCTATTAAATGCCAGCACTAAGCTAGGGGCTGAGCCTACAAAGACAAAAATATTTTCTAGGAAGTTCATATCCTACTGGGAATGAGCTAAATATTCCTAGATAAGAAAAGTCAGAAGATATACAAAGTAAATATAAAATGGTTTATGGGAGATAACTAAAAACCGGGGAAATCAGGGGGGAATAAAATAATCTAAGAAATGGAAGAGAAGAGGCAGTATTTTCCAGGTAGCAGAGAGGGATAGTGTGGGACCAGATTTTGATGTCTTTAAATGACAGAGAGAGGGGTTTCTATTTTAATTTAAAAGTAGATAGTCATTGAAAGTTCTTGAGCAGGAGAGTGACATAGTCATACTGCTACCTTCAGATTATCAATTTGTTCATTATGTGGTGTGGAGAGGGAACAGGGAAAAACAGATTTTTGTAGATTATTAGGTAAGAGACATGAGGAGGGATTGAACTAAGATAATGACTATAGTAGTGGCCAAGAAAATGAATGTGAAAGATTTTACAGAACTACAATCATTAAGGCTTAGCCATTAATTATAAATCAGTGTTGAACGATAATGATAAATTGAGAGTGACTGAAGTTAGGAACCTTGGTGACTGGAGAGATGGAGATATTTTTTTAATTTTGAAATTCAGAAGAGTGATGGGCTTAAGAAGCCCATCATTCAATGGTTCTGCAAACATAAAGTTTGAAATGATAGAAATGTCCAGTAGTCAGTTGTATAGTGGGACTGGAACACTAGAGAAAGGTGAAGTCTGGATATGCAACCATTGGAATCCTCTCGATTGAGATTATTTCAGAACTCATGGGAGCTGATTATATCACTGAGAAAGTTTTAGTCAGTTGTATGTGCTGGGATAACAATGTGCACAAATGTATCTTCTTTTTCCTATATTTAATTTTAAGTTCTTGGCAGACAAAGACTAGGTTCCATTTAAACTCCATGTTCATGGGTAACACAGACTCTAGGGCTACTTGTTGAAAATTGGCTATCTGCTTCAACACAGGCCCAAAAGAAATTTTTACTCTACTATATCCGATGCAGTCATCCAGTGTCTAATTGAATTTCTATAATGAGAATAAACTCACTACTTCAAAAGAGTGTTCAATCATCTTATGGGTAATCCTCATTGTTTGAAAGATTTTGCTGTCAGCCAGCCTATATCATGCTTTTTGTAAGTTCAATGCATTGTTCCTGGTTCTACCCTTTTGAGTAGAAAAAGAAGTTTCATGCCTCACCCACAAGTCCTCCAAATACTTGAAAACAGTTATCCTGTCCCCTGAGGTTTCTCTTTTTCTGGATAAATACTCCCACTTTCCTTTGACCAATCTTCATTGGAAAATGGGCAAGTTAGGTGTTAGAATGGACAGAGCATAGGACCTAGAGTCAGGAAGACATAAATTCAAATCTGGCCTCAGACATTGTCTAGTTGCATGAACCTGGACAAATCACTTGACTCAATTTGTTGCAGTTTCCTCATCTGTAAAAGGAGCTAGAGCAGGGGTCCGCAATGTATGGCTCTCGAGCCATATCTGGCTCTTTTGAGGGCCAGATATGGCTCTTTCTGCAGGAGCCATAAAGTCAATTTTTTTTCAGGCACTGTTACAGGAGTGCGCAGTGTTACAGGAGCTCACACTGTGAGCACTGTATGGCTCTCATGAAATTGCATTTTAAAAAATGTGGCGTTTATGGCTTACATGGCCAAAAAGGTTGCCGACCCCTGAGCTAGAGAATAAAATGGCAAACCATTAAAGTATCTCTAACCAGAAAACCCCAAAAAATGGTCACAAAGAGTTTGACTGAAATGACTAAACAAGAACATCTGCCAAGGACTTAAGGCATTTCACCATTCTGGTTATACTTCTCTGTATGTCTTCTAGCTTATCCATGTCTTCTCAAAAAATGATACCTCTTAGGATCAGCTAGGTGGCTCAGTGGATTGAAAACCAGGTCTTGGGTTCAAATCTGACCTCAGATACTTCCAAGCTGTAACTCTGGGCAAGTCATTTAACTCCAATTGTCTAGTCCTTACTGCTCCTCTGACTTGGACCATTAATATACAGCACTGATTCTAAGACAGAAGGTAAAGGCTTAAAAAAATGATATCCCAAATAGAAATAAAAATTCCACATAAGGTGCAACCTGGTCAAAGTACAGAGGTACTATCACTTCCTTCCCTGATGCTCTGACTTTAAATTCAGCCCAAGGTTATGTTTTGTTTGTTTGTTTGTTTTTTGGCCATATAACCCTGTTGACTCATCTTGAAACTGCAATCTGTTAAACTAGGTTTTTTGTTTTTTTTTCACATAAACTGATATCTAAACATACATCACACATCTGGCATGTGGGAAGTTTTTGTTTTGTTTTGTTTTTATATCTGGATGTATAAGTTCAAATTTGCTTATTGAATTTCATCTCATTAGTTCCATACCAATGCTCTGGCCTCTCAATTGTTTTTTATCCAATGTATTAGCTATCTCTACCAACTTTGTCTCATTGGTAAAATGAATGTTATCTTCTCTACATATTTCATAAAGTTGTTGTGAGGATAAAATGGGTACTACATATTAAAAAAATTTTACAAATTATGGAGTGCCATGTAAATTAAATATTAATAACAACAACCATGACAAATTAATTATTTTGAGTAAAAATGCTTAGCCTATAGTAGACTGCTCTTTCTTTTTCCTCTGCACTAGTTGATATTGGGACTCATGGGACACCCTTAGAGAAAATAGATTTTCTCTTTCAAGAATGTAGACACAGTGATATAAATCCTTCACATTTCTATGAAAATTGAAGTAAAGGCTAAATGAAGAGGCAGAGCCCACTTGGACAATTTAACTTCCTTTCAACCTGACCGAATTCCTTGAGGACACTTTTGTGTTACAAAAACAGAGTATTTCAGAGTTAGAAAAGATGTCAGAGGCCATATAATCCAACATCTATGTGAAAATGTAACTCTAGTCCAACATCCTACTGAGTGGCCATGCAACTCCTATCAGATAACTAGCAGTAAAGAGGAACCCATGACCCCCTGGGGAAGCCCATCTCAGATAACTATATCATTAGATATTTCTCCCTATTTATAGCTTCCACTAATTGATTGTTCATAATATTATTATTATTGTTCATAGTAACTCCCATTTATCTGATGCTTTAAATATTGAAAAATATTTCACCTATATAATTTAATTTCTTCCTTGAAATACGTAGGCCTTCTGAGGCCAAGTAACTTCAAATACAAATTCTCTTTCATGTGATGGATTTTCAAACATTTGACACAAGCAAACACATCTACACCAATTCTTTCCTTCTCCATATTAAACAACACCATGTCAATTTACCAACAGATAATTATAATATTAATCCATCACCTGGCCTATACTTGAAATCTTTCTGGTTTGGCAGATTTGTCAGTGTTTACCCTTCTAGAGGGAGATAAGTGATAAAATGAATATTTTGATTTTAATGTAATATAATATAATTTAAATAAAATGATAAAATGAATAGATAATGAATTTGGAATCAGGATGACTTGAGTTTGAATCCTATCTCACTTACTAGTTATATGGCCCTGGAAAAGTCGCTTAAAGTTTCTCAGTCTCAGTTTCCTCATATTTGAAATGTGACTATTAATACAATTATTTCATAAATTTTTTAATACAAAACCAAGTAAGATTTTATATACATGTATCAAAACTATTTACATATGTATATGCTATTGAAGCCTTTAAGTGATATATACGAAAATATCATTATCAGCAGTAGCAACTATCTTCATTATTTTGATGATGTTTGCTTTTTATTGCTGTTTTTATATGCAAACACCTGTTAAAACAAAGGCATAAGAAAATTATACTAATAATTACATTATAAAATGTACTCGACTAGTAAATGATACATTTCAACAGTAATTGGAGTCACTGTTTGTTTTCTTTTTAGTATGCTTGTGATTATATTTAAATGTTTATCTGGTAGCAGATTCTAAGAAGATTTAGAGACTCTATATAGAATTCAGTTCTATTTCTATTTACCTAGCAATCACTTTTATAATCATGTTGAACGTATACTCAATGGAAACCTATTTCTGCCTCATTCAAAAGATTTTGTTTTTAATGGAAATGAAATTGCTGACCCTTGTCCCATGTATTTAGCTGTTGCTAGTGTAAGGAGATGGTATCCTCAAGTCAATTTATCTAGTCCAAGCAAATTCAGGCATATGGAATGAATTTTCAAAGAGGTTCACACGGTCCCTTTCAGCCTAGACTAGGGGAGTGTATATGACAGACTGGCTTTAGAGTCCTGAATGCAAAGCCTATTTCTGACACATGGCAACTAAATGACCATGAGGAAGACCATGAACTTTTCCATTTAAAAAGTTATACTTTAAGGCATAAATTACATATCAGTGAATTTGGGATGTTGGTTGGTGGCCCACAGAATGGTCACTAATGATGAATTCATAGTTATTCTTCCAGAACCAGTCTTTCAAAAAAGAGAAAATTTGAAATTGCTTTCTAAACCAGCTGCCTGAATTAAAGGACCTAATTCTGAAACCTCTCTGAATCTCCCACACATTCAATCATTTCAGCCTACATTAAGGAGTCTTTTCAACAAATCTGTTTGCAGTTATTGTCTATAATATGCATTTAACAATTTATCATATTTTCCTCTCTTCTCATTGGCTGTCCTCAACTGGTCAGCACTTTTATGAAACACATTGTTCATTAATTGTTTGAGAAATGCATATCTTGGTTCTCAAAATAGTTTGCAATTTTCCTATGTGCACAATATATTCTATGTTGTTTTTGAACACTTATTGGGCCTAGCTTACTGCCTGATGTGCACTCCAATCTGTCTGTAAGTTTGTAGCACTGAGCTTTATGACCATTTCAGATGGAACTTTCTGAGTAATTTGTTTTCTGAGTTTTCATTCATTACTCCTTTCTTCTTTCCCCATGCTGAAAGTATTAAAAGCTATTTAACTCTGATTGATGCTATTTGGCACATGGGGCTTCTTTGGGAAATAATCCTTGACTTGAAAAGGTTATTGCTATTAACTATAATGATAAAGTTTATATTAATAGTGACTATCTGGACCATTCCAAACATAGTATTAGGGCAGATGCTTCCACTTTTTAGAGAAAAGAGATCTGGATATGAATGATTTTGGAGATTGATCTATTTCTGAAATTGTATTTCTCTTCCTTATCCTACAATAAAAGTCACACTAGCTCAAGGAGGAATTCACTACAGGAAGAATTCCAAATACATAAGATTATTCTAAGTTGTAAATCTAATTTCTGTCCAAATCTCCTCCTTATAATGAAGAAAAACATTAAGCTTAGCAAGTAATTATAAATCTCACATATTTTATGGCCAACACTGTGTTAAGCATAAAAAAGTTAAAGGGGTGAGGATTTGTGAAAGGTAATAGAATCATAGAATCTCAGAGGTCATTGGATACTATCCATACCTGAATATTAGTTTCCCTTATGTTATCAATATTGTTATCCATGACAAGTGGTTATACAGCCTCCTCTTAAAGATCTCCAGAGACTAAAAAAGTTTCCCCCCCAACAGTCCATTCTATTTTTCAATTTCTATGATTTTCAGAAAATTTTTCATTGTATTAAGCCAAAACATACCTTATTGCAACATATATTTACTACATTTCTTCCAGTTCTTCCCACTGAGGACAGTCAAAGTCTCATTATTTCTAAAAATCAACTCTTCCAATACTTCAAGAAAGTAATCACATTCCTCTTAAGTTTTCTGTGTTCCAGACTAAACAACAGTTCTTTTGTTCAGTACTCATTTGACAAGATCTCCTTTCCTATTACCATTCTAGCTTCCTTGATTTCTTTCCTTCCATAAGACACTCAAAATAACATTACAGATATATTCTAGCAGGAGGAGAATGAAGTAAGTGTGTCATTTGCCTCAAATTCTGGAAATTATGATTTCATTAATGTACTTTTAAATTGTTTCAGCTTTTTTTAGGGTTTGTCCACACTATGCCCAGTGTGGGTATGGGGAACCACAGAGATGTGACCAAAGGAATCTAGATGGATGGTGATACTAGGGAGGCAAAGAAACCTTAAAGAGTCTGGAGGTAAATTTTTAGCTCAGTGGAAGCAGGTCAGCATGCTGAGACTCAGGGGAAAACTTCAGGTGGAGGAGTAATCATGGGCCAATTTTCAGGCTCTGGGCAGCCAACTAGGACCATGGGGGCTTGATTCTAAAAACAGATAGACCAGAGACCCCAGAAGTCTGGGGAGCGCAGACCTTGGGCATAGGAGTGAGGCTAAGAGGGGTTGCAGATAGCAAAGACCTAGAAGAAAGTGGAAGCCAGGAGACTCATAAAGTAGCCGCAGCCAAAAACTGCTCCTTAGCTTCATATAAAGAGAGTCTGCCTGCCTTACTATGACTTCTGGTTGAGAAGGCATAATGATGCTGAGCAAGGCCCAAAAAATAACCAACGAAAAGAACAAGAAAAAACCTCTAACACTTGATAACTTCTGTATAGGGAAAAACCAGAAAATAGAGGAGGAAAAACAATTAAGGACATCCAACCCTTCCCAAAAAAATGAAAATGGGTCACAAGATCTTGAAGAGTTCAAATCTGAGATCATGAGAAAGATGGAAGAGATCTGGCAAGAAAATAACAGTTTAAAAGGCAGAATTTCACAATTGGAAAGGGAGGCTCAGAAATCAAATGAATTGATAAGCAAATTGAAGACCAGAAATGACCAGCTGGAAGCCTTGAAGAGCCAGATAGACCAGATTGAAAAGGAAAACCAAAAGATTATAGCTGAAAACCAGTCTCTAAAGGCTAGAATTGGGCAATTAGAAGGCAATGATCTCACAAGACAACAAGAATTAATAAAGCAAAGTCAAAATTCTGACAAAATAGAAGGAAACATGAAATATCTCAATGAGATGTTAATAAATCAAGAAAACAGGTATAGAAGAGCCAATTTGAAAATTATTGGTCTTCCAGAAAAATCAGAGACAAATAGAAACCTAGATATCATAAGAATTTATACAACAAAACTGCCCCTATTTCCTCGAACAAGAGGGCAAAATAGACATTGAAAGGATCCATAGATCACCCTCTACACTAAATCCTCAGAAGACAACCCCCAGGAATGTAATAGCCAAATTCAAAAGCTTCCAACTTAAGGAGAATATATTACAAGAAGCCAGAAAGAGACAATTCAGATATCAAGGAACACCAATCAGGATTACACAGGATCTGGCAGCCTCCACACTACAAAACCTCAAAGCTTGAAACATGATATTCAGAAAGGTAAGAGAATTGGGTCTACAACCAAGGGTCACGTACCCATCAAAATTGACTATATACTTCCGGGGAAAGTATGGGTATTAAACAAGATAGAGGATTTCCAAGTATTTGAGCTTAAAAGACCAGGACTAAATGGAAACTTTGATATCCAACCTCAATATAGGTGCAAACCAGATTAATAATGTATATGTTTAAGAAATTAGACTTATGTGTCAATAGTTATTGATATGCACTTGATTACCTTAATCAGATGATAGTATTATTTTTATATTCATTTGGTATTTTTCACTTGCTTATAACTCTAATGAAATGATCCTCAGATGCTTATAAAATTGTCACCTCCTGTACGAAATTCCTCTTTTTTTAGTTTCATGCAGTTGTTTTTCCTGACTTCAACTTTTTAAGTGTCATTTCAATTTCTACATATGGAATATTGGATTTTGATATTTTAAGAACAAATGTAGTGATCCTATTATCATTGGAAATGAAAAAAAGATTCTTATAGAAATGTTAGCAAATATGCTCTATTTTCTCCCTATTTTTGATTATCTTTTTTCCCTCTGAATTCTTGAATGATATAGATTAACTTGTGTTTTATCCAACTTTTCTGCAAATTCATTTTCTCCACAATTTATTTTTGTTTTATGAGGCAATTGCTTATAATCTTCAATGGTGCCCCCCATAATCCATTAAAAATCAGTTTATTTTCTAAACAAGTCTTGCTCTTGATTACTACAGCTATGATGGACATAAAGATCAAGTATTTGGTATCTAAAACAATATTTAAATTTCTGTGGTTCTTTGTTGAAGTGACTATTTCGGTATTGATTAAACTTCAGCAAAAAGTAGTAGTAATCAAAGATCAATGCATATGTTTTTTCCCATTTCCCATTTTTTTATGTTTAAATGTCATCAGTACTCAAGTTTTGATAGTATACAATAGTTCCTTTTGAACTTCAATATATATATATATATATTTAATTTTTCATTGTTCTAACAAGTTTGTTGTCTGACTGAAAACTGATAACTTATTTTCACAAATTACTCTCCCACTCACAACCAGTTATTTCCTATCTATTTAAATATAGGAGGAATATGGTCTCATTCAGATTTTGATTCCCCACAAGCTTGTGTGAAGTGCAGATAGAGCTGGTAGTACTGGTGTACAATCTGACTAGACCGAAATATATGCAGTGTACCCCTTGAGAGGCTAGGTGCCAGCTTGCTTAAGAAATATAGAACAAGGACCCAAGATTAAAGAGAAGAGAAAATTAATGTGGAGCCAGGAGGTTCTCCTCCACTATGAGAAGGAAGCTTTTACTCTTCTGTGCCAGAAAACAATGACAGCAAGCATAATTCCAATTTTTATTTCAGTTTCAATTAAGTATTTTTGCAAGATTTTGGTGTTTTACAAGCCTAGTAATAAAATAATTGAAAGTAATTAATTGAATTGCTTAGTAAGATTATGAATATCACCTGGGAAGATTAGATAATAGACAATGAGAACCTTTCTCAAGATGAACTTTCAGGCATTCAAACTCTACTGCAGAGAGCAAAACTTTGATGGGCTGACCACAATCTTTGATGCTAAATATGAATTTACATGAAAGATCATTTTATGGAGTACTCACACAAGGCAAGTGCTCATACAAAGGCCAAAAGAAGTGATTTAAGAAATTTCTATATTTCTCTCTAAAGAATTTTGGTATCATTTCTGAAATATTGGAGATATAAGCACAGAACTGTCTAGTGTGGTGTATATACACAAAAAAAGGCTCCATCCTCTACGAACAAAGCAGAATTACATTAGCTCAAAAAATGTGAGATATGCAATTCAAATACATCTCCATTTCAAGTGTTTATATAGACTACTTGTGCCCAATCATTGGAAGAACCTTCCAAACTTGTATTGTCATGGTCAGTCTTGGTCACACACAATACATTGGCCCTGACATCATGATGTGATGTTGGTCCTTTTTAATTATAAAGGACAACGATAAAAAAAAATAAAATGCACTATTTTTCAGAAGCCAAGACTCCAAAATTTGATCAATGAGAAGATTTCTGATATCTGCTTTTTCCTGCCTAGTGTAGAGAAGATAATAAACAATAATGGAGACACCAGGGATGTTAAAATATAATCTAAATAGTTGTGGGTACACACACTGAGTTGTAGGAGAGACAGGACCAGGACAGGGAGGCCAGAACAGCTAAGCTGCTCCTAACTGACAAAGATGGCTGCTGGCCAACTGTCACCAGCTCACCACTAGGCCAGGGCCTTTGGAACCAACAGACTAGGTAAAAGGTTTAAACAGTTTTAATTATATTCAACTAAAAGTTGGGATAGGGATTTCTATTCTAAAACTTAAAACCTAATGACAAAACCACAGGGCAAAGGGGAGGATTTCTCTACTCTAACTTAGTGACCTAAACAGATAGAGCCAAGGGAGCAGTGCAGGAGTCAGGGAGAGGGCTGCATCAAATCTGGTTCCAGCCAGATTTGAGCAGCACAGCAAATGGGTCTGAGAGTGGCTTTGGGGATCTCACAGTAAGATGATCAGGATGCCAAAACCCTAGGTGGTCCAAGATATCCAAGAAGAAAGAGTGCTTGAGATGCTGTCCACCAGATCCCAAACTTCTCCTCTTCTTGGTGCTTCTCTGTTGTTCTTGTCCTCTTTGTTAGAATCCACTACCACACAGGATCACAGGGAAATCAGGATGCAGGGTGTCTTTGCTCTGAGATTTCCCAGGGCTAACAACATTTTTTGTCAATCCTTCATGGAGTCTCTCTCTCTCTCAGGACACAAGCACCTTCTTCCTCCTCCTTCATTCCATCTTAGAATTCTCCACATTCAGCTTCTTCCTGCTAGGTACATCCTTAAAACTTAATTAACTAACTAATCTTCCTCACAACACTAGGTAGTGAAAGAATTTATTTATTTTTATATTTTTTAATATTTATTTTTTAGAAAAGTTAACATGGTTACATGATTCATGTTCTTACTTTCCCCCTCACCCCCCAACCTCCTCTCCCCCCACCCCATAGTCGGTGTGCATTTCCACTGATTTTAACATGTGTCATCGATCAAGACCTATTTCCAAATTGTTGATAGTTGCATTGGTGTGGTAGTTTCGAGTCTACATCCCCAATCATATCCACCTCAACCCATGTGTTCAAACAGTTGCCTTACTTCTGTGTTTCTACTCCTGCAGTTCTTTCTCTGAATGCGGGTAGCGTTCTTTTTCATAAATCCCTCAGAATTTTCCTGAGTCATTGCATTGCTGCTAGTACAGAAGTCCATTATATTCTATTTTACCACAGTGTAATGGTATACAATGTTATGCTGGCTCTGCTCCTTTCGCTCTGCATCAATTCCTGGAGGTCTTTCCAGTTCACATGGAATTCCTGCATCTTATTATTCCTCTGAGCACAATAGTATTCCATCACCAGCATATACCACAATTTGTTCAGCATTTCCCCAATTGGAGGGCATCCCCTCATTTACCAGATTTTGCCACCACAAAAAGTGCAGCTATAAATAGTTTTGTACGAATCTGTTTATCTATGATCTCTTTGGGGGTACGACCACAACAATGGTATGGCTGGATCAAAGGGCAGGCAGTCTTTTATAGCACTTTGAGCATAGTTCCAAATTACCATCCAGAATGGTTGGATCAGTTCACAACTCTGCCAGCAATGCATTAATGTCCCAATTTGGGCATATCCACTCCAACATTCATTACTCTCCCCTTCTCTCATTTTAGCCAATCTGCTAGAGTGAGGTGATACCTAAGAGTTATTTTGATTTGCATTTCTCTAATTATTAGAGATTTAGAACATTTTCTCATGTACTTATTGATACTTTTGATTTCTTTACCTGAAAATTGCCTATTCATGTCCCTTGCCCATTTATCAATTGGGGAATCACTTGATTTTTTTATACAATTGGTTAAACTCCTTGTATATTTGAGTAATTAGACCCCTATCAGAGTTTTTTGTTATAAAGATTTTTTTCCCAGTTTGTTGTTTCCCTTCTGATTTTGGCTACATTGTTTTTGTTTGTTCAAAAGCTTTTTAGTTTGATAAAATCAAAATTATTTATTTTACATTTTGTAATTTTCTCTAAGTCTTGCTTGGTTTTAAAATATTTTCTTTCCCAGAGATCTGACAAGCAAAATATTCTATGTTCACTTAAATTATTTATAGTTTCCCTCTTTATATTCAAGTCATGCACCCATTCTGAATTTATCTTGGTGTAGGGTGTGAGATGTTGCTCTAAGCCTAATCTCTCCCATATTGTTTTCCAAATTTCCCAGCAGTTTTTGTCAAACAGTGGATTTTTGTCCCAAAAGTTGGGCCCTTTGGGTTTATCATACACTGTCTTGTTGATGTCACTTACTCCAAGTCTACTGCACTGATCCTCCTCTCTGTCTCTTAGCCAGTACCATACTGTTTTGATGACTGCTGCTTTAATAGTATAGTTTAATATCTGGTACTGCTAGGCCACCTTCCTTCACATTTTTTTCATTATTTCCCTTGATATTCTTGATCTTTTGTTATTCCAAATGAACTTTGTTAAAGTTTTTTCTAATTCAGTAAAAAAGTTTTTTGGTAGTTTGATAGGTATGGCAGTAAATAGGTAAATTGATTTGGGTAGAATGGTCATTTTTATTATGTTAGCTTTATCCTACCCATGAGCAGTCAATGTTTTTCCAATTGTTTAGATCTAGTTTTAATTGCCTAGAAAGTGTTTTGTAGTTGTTTTCGTATAATTCCTGTGTTTGTTTTGGTAGATAGGTTCCTAAGTATTTCATATTGTCTAGGGTGATTTTAAATGGTGTTTCTCCTTCTACCCCTTGCTTTTGTGATGTGTTGGAAATATATAAAAATGCTGATGATTTATGTGCATTTATTTTGTATCCTGCAACTTTGCTAAAGTTGTTGATTATTTCTACAAGCTTCTTAGTTGATTCTCTAGGATTTTTTAAGTAGACCATCATATCTTCTGCAAAGAGTGATAGCTTAGTCTCCTCATTGCTTATTTTGATACCTTCAATTTCTTTTTCTTCTCTAATTGCTACTGCTAGTGTTTCTAGTACAATGGTAAATAATAGAGGTGATAATGGACATCCTTGTTTCGCTCTTGATCTTATTAGGAAGGCTTCTAATTTATCCCCATTGCATATGATGCTTGTTGATGGTTTTAAGTATATACTATTTATTATTTTTGGGAAAGATTCTTCTATTCCTATATTTATCAGTATTTTCAGTAGAAATAGATGCTGAAATTTTGTCAAAGGCTTTTTCAGCATCTATTGAGATAATCATGTGATTTTTGTTTGTTAGATTGTTGATATGGTCAATTATGTGGATGGTTTTCCTAATGTTGAACCATCCTTGCATTCCTGGTATAAATACCACCTGATCATGATGGATAATCCTCTTGATCACTTGCTGGAGTCTCTTTGCTAGTATTCTAGTTAAGATTTTTGCATCTATGTTCATTAGGGAGATTGGTCTGTAGTTTTCTTTCTCTGTTTTTGATCTACCTGGCTTTGGAATCAGTACCATATTTGTGTCATGAAAGGAATTTGGTAGGCCTCCTTCTTTGCTTATTATGTCAAATAGTTTTTATAGTATTGGGATTAGTTTTTCTTTGAATGTCTGATAGAATTCACTTGTGAATCCATTAGGCCCTTGCAATTTTTTCTTAGGGAGTTCTTTGATGGCTTGTTCAATTTCTATTTCTGATATGGGATTATTTAGGTATTCTATTTCTTCTGCTGTTAATCTAGGCAATTTGTATTTTTGTAAATATTCATCTATATCTCCTAGATTGCTATATTTATTGCCATATAATTGGGCAAAATAGTTTTTAAGGATTGTCTTAATTTCTCCTTCATTAGAGGAGAAGTCTCCCATTTCATCTTTGATACTATGAATTTGGTTTTCTTCTTTCCATTTTTTTATTAGATTGTCTAGTACTTTGTCAGTTTCTCCTTTAGGAATCTGGTTGCTATGCCATTTGGTGCATATATATTGAGCACTGTTATTTCCTCATTGTTTATATTGTCTTTTATTGGGATGTAATTACCTTCCCTGTCTTTTTTAATCGTATCTATTTGTACTTTGGCTTTGTCAGAAATCATAATAGCCACTCCTGCCTTCTTTTTCTCATCTGAATCCCAAAGGATTTTTCTCAGGCCCTTTACCTTAAACCTGTGTACGTCCAGCCGCCTCATATGTGTCTCTTGCAGACAACATATGGTAGGATTTTTGGTTTCTCATCCACTCTGCTATTTGATTCCATTTTATGGGCGAGTTCATCCCATTCACATTCAGAGTTATAATTATGAGTTGTTTATTCGTCAACATTTTTGTATCCTCTCCTAGTTCTACCCCTTCTTCTTACACTATTTACTTTTAAACCAGTGGTTTGCTTTAAGCCAGTAACCCTTGTCCCTTCCCTTGATTTACTTCCCTTTCTACCCCCTCCCTTATTATTCCCATCTTTTTTTAAGGCCTAATGAGT
The DNA here is from genome assembly GCF_016433145.1 of Gracilinanus agilis. Taxonomy (NCBI): domain Eukaryota; kingdom Metazoa; phylum Chordata; class Mammalia; order Didelphimorphia; family Didelphidae; genus Gracilinanus; species Gracilinanus agilis. The sequence goes on from NC_058132.1 coordinate 367,928,021, forward strand.
TCCGTCCCCATTCTTCTCCCCTCCCTTTTTTGACCTCCCCACTCCCCTGCTCCCCTTGGTTTATCCCTTCTGACTTTCTCAGTAGGGTTAGATAGAGGTTTATATCCCTATGGATATAACTACTCTTCCCTCTCAGGGTTAATTCCACTGAGAATAAGGTTTAAATATTACCTCAATGCTCTTTTCCTCTCCTTCTTATAATAGTATTCATCCCCTCCCCTTCCCATACCCTCTTTGTGTGTAATAGAATATCCTATTTTTCTTATTCATTCAAGTTTCTCTTGCTGTCCTCTACTATTCACCCCCCTCTTTCCCACTCCCCATATCATCTAAGATCATTTAGTACTCCAACCTCTCCCTATGAATAATTCTTCGAATTACTCTAATAGTGACTAGTATAATAGTGAATACAGTTCACTTCAGAGAATTACACATAACATTTCTCAACATAGGTATACAAATAATTACATCTTATTGAAGCCCTTAAATAGGCAAATTAAAAAAATAAGAGTTTTCTTTCTTTCCCTTCTGTTTCTTATTTAACTGTTCATGTTTCTCTTGGTTTTTGTGGTTGGATATCGAACTTTCTATTTAGTCCTGGTTTGTTCTGTGAAAATATTTGTGAATATTCTATCTTGTTGAATACCCAAACTTTCCCCTCGAAGTATATAGTCAGTTTTTATGGGTAGGTGATCCTTGGTTGTAGACCCAGTTCTCTTGCCTTTCTGAATATCATATTCCAAGCCTTTTAGTGTGGAGGCTGCCAGATCCTGTGTGATCCTGATTGGTGCTCTTTGATATTTGAATTGACTCTTCCTGGCTTCTTGTAAAATTTTTTCTCTTACTTGAAAGCTCTTGAATTTGGCTATTATATTCTTGGGGGTTGTCTTTTCTGGGTCTAGTGTAGAGGGTGATCTACGGATCCTTTCAATGTCTATATTGCCTTCTTGTTGTAGAACTTCAGGGCAGTTTGGCTGAATAATTTCTTTTAGTATCTAGTTCAAATTTCTATTAATTTCTGCTTTTTCAAGGAGACCAATGATTCTCAAATTGTCTCTTCTAGACCTGTTTTCTTGATCTGTCAATTTCTCATTGAGATATTTCATGTTTCCTTCTATTTTATTAGTCTTTCGTCTTTGCTTTATTTGCTCTTGCTGTCTTTTGAGATCATTAGCTTCTAATTGCTGAATTCTAGCCTTTAGGGACTGGTTTTCCTTTTCAATCTGGTCATTTCTGTTGTTCAATTTAGTTGCCTTACTTTCCAATTGAGAAATTCTGCCTTTTAAACTGTTATTTTCTTGCCAGATTTTGGTTTCCAATTTGCTTACCATTTCCTCTGATTTTTGTGCATCTTTCTCCAATTTGGAGTTTCTATCTTCTAACCTGTTAATTTCCTTTTGAGCTATTTCCCACTTCTCTAGCCAAATCTCTTTCATCTTTCTCATCATCTCAAATTTGAACTCTTCATGAGCTTCTGTCCAGTTTTCATTATTTTGGGAAGGTTTGGATAGGATTGTTTGTTCTCCTCTGCTATTTGCTCTGTTGTCTGGATTTTCTCTGTGTAAAAGTTGTTGAGTGTTAAAGATTTCTTCTTGCTGATCTTTCTCTTTTGGGGTTCCTGTGGATAGCTTGCCATTGTGAGCCTTGTGCCCTTTCAGGTTTATCCTTACACCTATGGTCTGTCTGCGTTCTTTAGGCTCTTGAGGTCACAAGTCTAGTTGTTCTCAGGGTCAAGCCTCCTGGTTGTCCCCTTCCTTGTTCCTCTGTCTGAAGCTCCATGTCTGCACCTGTGCTCAGGATCTGAGTCCACACTTGCCTCCACACCTGTGCTCAGGATCCCTGTCCGAGCCTGCACTCAGGATCTGTGTTCAAAGTCCATGTGTTTTTAGCCTCTTGGGGCCTTAAGCCTTGGTGCTCTCAGGAGCAGGCCCTGGTGACCCCAGGTAGCTGCCAAGGATTTAATGGGTGCTCCAAGCTTGTTCTGGCTCTTGTGAGCTGGCTTTGGTACTGTAGGTGGTGTGGGGTGGAGGGGGTTGCTCAGCTCGCAAAGAGAGCCACTGAATCCTTGAGCTGGCCTTTTTAAAGTATTTTTCTTGATGTCACTTCCTGTTGCTACCCCACTTTACAGAACCAATCACAGTCTTTCAATTTACTTAGCACTGCCCAGGGCATGGCTAGTGGCCTCTGGAGTTGTCACCCACTCCAGAAAGTGACTTGTGAACTCTCATACTTAGTGACTAGTAAGGTACTAAGTAGGGATACCTAAATTTTTGATTGATTGACTTAAAAGTTGCTGATTGATAGACAAAGAGTTTGATTCACTCTTCACTGTAGCTTTGGCAAACTGAGAAAGTATACAGAGCTTTCTCAGAATTCTATTTTTATTAGTTTACAATTTGGATTAATAAAGCACTATAAGATCTGGAGTCTTATCTACTTACTACCTCTGTTTCTTAGAATTTTAAAAAGCTAGAGTCTGGGAAATGGCTACTGAGTATGTTTGCTTCTTAATTTGTGTTTTTTGTTCTATAACTTGTATGCTATTTGAAATATTTTTTCTTTGCATTATTATAATTCTATGAGAATTATTCTGGTTTTTCTGGGGAGGTTAATAGGAAAATTGCCATTATTGAGCTTTGTGTGAATAAATGGTAAATCTAAGGAGATTTTGTTAAATGAATTTGGCAATGTCAGACAGATAAATTTAATTTCATTTTTGTAATGTTTAATATTGTTACCTTTCATTTTTCTTTGAACATAACATGCATAATGTAAATGTAATTTATTCTTTTTTTTTAACATTTATTAATAATCATTTTTAACATGGTTACATGTTTCATGCTCCTATTTTCCCCTTCACCCCCCGCACTCCCCCCACCCATGGCCGACGCACTTTTCAACTGGTTTTGTCATGTGTCCTTGATCAAAACCAATTTCCCAATTGTTGGTGGTTGCATTGGTGTGGTAGTTTCGAGTCCACACCCTCAATCATGTCCGCCCCGACCCATGCGTTCAAGCAATTGCTTTTCTTATATGTTTCCTCTCCTGCAGTCCTTCCTCTGAATGTGGGTAACATTCTTTACCATAAATCCCTCAGAATTGTCCTGGGTCATTGCATTGCTGCTGGTACAGAAGCCCATTACATTCGATTTTACCACAGTATATCAGTCTCTGTGTATAATGTTCTTCTGGCACTGCTCCTTTCGCTCTGCATCTGTTCCCGGAGGTCTCTTCAGTTCACCTGGAACTCCTCCAGTTTATTATTCCTTTTAGCACAATAGTATTCCA
>NC_058132.1:367961307-368019406 GCF_016433145.1 Gracilinanus agilis
ATATATATTCTATATATATACATATATATATATATTTTGCCTTGTGGCTCACTTTATTATTTTTCTCTCTCCCTTTAATAGTGGACTTATTTCTGTACCTTGTCTACAAGACTATATCAGTAATTTTCAAATTAGAGAACTTATTTTTTGAAGGATTTAGACTGTTTCTTGTGTAGGTCCTGAAAGGACAAGATTGGTCCCAACTGAATTTCAGGTTCTTTAACTTTTCAACCATACACCATAGTGCCTTCCACAAATTCTCTTCATTCTTTATTATGGTAGCAGAATGTAAATAGTATGATATACTTTTTGTTACTTTGCAAGAGGTAAAATGAGAGTTCTGAGATTTTCTTTGGCCTTGAGGTTTCCAAAGTCAAGTGCTGTCCAAGGCAAAGCAACATCTCATACGTACCAACTTCTCATAATCTTTCCCTTTTCCTCAAATGTCTGAGAAGAATTATTGTCCACACTATTTTTTATACCAGCACGCTGGGGAAAGAAAAGGACTGGAATACACCAGGTATCTCTGCAGCAGGAGGAGAATCTATTCATTGGTTTCACAATAAGAGTTGTTGTAGATTAGGGAAGTTAGTAAAATTTGGATACTTTGGGCTTTATGAGTTACTATTGTCCATTGTTAATTCATATATCTAATACCCTGTTAGGCTTCTTCTTTCTTAATGTTGGAGATTTAACTTCTATTTTTCTATCTTTGACACATAATTTCCCATGGTTTCTTTGGTTATTTGTTTGTTTGTTCTTTAAGAGTTCATGGGGACAGGAGAAATAGCAAGTGATTTGATCACAGTGGTCTCAGAAGTAGAATTCAATAGATAGTAAGGATTTTTTATGGCTTGAGTAGGGCCATAAAGAAAAACATGAAGAGGGAGTAAAACCCAAGTAGGATGATTGTGGTCCACCATAATTATATAATAAGTTTGTTGTTGAATTATGGTTCAATATGATGCCTTTATGCAGGGCTACCTAAGGGAATTTTTTATTCTTTTTTCATTCTTCCATTCAATTACATGTAAGAAGCAAAGGAATATCAAATTTTTTTAAAAAGGGGTCTTCAGACCTAGATAGCCTTGGCAGTTCACTTAAAGGGCAGTTCTAGAAATTATTCTAATGTGAAATGTAGCAATCAGAAATTTAGTAGGAATTATGAAAGCATTCTACTTCTGAGACCACTGTGACCAATAACTTGCTATTTCTCTTGTCTATGATTTATTGGAAACAGACACCTAGGGAAGAAGAAAGGTGTCTGAAAAAAATTAATATGAAAAAGTGGAACCCACAGAGGAGAGGTTTAGAATCCTTGTGTATTGCTGTTTCTCTCTCTTTTAATCCTGATTAGTATTGAAGTTCCAAATTTATATGCCTGCAAGCACAAAAGACATAAGGTTAAATAAAAATGGCATAATCTGGCTCCACAGCAACTAGCCTCTTTGATTTGTGTACTTATTTGCTCAGGACACAGATCAGAATATGACACCCTTTCCTCTTTGGTACTTTCACATACTTATGAGCAACAATAAATGTCCAAACTATGGTTGGATAGGAAAGAGGGGATTATATTATTTACCCTTAAAATTCTTAATAGATTAGTAATACAAACTACTTAATTGGCTTTGAAACAAAATCCTAGGAGCATTTTCCATATGGCTTAAGTGGGAGTTTGGTTGAAGTGAAGGAATGAGGTCTGTTTATAGCTATACAATGAATTCTGTAGCACTACCAAGGCTTAACTTTTTTGTGCATCTTGTCACTTTAATTCTAAAATCATTACCCTGCCAATAGAGATAGAATGTGATCACACATGTCATTCTCAGCCCTACTTCCAGTACATTCTCTGCACGAACTACTCTGCCTTTGTCACTATAATCCAACTGCCAATTTTGTTCATCACTCTGTCTCCTAACTTGCCATCAGGAAAAATACTCCAGCTGCTTAAGCAGTGCTTGTTTTGTTGGTTTCTGGAGTGCATATTATAAGCTAATGCTACGGCATGGCATTTTATCCACTGTTTCACAACAATATAAAGAATTATGTCACTTACAAACCATTCAGGTCAGTGATTCTCATTGCATACTGGACAGCTCTATGAAGATAACTTGTTGGTTCCTCAAATTCAGTGTATATTAAACTAAATTCTTCATCTCCCCATAATCCTTCCCACTTTAATATAGGTTTTTTTTGTTTTTTGTTTTTTGTTTTTTTTTTAGTTTCTTTACTATCCTTCCAGCTTCTCAGCCTTCTGCCTTTGGAATTCTTATAACATTTGGGCAATTCTTGCCTTATAATCTTTGTATCAGAATATTTAATAGGCAAAAAAGATTCTTGGGGGAATTTCTCACTTCTCTGGCTTATTATCCCCACAAAGAAATGTGGGAAATTTGTATGTGATATGATATTACCACCTGCATCTCATTGTTAACCCCTTATCAATACACAAATCTTAAAAAAGAAAACAGTTGTTTACAGTCCTAATAAAATAATTTGGACAAATGTGTGAAATACCATCACCCACCAATGAGTCACCTTTTGCCAGAGACCACTATAACATTAATTAATTATATTCATAAATATAGTAGATGAAGACTTTTCTGGTCATTCTTGTCCGATTTTGTAACCATAAAGGATAGAAGTATTGTATTAAGGGCACAATAAGATATCTAATTTCCCTCAGTTTATTTGGGTGAAGCTGGGATTAATTCTCTCCTCAACTTCTTTTAAATTTAATTACCAGAAGTGTATACACCCTACTTAATACGTAAGTGAGGGAGGTCTGCAACCCACATGCTAAAGTGGATGACAACTCAGAAACGACTGACTGCCCCCTGGGCAGTCCTAAGCAAGCAAAGTTATAAACTGCAATTGATCCCTGCAAAGAGGAGGAAGGCACAGGAAGTAAAGAAAAGAAAGGGACTTTAAAAGTGGCTGCAACTTCTTGTGAGTGTAGTCTTTGAGCTCTTTCAAGGCTTTGGAGGCTGGTGGAGGACCTTCTTCAAAGTGGACCTAGGACTATAGCATTTAGTAAGACTGTTCTTGAATCTTCTCCTTTTGGAGCCACTGCTTGGGTGAATGAAAAGTTGACTCCTTTCCTGGATTCTAGAAAGATTAGTCTCCAGGGGAGGCTGCATGGTTATTCAACACTGGGTCCTCCAGCTAAATAATCCTCTGGCTGAGGGTCCTCTGGTGGAGAGCTAATTAGCCCAGCCTGAGTTGAGCCGGGCACCAGAAATATTTAGTGTGATTATCTAGACTGCTTACTCTGCCCTCTTTCACATTTCTTTATTCTACTCTTTCCTTTTATTTTGAAAATAAAGCTGCTAAATAAAAAGTCATTTGATTTGAGTTATAATATCGATGACCACATTCTCTTATACTTAGTCCAACCATAAATTTTAATCCTTAAAGTCACAATATGTTCATCAATCATATCAATATTTATCATGGATGTAGAAGCTTAATAAGACACATCAAATCTCTCTGCAATTACCATTAAGGCCAATAAGCCCCCTGTTTTCAATGGGGAGGGGTTTACTTAATGTCCTTGGGTCTTCTTACAACCTCCTAGATAGGTTTAGGGATAAAAAGGATTTAGCAGTATTAAAATTAAAAAAAAAAAAACGGGGGCAGCTGGGTAGCTCAGTGGATTGAGTCAGGCCTAGAGATGGGAGGTCCTAAGTTCAAATCTTGCCTCAGACACTTCCCAGCTTTGTGACCCTGGGCAAGTCATTTGACCCCCATTGCCTACCCTTACCACTCTTCTTCCTTGTAGCCAATACACAGTATTGGCTCCAAGATGGAAGGTAAGGGTTTAAAAGAAATAAACAAAACGAAATGAAAATAGCAAAACATTTATCTGCACTCTTTTTAAAAATAATTTTAATAATATGTTATTCCGAACTTGACAAACACCGATAAATATGATCATTTCTCTTTATAGAACAAAAGAGGAGCACTATGGAAACTGTGAATCTGTTATTCACAGCTTTTTTTTTAATGGCATAAAACATGTTCAGCAGTCTCAAAACTATCCTGCTTGTATTTGTCCCCTTTTGAACTTTTTCCTTATGAATCCTCTCTTCCTCACCTGTAGATCTGACCTTTATACTCACTCACCTATTAAATGTGTTTCTAAATCCTGTCATATCTACCTCTATAGCATATCTTACATCTGGACCCCCTTTTCATTCCTCTTGGAATTCTGTTTCCTTGAATTTCCCATTTCAGAATTCTGGAATTCTCCTCTCACTCTGCCTAGACTTTTAGACTAGCCTTTTGACTGATTTGTCTGTCCCAATTCTAACCTCTTTTGAGTTTATCTCCCCACCAACTTCTTCTTAAGTTATTCTCCTAAAGAAATGCCATTACCATGCCCAATTCAATGACCTGTGGTTTCCAATTTTCCACTGAATAAAATATAAACCTCCTGTCATCCAAGGACTTCCTCACTTTGGCTTTGAACTACTTGTCCAGTCTTTCCTCAGGCTAATCTCCATATATTCTACATTCTTAGCCAAAATGAACTTGCCTCTATTCACTGTCCTCATATTATTGTCTCCTATTTTGGTCTTTTCTGATGTTATCCCCATACCTAGCTTAGATTCTTCTCACCTTTGTTTATTATAATCTCTCCCTAATGTCAAGCTCAAATGTAAATGTTCTTCTCTCCATAAAACTGTCCCTGATTCTCCATTTGTGAAATTGATTTCACCTTTATCAAATTTTAGTGTGTACTTTCCATGGGTCTTTCATTTATGCTTATTTCATTTTCCCTTATATCAGTTTTTTGTATTCTTGTCACCTCACATCATTTTAAGTTTTTTGGAAGGAGATTCTATTAAGAATCAATCTTTGAAATCACAGGGCCTAGAATGGAGTTTTACACATAGGGAAAAGTCCTGGACCTTTGATTTCCTTCAGTATAATGAACTTTTGGGTATGGAAACTCCCCTTACACAGTGGAGATCAGCACCTTTACATGTCACTCTAAAGGCCACATGGGAAGAATCTGAACTCAGATCTTCCTGATTCTTGGGACAGTTGTTCCTTTTATATACTATTCCTCAAGAAAGATGTTTAATGTATATTTGTTGAATTCTGAATTGACCAAAGTAAGTCTGATCACTGAATTAAACAGTATGATCTATAGTACTGATCACTGTTGAACCCAATATAGGTGAATAACATCCAGATGTCAGGCAGAAAAATATCAATGTTTCCTCCTATGTCTGTTGGTATTTTAATTTAGCAATTTTTAAAATAAATTAAGTGTAAAAATGGGGCACTAAGCTGGCACAGTTGATAGAGAGCCAGGCCTACCTTCAGGAAGATTCATTTTCCTGACATAAAATCTGCTATCAGACATTTAACTAGCTGTGTGATCCTCGGTCAGTTCCTTAACCTTGTTTCATTCAGTTTCCTTATCTGTAAAATGAGCTAAAGAAGGAAATAACAAAACATTACACCATATTTGCCAAGAAAACCTCAAATGGGGTCAAAGAGAGTGACTTCAGTCTTGTTTGACTAAAATAACTAAATGACAATATTGGATAGTAAAATAATCAATTTTCTTTGACTATTAACACACTATTAAAGCCAACATGGTATCAAATTTTACCATAACCAAGAAGACACATTTTTAATGTTAATTATTATACAGGAGGACCAATGTGCTCTCAATATGGGTATATAATTTAACCTTTAATAGCCCCTGGAATTTGTGAATCTCTCTTAGAAGGCATTTTAAGAGGATTTTCATATAGATGATATAACATATCCAAACAACACCAACAATAAAACCCCATAAACTCTATATCTATGTGATGTTACTTTGTTAAATAATGATTTCTATAAGCCAACATGCAATCTATTGTTTTTTTTTCTTTATCATCACATCTGAATATTAGTATTTGGCATATTTATTCACACACATAGAAGGAGTTCAAATTCTTCCTTGAAACCATCATGACTTAATTATCTATGGCTCACTTATTTACATATGACAGTTTCAGTACATTAAAATGCTTTATGTCAATTCAAACAATAAACATTAAATGAGCATCTATAATGGGTCCAGAATTATGGTAGTTTTAGTGGAGGTTATTGTACATGTATTGATAAAATCAGGTTGCTAAGATAGATTCATCCTTTTGGGAGATCCCAGGGAGCTACTATGGGAGAGCTAAGAGAAATGGAAGAATCACAGACATTTTACATTGGCTTACCACAAGATTGGAAAACCCTTTTCTTTTCCAATGAATGAATAGATATTGTATTCCAGTCTTAGGGAATGAGGTAATACCTCCACTCATTTATAGTCAGTTGGAACTTGAGACAAGGTGGGAAGGTCTTAGGACCTCCATTTTCCCTCACCACTGAAGCCTTATGGCCTCTTAAAAACTAGCCTGGATCTTTGATCTTTTTATTTGTTCTTTTCCATTATAGAGGCATGGAAAAGAGTTTAATATTGGGTCAGAAACTCCAACCATGAGGAAATGAAAGTCTAGGAATATAGATCATTTAATGCTTCCAAACCAACTGTGAAGAGTGAATCAAATTCTCTTTGTCTATCAAAGAGCAACTTTTAAGTTAATCAATCAAAACTTATGAACCTCTATTTAGTACCTTAACAGTCACTAACAGTGGGTGACAATTCCAGAGGCCACTGCCCAAACCCTGGGTAGTGCCAGGCAAATTGAAAGACTGCAATTGGTTCCTGTAAAGTAGAGGAATGACAGGAAGTGACATTGAGAAAACTGCTTTGAAAGGCCAGTTCAATGATTCAGTGGTTCTCTGCATTGGTGAGCTGGACTGGAGGAGGAGACTTTCTCTGGATCCTGCATTGACTTGAGATGGTAAGTGGAGTGATTCCTTCCTTGGTTCTTTGGTGATGAGACCCTCTCTGTTCATTGGTGCTTTGGTGGGATACTCCCTTCAGCTTGAGTTCTGGTGAAATTCTTGGAGGACTTAGTCTCATGTGCACTGAAGGTTCTGGGCAGATTCTTCAGCCTCTCCTGATTCTTCAAATTTTGGCTTCCTAATTAGGATTTTGGATTCTCATGAGATTTGCTTTAGGATTCCCATTTGTGGTCTGGAGACATTAAGATTAAATTTAGGGTATTTGTAACTAGGCAGTATTTTCTCTCTCTTTATCTACATTTCTTTCACTTTCACTCTTTCTACCTCTTTGTAAATAAAGATGCTAAAAGACATTTTGACTTAATCTGTAATATTTTTAAATCAGTAACCATGATATTACATTAGAAATATCATATTTAGCATAAAATCTAAATTTAAATTCTTACACAACAGTAAAATTCTGAGAACCAAGGGCATGGGACACCAGCTGAACTAGAACCATTACTGTTGTCTGTTTTGGATGTCAACTTTGGATGGATAGGTGCCATGTAGAAAACCACATAAATTTTGTAAATCTAATTCCTCCCATCCCAACCAAAGTAGTTTGGGATCAGGAGAATTATGCTCCTTATGTGCTAAAGATTTGTTTTACTATTATTTTGGATTTCTTTGAAGTAAATATTCCTTTACAAAAGCTACCCAGCATAAAATGGAACTGAATGCTACATGCGGGGCTTCAAAAATGGGGGAACATAGCTGGTGGAAGCTGCAGATGATAGCAGAGAAAAGAGATACTCCATGTTCCTCAAAGTACCTGAAAACCCTGCAAAGGGATATATAACAGCCTTGGCAGTGATAGAATAATGGCAGAGTTCATCATAATATGTAGTTATGAAGATATCCATATCTAACTAAGAAGCTGGTAGAAATAATCAACAACTTTAGCAAAGTTGCAGGATACAAAATAAATGCACATAAATCATCAGCATTTCTATATATTTCCAACACATTAGAGCAGCAAGAGGTAGAAAGAGAAACACCATTTAAAATCACCCTAGACAATATAAAATACTTGGGAATCTATCTACCAAAATAAACACAGCAATTATACGAAAACAACTACAAAACACTTTCCAAACAAATAAAACTGGATCTCAGCAATTGGAAAGCCATTAACTGTTCATGGGTAGGATGAGCTAACATAATAAAAATGAACATTCTACCCAAATTAATTTACCTATTCAGCGCCAAATTACCAAAAACTTCTTTACTGAATTAGGAAAAAACTATAACAAATTTCATTTGGAATAACAAAAGATCAAGAATATCAAGGGAAATAATGGAAAAAAATGTGAAGGAAGGGGGCCTAGCAGTACAAGATATTAAACTATACTATAAAGCAGCAGTCATCAAAACAATATGGTACTGGTTAAGAGATAGAAGGGAGGATCAGTGGAATAGACTTGGGGTTAATGACATCAGCAAGACAGTGTATGATAAACCCAAAGAGCCCAAGTTTTGGGCATGAATCCACTATTTGACAAAAACTGCTGGGAAATTTGGAAAACAATATGGGAGAGATTAGGTTTAGATCAACATCCCACACCCTACACCAAGATAAATTCAGAATGGGTGAACAACTTGAATATAAAGAGGGAAACTATAAATAAGTTAAGTGAACACAAAATAGTATACCTGTCAGATCTCTGGGAAAGGAAAGATTTTAAAACCAAACAAGAGCTACAGAAAATTACAAAATGTAAATTAAATGGTTTTGATTATATTAAGCTAAAAAGCTTTTGTACAAACAAAAACAATGTAGTCAAAATCAGAAGGGAAACAACAAAATGGGAAAAAAAATCTTTATAACAAAAAACTCTGATAGGGGTCTAATTACTCAAATATACATATAAAAAATCAAGCCATTCCCCAATTGAAAAATGGGCAAGAGACATGAATAGGCAATTTTCAGGTAAAGAAATGAAAAGTATCAATAAGCACATGAGAAAGTATTCTAAATCTCTAATAATTAGAGAAATGCAAACCAAAAAAACTCTGAGGTATCACCTCACACCTTGCAGATTGGCTAAAATGAAAGAAGGGGAGAGTGATGAATATTGGAGGGGATGTGGCAAAATTGGGACATTAATGCATTGCTGGTGGAGTTGTGAACTGATCCAACCATTCTGGCTGGCAATTTGGAACTATGCTCAAAGGGCTATAAAAGAATGCCTGCCCTTTGATCCAGCCATACCATTGTTGGGTTCGTACCCCAAAGAGATCATAGATAAACAGACTTCTATGAAAATATTTATAGCTGTGCTTTTTGTGGTGGCAAAGAACTGGAAAAGGAGGGTATGTCCTTCAATTGGGGAATGGCTGAACAAATTGTGGTATATGCTGGTGATGGAATACTATTGTGCTCAAAAAAATAATAAACTGGAGGAAGTCCATGTGAACTGGAGAGACCTCCAGGAACTGATGCAGAGTGAAAGGAGCAGAGCCAGAAGAACATTGTACACAGAGACTGATATACTGTGGTGAAATCGAATGTAATGGACTTCTATACCAGCAACAATGCAATGACACAAGACAGCTTTGAGGGATTTATGGTAAAGAACACTACCAACATTCAGAGGAAGGACTGCAGGAGAGGAAACATAGAAGATAAACAATTGCTTGAACGCATGGGTCGGGGTGGACATGATTGGGGATGTGGACTTGAAACTACCACACCAATCCAACTATCAACAATTTGGAAATAGGTCTTGATTGATGACACATGTTACAACCAGTGGAAATGTGCATCAGCCATGGGTGGGGGGAGAGTGGGGGTGAAGGGGAAAGTAGGGGCATGAAGCATGTAAACATGTTAAAAACGAATATTAAAAAATGTTTAAAAAAAAGATATCCATATCTAAGAACAATCACCAAAGAAGGCTATACTATAACCTTGAGATAACAGTTCTTTGATCCTAAGAGTAGAGGATAACTTCCTAAATAGACAAGGTAAAGGGGGAGGGAGGAATAATAACTAGAGAAGGTAATAAAAGACAAAGAAAAATACCTAACCTTAGAAAGTTATTTTAGTGACTCTCCTGATTAAAATTTAAAACAAGAAAGGGACAATAATCGCAAAAAAAGGAAAAATGAGAAGCCTCAAAGGAAATTTACAAAGCTATCAGACGCCAAAAAATGTATTGGAAAAATTTTCTAAAGTTTAAAAATCAAATAAGAAAACAAATGATACAATGAGAAACTAGAATGGGAAAAATAAAAGTGGAGCCCCAAAATGTGGAAGAAATTAAATTCATAAAGACTGGGAGAGGTCAAGTAGAAAAGAAAATATATGAGCTCAAGGAAGAAAAGAACTTCCTAAAAATTAGAATTAAAAAATGGAAGCTAATGAATTCATAATGCATCAGGAAACATTAAGACAAAATCAAAATAAAGGAAAAAAATAGGAGAAAATCTGAAGTAACTCATTGGGAAAATAATTGATGTGTAAAATAATTTTAGGAGAGATAATTTAAGAATCATCAGAATACATGAAATCTCTGATCAAAAAATGAAACTGGACACATATTAAAATAAATTAACAGAGCAAATTGACCCAAAAGTCTCAAACAAGTGGGGAAAATAGAAAACAGAACTTAAAAGCCTCTATTGATCCCCCTTTGAAAAAGACACTAATATAAAACATCCCCAAACTTAAAAACTTACAAATGATGGAAAAAGTACTGCCAGAAGCCAGAAAGAATCAAGTCAAACTTTGTGATGCCACAGTTAGAATTAGACAAAACAAGGCAGCTTCTATCCTAAATGCCAAGAATCACAAATACAGTTAAATTGCACAAAACTCTCCTGGATGGGAAAAAATCATAGCTAGAAAAAAAATTGAATAACTGAATTTGGCACTCAAGAGAAACATAAAAAGGTAAATAGAAAAGTGAAATCTTAAGGGAATCAATAAAGTTGAACTGATTATATTCAAACATGGGGATCTGATAATGATTAAGATACTTGAGGTGATATGATATTTTAGTTACATAAGGTACTAAAAGTATTCAAGATAGTTAAGAACTTATCAATATTAGGACAGTAAAAAGGAGTACATATAGAAAGAAGGAAGGGGGTAAACAGAATAGGATTGGGAAAAAAGTCAAGGAATGGGAAAGAAAAATACAGGGAAAAGAGAAAAGGAAAGATGGAAGAGAATAAATTATCTCACATGAAGAAGCACCTAAGCATCTATAGAATGGAGGACAAAATAGAAGGTGAGGTGGGCATGCTTGAACTTTACTCTCATTGAAAATAGTTCAAAGTGGGAAAAGCAAATCCAATACTCATCCAGCTATAGAAACTTAATTTATCCTTTAGGGAAGTAGGAGGGAAAAGCAAATAAGAGAAGGGAGCAGATGGATAAAAAGTAAGAAGTACCGAGGGGACATGGTGAAGCAAAATATCTGTAACAGAAAATGGGTGAAAGGACAGAGATAAGAATAAATAAGGAAAATAAGATAGACACACATAATTAGTAATCACAACTGTGAATGTCAATGGGATGAACTTACGAACAAAATGGAAAAAATTTAGCAGAATAGATTTTTAAAAATTCCCCAATATACCACCTATAAGAAATATATTTAAAGAAATATATTAAAAATTAGTCCTAAACCTATATGCACCAAATGACATAGCTTCCAAATTCCTAATAGAGTTCTATGATTTACAAAATGAAATATACAATAAAATATTACTAATGAGGGATTGCAATCTTCCCCTCTTTGAAGTAGATAAATCTAACAAAAAATAAATGAGACATTAAGGAGATAAATAAAACTTTATAAAATTTAGAAAAGATAGACCTCTAGAGAAAAACAAATGAAAATAGAAAGGAATTTACCTTTTTCTCAATAGTACATGGTACATTTGCAAAAATTGATTATATAATAGGACACAAAAATGTCACAACCAAATGTAAAAAAGCATATGTATTAAATGCATACTTCTCAGACCATAATGCAATAAAAATCACATTCAACAAAGAGTATCAGCAAGAATAAAAATAATTGGAAATTAAATAAGTTTATCCAAAACAATGAATAAGTTAAAGAATAAATCATAGAAACATTCAACAATTTGATTAAAGGAAATGACAATGAGGAGAGAATATACCAAAATTTCTGGGATGTAGTCAAAGTCTTATTTAGGGAAAATGTATATCTCTAAATAGGCATCAATAAAATAGAAAAGATCAAAGTGATGATTTGTATATGCAACTGAAAAAGTAGAAAGAGAATTAATCAAAATCTCTAATTAAGGAACAAATTAGAAATTCTAAAAATCAAAGAAAAGACAAATAAAACTGAAAATTTAAAAAGACCATTAAAATAATAAATAAGTTAAGAAGCTGGGTTTGTGAAAAAGTTAAATAAAATAAAGCTCTATTTAATTTGATTAAAAAAGGAAAGAAAACCAAATTATGAGTATCAAAAATGAAAAAGGTGAAATTCAAAACAATAAAGAAGAAATTAAAGCAATTAATGAGATTTATTTTGTCCAGGTATATGTCAATAAATCTGACAATTTATTTACAAAATATGAACTGTCCAAATTAACAAAAGAGGAAATAGAATAATTGAACAATCCCATTACTATATAAAATAATTAGGAGTATATTTGTATATTTACCAAAACAAACCCAGCAACTATATGATCAAAGTTACAAAATGCTTCATACAAATAAAACAGATGTAAATAATTGAGAAAATATTAATTGGTCATGTATAGGCCAAGGCAATTTAATCAAAATGATAATTCTAACTAAATTAATTTACCTATTCAGTGCCATAACAACCAAACTACCCAAAATTATTTCTTAGAACTAGAAAAATTATAACTAAATTCATTTAGAGGAGAAAAACATTGAGAATATCAAGCAAATTATTGGAAAAAAATTAGAGGAAGGATGCCTAGTCAAATAAGATTTCAAACTATCTATACAAATGCAATCATCAAGACAATCTGGCACTAGCTAAGAAATAGAGTATTGTATCAATGGAATAGGTTAAGGAATCAATACAAATATGTTAACGATCATAGTAATATAGCGTACAATAAACCCAAAGAGCAAAGCTATTGGGGAAGAACTCACTATTTGACAAAGACTGCTGGGAAAACTGAAAAATAATATGGAAGAATCTACGTATAGAACATTTTACACAATACTCCAAAATAAAGGCAAAATAGACACTCGATCTAGAATAAAGGAGGCTATCATAAACAAAGTAGGGGAACATGGAAAAGTTTTCCTCTTAGATACATGGATAAGGGAACAACTTATGACCAAACAAGAAATAGAGAACATTTTTAAAAATAAAACAGATGATTTTGTTGCATTAAATTAAAGTTTCTGTACAGACAAAACCAATGCAACCAAGATGAGAAGGAAAATAAAACAATGTGGAAAAAAATAATAGCAAGTATCTCTGATAAAGTCTTCATTTCTCAAATTCAGGACTGAGTCAACTTTTTGACACTACAAAACATTTCCCAGTTGTTAAATGATCAAAGGATATGAATAGATAGTCTTCAGATGAGAAAATTAAAACTATATCTTGTGAGGCAATGCTCCAAATCACTATTTATTAGAGAAATGCAAATTAAAATAACTCTTAGATATCACCTTATACTTATGTTTAGTAAATGATCAAAAATAAAAGTTACAAATGTTGAAGGGTATTTGGAAAAACTAAAACATTAATACACTTTTTGGTGGCACTGTAAACTGATCCAATCATTGTATAGAACAATATGGAACCACACCCAAAGAGCTATGGCTATAAATTATCCATATCCTTTAACCCAGTGATACTACTATTGGTCTGTATGCTCAAGAGATCAAAGACAGGGGGAAAGTATCTACTTATACAAAAATATTTTCATCAGCTCTTTTTTTAGTGGCCAAGAATTGGAAACTGAGGGTGTATATATGACTGAGGAAGCTGTGATATATAGTGTTAATGGAGAATTATTGTGTCATAAGAAATGGTGGACAAGATGAGTTCAGAAAACCTCTGAAAACATACATGAACTGATGCAAAGGGAAGTTAGCAGAACCAGAACAGTCTATATAGTAACAGAAATGCTGTATGATGATTAACTGTGAAGGAATAAACTATTTTCAGCAAAACAAAGTCTCAAGGTAACTCCAAGGGACTCATAAAATAATGCTGACCACAGTCAAAGAAGGAACTGATGGAATCTGATTACAAATCAAAGCACACCATCCTTCCCTTTATTTCCTTCATGAGTTTTTTGTTTTTGTTGTTGTATATGTGATAGGTGTCTTCAGCCATGACACAGAGAATATGGAAATGTAATTTATCAGAATATTTACTGCCTTAAGGAGAGAGGTCCAGGGAGGAAGGAAGAGAATCGAAATCACAAAATGTCAGAAAATAATTATCAAAAATTGTTTCCATGTGTAATTGAAAAAAATAATAAGTGTAATGGATGTGGTATATAAAAGAGAATAGTCTCAAGAGAACATTTTTTATGATTTAACAGCAAAGGCTTTGGGATTTTAGAATATTGATAGATAGCAGTTAAAGAGAGATAAAGCTTAGTATGGTGTAGTAGGGTCAAACTCAAATAGAAATGGGAGCCACTGAACTGTGCCCAAAAATCTATGCAGTTTGCATATTGATGATTTTAAAATGTACCATTTCTATATTTAATTGTATTTCTTAATTTTGCTAAAAATTCCACAATTTCATGTTGTCTGGTCTCAAATATATTTGAGAGTGGTGTGAGATATATGCAACCTATGGGCCACATGTGTAACACCTCTTGGGTAGTGGATAACCCTAAAGACCTTGATTTAAGTCCTGTATTGGACACACACTAGCTCTGTTATTCCAAGAAAATCTTTTAACATCTCAGGATCCCAGGCAGCTTCCTTAGACACTAAATCAGAGAAAAGTTAGTGACCCATTGGCATAGTTGCAATATATTCCCCATATAAGCTAGGGTGGGTTGGTTTTTGTTTGTGTTTGTTTTTAGTTTGTTTTGGTTTTGTTTTTCTTTTTCTCCTTAAGGAAAAATGATACTGCCCCAAAGAGTTCATTGGTCCAGGTAACCAGGGCCACTACAGTTGAGGAAGTTTTCTAGTCTCCTAACTCATAAAAAGAACAGTGAATAAGCAATCAGTGTCCCCCAAATATGAAAAATTTCTTTCTTAGAACATCTCATGCATTTGACACAATACAACCTCCTGACCTAACCCATTTCCACATATAGAAAAGGTTAACATTTAACTGGAATAGTGCTCTATCCTTGCTAGTTTTCCATGCTGTCTTGCTGTGGCTAATTAAACTTCTTTTGTCAAGCACAAGATGGTCTGAATGCCACTTTTCATTCTAGACCTAGAATCTAAACTGCTTATTTGGCCTGAAGTAAGTAGTGACAACATATACATTAAAAAATGGAGTTGTCATACTGAGTAAATGCCCTACCATTATTTAAAAAAATGATAAACTCCCTATGCCCCAAAATAAATGAAATAAAAAGCTAAAAGTAGAATGTGAGTGTCTCTAATTATTTCTATCAATTTTGTATGGAAGAAATGTTTGTGAAATTAAAAAAATAAAAAAAATTATCAGAGGTCTGAGAGGGGAGCTTTATCAGCTTTACTTCCATCAGCAAAGGGAAAGAATATAGATAATGAAGTGAATTTAAACAATTAATAACTGTTTATCTGCCATATATAACTGCACAGTGTTGGACAAGAATTGCTGATTGAGAGAAGAAATTCCTGTTAGCCAAAATTGGAAGGAAAAAAATTATAATAGAAAGGGCAATTAATGAGTGACTGAGTTGGAGTTCAAATCCCAATTCTCATTCATATATATGATGCAATATGCTGACTCTCTCTTGACTTCAGTTTCTTTATGTATAAAATGAAAAACAAGTTAGACTACATAATCTCTATGGCTTCTAGTAGTGATAAAATTCTATGATGTTAATTCTCCCATCTGGAACATTTAGTGAAGAAAGATTCAAAGACAATTGCTGCCACCAAGAAGTTTAACCTGGAAACAATTCTAGATTCCAGCAGAAAATATCCAAAGTACCAGGAAATTCACTGTCAGATACTATATGTCTTGCTTTCCTCTTTATTTTTGAAAATGGATGTATAATTATTTGGTGACAATGTGTTCTTTTTTTCTCATCTTGACTTTTCTGGAACAACTAACAAAATAATTTCATCTCACATCTCACAGACATGGTCAATCAAAAGCTTCCTTTTTGTTATCTAAGGTGATTCACTTCTACACTGTGAATTTGATGAAACTTAGACAATAACATTATAAATAATGCAAAGAAGGGTTTGGGTAAGACTGGACCTCCTTCTGTGAGCTTTGTCACTGTTTTTCCCTTTATAGACTATTGAAACTTTTGTCCCCAAAATGAAAATCTCTACAATGCTGAGGCTATTGACAAGAAACCACTTAGAGTAATTAAAACAAAGTTATGATAGACAGTTGTTATTCCCAAACAATAGCTAAGGCCTGCCTTGAAAATTCCACTGGTGTTTAATTCCTCTATGAAGCCTTTAAAAAACTGTGACCAGAATGTGTGTGACGTATGTACATCTGAATAGCTCTTTTTCATGCATAGCTTTGTTATTAATCAAAGATTATACAACCTACATAATAACTTCTTTGTCGAATTTCTTTAGAGGAAGGACTGCATCATCATTTGTTTTGTATTTTGTTTTAGTAGGAATAAGGCTAGATTTGGATCAGGATAAGCTGGGTTCAAATTTATCAGAAATGTCTCATAAATAATAAAATACAAACCTTTCATTAGTAAAAAGAAAAGTTCAAACTACTGATTTTTCCCTCCTGGCCTTCTTAGTATCTATATTAGTAAGACCAAATCATTCAATCTTTATTAAGCCTCAAATTTCATTTCTTTAAAATGGACAAAACAAAAATTTTCTTTATTTCAGAGATTTATTTATATTTCTATCTGAATATAAATATGTATAAATAAATATATTTAAAATATATATTTAGATAAGAATATTTGTAAAGGGTTTTGCAAATTTTATAGCACTCTGTTAATGCCAGTAACTTTATTGTTTCTTCAAACTATAGGACAGCGTTTGACCCACAATTGTCATTCAGTCAATATCTGTTGACTGACTGAATGATAACTAGAAT
This sequence comes from Gracilinanus agilis, assembly GCF_016433145.1. Lineage (NCBI taxonomy): Eukaryota > Metazoa > Chordata > Mammalia > Didelphimorphia > Didelphidae > Gracilinanus > Gracilinanus agilis. The sequence continues at coordinate 367,978,410 of NC_058132.1, forward strand.
TCAGATAATGCTCTATGACTTTCATAGTTCTATACATATAGTATCTTTTTTGTTCCTCAAAACAATTCTGGTAAGAAGGTACTATTATTATCTTCATCTTACAAATGAATCCCAGAAAAGTATAATGAATTGTCTAGGGTCACCTAGCTAACAAATATCTAAAGCTGCATTTGAATCCAGGTCTCCTAGATTCCAGGTTGACACTTTTGCCACCAAGCCATCTAGCTATCAGACTGAGTGCGTAAAGGAATAGACATAGTTTCTCATGATAAATGAATCATGTTGGTAATCCTGAGGTGACGTCCAGTGAAGAATACTTAATGGGCATCCTCAAGAAGACTGGGGGAGTAGCTTTGCAATAAGTAACTTCATACCCTGGTGGGAAACAAGCTGTTCTGGTTGGATAATGTCAGGGATAGATACCCAGCTGGAATCTCTTTGCTAGTCAGTTCCCCTTTCACACAATGCCCTTTTTATAAGGCCAAGGCAAGCAGCAGAGAATTCTGATAACAAAACACTCTGACCCAATTATAATATTTGCAGCTGTTCCAAAACATGGAAGTACTGGCCCCAAGAAAAATGCAACTTGTGCTTCTGGAAAATAGTACCACCAGACTTCCAAGTGTTTATGCTACCTGCAAATAGCTGAAGTCTCAAATGCTTATTTCCTTTCGATTCAGAAGAACCCATGTCCTTTTTGTCTATCACACTAATGCTGAATATTTTTATTAATTTTCACAATACTCATTAGCTCTCCAACCAGAAGCTGTTGACAGTGCTTCCCTCTCAAATCTCTCATCAACTAAGTGTATACGTGGTCTGAATAAAGCTAGTAATTTGTATGCCAAGTTGCAGTGTGCAGCTGTTACCATTTTCCTGACTGTACATAATTATTTTAAAACACAGGTTCTTTCATCAGGACACATGAAATCTACAGGATAGAAAATGGCCACTTGTCCCAGTGTTCTCGTCCCTTTGGTAATAAATTAGTTTCACCTGCTTTTCTTACCACTGTCTCATTTAATCAGTCTTCACCACTCTTTCCTCTTGCTATAAAGATGTCTCATTTGTTCTTTAGCTCATTTATACCATTTGCTTCAATTGCCGTATGTTGCTCCTTAGTCCCAATATTTATTACTCTTTGAGCAAAGCCTCATTGAAATCATTCAGACTGAACTAAAAAATACTTGAGATAAAAATATGCATTTATTGTTCCTTCATCAGTTGTCTGTCTCCCACCTCCCTTCCCAGAGCACTCCCCGAATTCCCCAGAGAGAACACCTGGCAGACAGATAAAGGAAAGGTATAGAAATATTGGGCAGATTGCCCAGCTTGGCCAGCCCCTCAGCAGATATCCACTGGTCAGAAAAAAGTAAAAAAAAAAACATCACTAAAGTTAATAATACCTAAGTTTTCTTCCTGGATAATGGATTAGACCAACTCATAGGCTTTGAAGGGAACTGATGACATGATCTATTTCAGTTTCCAACAGGATGAAGACAAAGAGAAAGAGAAAGAGACAGACAGAGACAGACAGACAGAGGTAAAGCAAAAATTTATTAAGTATTTATATGTTGGAAACAGTGTAAGTGCTAAATACATATAAAAACAAGTTAGATAATCTTTGTCCTTAAAAGATTTAAATTCTAATGACAGGGAAAACACAAAGTAGAGCTGAAAATTAGAGAAAGGAAGGATAGTCAGACGATACTCATAATATACAAATGGCCACAAAGTGGTATTGAGACCTAATTCTGTTCAAGATAAAGCAGAAGTTCACCTGTCAAGAGCCCAGCATCCAGAAGCTGAGCCTGAGAGTTCAGTGGAATATGGAGGGTAGCTGAATGCAATGGCTAGAAAAGAGGTGGCGTCATATGGGGTGGCCAGAAAAATGAATAGAGGCTTACTTCTAATAGAAAGAAAAACTATCCTTTGATCAAAATTATAAGGGACAGAAAATTTCCAGTCTTCTAACAGAAATTAAGATGGTTAAGTTAAAATAAGTTAGTACCCTGTATACACACACACACACACACACACACACACACACACACACACACACACCAGGGGAATTTTCTCATAAAAATCTCAAATCACAATCAATTTTTAAGCATGTTGAAATATTTCTCTTTACACAAGGGGCAGGAGTCTATCTCTCAATCTTCAGAACTTTGGACTTTAGTCAATAACTGAATAGTTTTGCAGTGACAAAGCCCAAAGCCTTAAGAGTAGGCCATACCTATGTTTTTCATGTGGTTTCTACCAGCCTGTCTATTCAGGGTAAATTTGGATCCTTTTTCAAAATATAAATTTGAGTATTTCCTGACATAACTGTGTGAGACAGTGTTAATAATAGAGTGGGAGTTTTGATTTGCTGGACTCAGCATTAAAAAAACTGCTTCTGAAGAACATCACAAAGTTTTCTAAATCAGGCTTAATAAAATTATTTAAAGCCTTTCTGGTAATAGGATATAACCAACAGGCATTGAACAAATTTAGTACTGAAGGAGTTGGGAGGAATATAGACACTCTAGCATCCTGTTGGTAGACATGAAATCCCAAAACCTTCTGGAAAGAAAGCTGGACTTATGCTAAGAAAATAATAAAAATTCTATGTCATTTATTCCAGATATCCCACTGTTAGACACACTCCAAAAAGTTCAAGGATTTAAAAAAATAAAGTTTTTGCAGTACCAAATCATGGATAGTAGGATTATATTTTAGTAGCAAAGAAGTGGAAACACAGCAAGTTCTTATTTACCAGAATGGTTTCAGAATATAAATGAATATTATTATGTTGTTAGAAATTATGATATAGAAGAACACCAAGAGATATGGGAAGATTACATATGTGATCTTATAAAAAGTGAAGTAAACAGAACCAGGAAAACAATATACATAAAGTGAATATGGAAGAACAGTAACAGCTAACATTTTTTATAGTTGGGACAGGTGCAGTAGATAGAGTACTGAGCACAAAGTCTGAAAGACTCATCTTTTTTTTTAAAACCCTTACCTTCTGTCTTGGAATCAATAGAGTGTATTGGTTGCAAGGTAGAAGAGTGATAAGGGCTAGGCAGTGTGGTGACTTGCCCAGGATCACACAGCTAGTAAGTGTCTGAGGTCAGATTTGAACCTAGGACCTCTCATCTCTAGGCCTGGCTATCAATCCACTGGGAAACCCAGCTGCCCCAAGACTCATTTTCTCAATTCAAATCTGATCTCAGACACTTACTAGCTGTGTGAACTGAGGAATCCATTTAATCGTGTTTGCCTCAATTTCTTCATCTGTAAAATGATTTGGAAAAGAAAATGGACAAATGGTCCAGGATCTTTGGGTAACTGAACAACAACAAAACAATGATTTTATATTGCTTTAAAGTTGGCAAAGAGTTTTGTATATATTATCTCAATTATCTTTATGACAACCCTTTCAGGTAGACGCTATTATTATTCCCATTTTATAGTTTAGGAAACTGACACTAATGACTTACCTAGAGTTACACAGCTAGGAGAAATCTGAGGGAAGAATTTAACTCCCTAACTCAAAATTAAACACTATCTATTAGATGTCCAAAAAAATTAAAATTTAATATTGTCTAATTAAAATGATCATGCTTCTTCCTGAATAAAAGATGTCATGAGAATCAGCTTCACTTCCTCCTTTGTGTATGTGAAAGATCATGCAACTGGTAAGTAAAAAATATCATCAGTCTTCATTGAGTGGTTTATTTTGTTTTACTCTTTTCTTTTTTCTTTTTTTTTTCTTTGTATCGTATGGTTGTTTTGATAGAAGATAGGAAGATATATTGAAAAATTAAACTGATGTAAAGAATGAAAAATATTCATACACTGAAATATATATATATATATATATATATATATGTGTGTGTGTGTGTGTGTGTGTGTGTGTATTTTTTTCCCTTGAGGAAGGCTGGTTCTAGGGATCATGGAAATAACTTTATTCCAAATCTTCACAGTTAACACAAATCTCTCTGGCTATGTCTCTGTCTATGTCTCTGTCTCTCTCTCTCTCTCTCTCTCTCTCTCTCTCTCTCTCTCTCTCTCTCTCTCATTGTCTTCTTCCACTCCATCTCTCTTTTATATTTACTTTTCTCTCTTATCTCGACATTCTTTCCTCCTCATCTTCCTTCCCACTCTTTCTCACCTATCTCCTTCTTTCTCTCTTCCCCTTTCTTCCTCTTCTCTCCTCTCTCATTCCAGTAGCCTGATTTTCTCTATTCTCTTCCTGTCTCTCTACTTTCCCTTTTTGTTTCTGTCTTCTTAACTGTCTCTGTATCCTTCTTTCCTTCATCCCTATCCTTCTCCACCTACAACCCTAACAAGGATATTTCTACTAATTGGAGCAAGTTAGAGCATTCACTCCATTAGTAATTGCCAAATAAAAGGAAAAGTTGGGCTTTTTGTCAAAATGATTAAGGACATTACTTCAACAGCTAATTTAGGTGTGGCAACATACTCTAATAATGGGAACTAGAGATTCAGAATTAACTTGTCTACTTCTTCTATCTTCAAACTCTCATTTTACATCTCAATTAGGCACTGACATTTAAGTGATCTTTCTATTCATTTTTAAAGGTGCCTTTTACACTAATGGATATGTGGAAAAAATAATTTCTACTTAAATTTAGTTTTAAAACAATCCAATATTTGAGCTCAAAATGATGATCAATAAAAATTTTAAATTTTTTATAGCCAAGTTCTGAAAGTTCAACAATGCAGCACTCAATTAGCTAATTGTCATTTAGGGTCTTAAGAAAGAATAAGATATAGACAGAAGAAAAGATTTTCATTAAGAGAAAAATATAGCAATATCAAATGCTGAGGGCTATAATACATGACTTAGGGTAAATGTGGTAAATTCAGGGAATATAAGCCTGGCATATGAAAATATAAAATATTGGCTTGCAGGGTAGAAAAGATATACAAAAAGGAAAATGTCAAGGATATGGAAAATAAACTCACCAGATAAACAACATTATTTGGGGTTTCTTCTTAAGCCAGTTATCAAAGTGGGAAAATTGATAAAGACAATGAAAAAATAAAACAAATTACATTTCCTTATAAATCCCATATAGCATTTTTCTATACCTTTTGTACACACATGTAATGGTTTGTAATATAGTTATTTCTGCTTACATTCTATCACTCTATCAGAATAGTAGCTATTGAGGGTAAAGACTTCTTTTTAAATTTATTTTTCTCATATTGATTCAATATTTAATAATATTTTTCTGACATTTTGAGTTCCATGTCCTCATTCTCCCTCTCCTCCCTCCCTGAGACAACATGTAAGTATAATTTATAAATGTGCTATCATGCAATATATATTTCCATGTTCATCATGTTATGAAGGAAAATATCTCTTATACAAAAAAATCTCATAAAAGAGACAAAATGAAAATGATATACTTCAATTTGCATTTAGGCACCATCAGTTCCTTCTGTGGTGGTTGATAGCCTTTTTTCATCATTAATCTCTTGTAGTTGTCTTGGATCCTTGCATTGCTGGGTAATACTTATCATTTGCTGTTGATCATCATACATTATTACTGTTACTCTGTCTAACATTTTCCTGGTTCTGTTCACTTTACTTTGTATCACTTCATTTAAGTATTTCCAGTTTTTTTAAATCAATTGTTCTATTCATCAGTTTTTAGTTACTTTCTCTTAACTACATTTGTTATCTCCCTCGAGTTCCTGAAAAATACAATTTTCTTGAATGAATGGATGAATAAAAAGAGAATATTTGAAAGAGATTTTAGATTGTAAGCATTGAAATAGAGAAATTGTAGAGAGAAAAATCACCTTAGTAAATATGTTCAATCCCATTTCCCATGTCAATTAATTTAATTCTGGCTATGTATTGGGGAAATAATTACTTTAAATGTGTGTAATTACAAAAATGATTTTAAATTTTACTCTGTGGTAATCAAGGTTTCTGAAATAAATTTTGTCTCTTTCAAGAATCTATATTACTTGCACAGAATAATTTATACACTGAATTTGTTCTAATATTCAAATTTTTTATGACTGGCAATTTCTATGGGTTAAAACCTGTTCTAATGGAATGTTATAAGTAAATCTCATTACTTGGAAAAATTGAGAAAGAGAGTCAATATTAATTGAGTATTGTCCTTAAAAGTTAACATATATGGATCATCAATTTTTAAGAAATTAAAATATAACATACTTAACTTTGAAATGATATAGCATCTACATTAATCTTTCTTGTAGGACTTAGAATTTACCTTAGTATCTTTCAATACACTCGGTATATCATTCTGGGACTCTGATATTGAACTTCTTAAAGACATGAGGCATAGGAAACTTGAATGAATCTATACTGGTCCCTGGTTAACATCCTGAAAGTTTGTTGTTTTTAAATAAAACTGTATCACCTCAATTGCTTCTAATTTATATCTTTCTCATAAAATTCTACAGAGTTTTTTAAATTTTGTCTATCTGAGCAATATGGTCTTTTATATTCCATACCTATGAATAGCTCAAAATAATTTTCCCTTACCCACAGAATCCTTCTCACAGAAAACATGATTTTAGCATCATAAATAGCAATCATAATGGGGATTGAACAAAAGAAAGTGAGCAAAGTTGTGTTTTTTCAGATGCAGATAAAAGATTATAGAAGAAGATAATTTTGCTACCTTTACTATGATAATGGAATGGTAATTTGAAATAGTGTCTTAGGTAAATGTAGTATCCTAAATTTCAAACCTGGTTAAAGATATATCTTGAAAAACTAGACTATTAATCCCCATATTGAGGAATAAATTACTTAAAAGAAAGCATTAAGCCAAAATAGCATTTACAAATGTCATGTTCTTTACATAGTGTAGTGAGGTGGCACAAGGACAGCTGGGTGATATAATGGGTAGAGCACCAGTCTTGGAGTCAGGAAGACTTGAGTTCAAATCTGGCCCAAGATAATTTTTTGTGCTGTTAATTTTTACTGTAACAAATAAGGTTAACAGACATATCACCTTGGGCTGTGAGGTGACAAGTTAAACAGGCTTGGGACCACTTGCTATCTGGATGGGACAAAAACCCAACTGCTATAGGAAATGATGTTGGAAATTTAATTGATGGAAATCCTCATTTTGGTTCAATAGGGCACCTGCACAGTGATGGGGATGCAGTGTAGTTTCAGGTGAGCCATGGTAAGAAGCTGTGGAACAGTAAACTCTAAACATACCATACTCTTTTCTGAGTAGCTAGCTTACAGGTTGTACTGATTAGACCTTCTACCAAAGGTTATGTGGTTATTACCAGCCACAATGGCCATCTGAGCCATTTGCTCTTTGGTCTTCAGTACTAGGGCTCTCTTGGTTTTAAGTTGTTCATCATCCTTCAGAAGGAGTACTAGCTGCTTAGCTTCTCCCTTACATAAATACCTTGATATTTACCATCTCAATGAATTTATTAGAAAAAAATTTAGCATTTAGATAACAAATATATTTTCCTTAAGAATTATCCATTCTTAACCAATTTTAATCAGGTTTTCCAAAATGATTAGGAACTTATACACATCTCTAGTTCTTCCCATGGCAAGTTAGTCTTTTCAAGATCATACTCATAATTTCAGAAAATGCCACCACAGAGTAAATCACATCTGCTATTTCATTCAGTAAAGAGTTAGAAGGATGCAAAGGGTCTTTGGAGGTTTCTTCTAGAACTTTGATTTCAGCTTCTGAACAATTATTTGCAATATTTTTCATCTGATGTCTTAGAAACAAAGTTTTTGTTTTTATTTTCTGTTATACTTTTAAAGCCCTTCAAAAAGAAAAAATTTGGTAGTCAGCAAGTTTATGTTCTATGGAGGTTCTATATCAGTGCATGATCTGAAGCAAGGACTTTATAAAATAATTTTCTTCTGAGTCTCAAAGGCAAAAACTGAAAACCATGACCTGATGTCCTCTAAGATCCATTTGTAGCAACATCACCCATGGCTTTTCCCCCATTTTAGCTCTGGATTGATCATGCTTTCATTCCTTTCCTGAGAAAAGAGACACTAATTCAGCAGTTGAATCAATCCTAGAGTCAGATCAACCTCATGGGCCCAGAGCAAGGCACTTTTCTCCTCTGCCCTCAGTTTCTCTCAAATAAGGAGCCAGGATTAGGGTCTGGCATAAAATATTTATTAGGTGTGTGGCCCTGGGAAAGTCACTTAATCCTACTTGCCACAGTCGCTCATCTGTAAAATGAGTTGAAGAAGGAAATGGTAATCCATTACAGGATCTTTGCCAAGGAAAGAAACCCCAAATGGTGTCATGATGAGTCAGACATGAGTATAATGATTGAACTACAATATATGTACATTACAAGTATATGGGAACAGCATAAGAAGATCAGGGGCTTCCATGTTCAATGCACCCCAGAACATAAAACTTCTGGGTCATTAGGAAGTCAGGGGTTTTCCATTCTGCAAGGCCATGTAAATAAGCACAGTACACCCCAGAATGCAAGGCCTCTGGGTAGCCATTAACTTAGTAGCAATAGGACACATAGCTTTTCCCCTCAGCATGAACTCAATCTATTTTTCTTCCCAAGATACCAGATATCCTGCCAGGAAATCACTGACACAAGAATTCCATGAGAAACGCAGCTAGGGAGTCACCCACTGACATATTGAACCCAGCTAGGAAGTCACACATTGACATATTGATCTATTACCTATAGAAAACTCCTGTTGAGCATCACTGGAATAATTTGTATCCATTATCCTTATCTTGTAAATCATTACTTATCATTGTCTCTCAATCCCTTTACCTATATCACTTACCCTATGAATTGTATACCCTATTAAACTTTGTCACTGCTCAAAGAGACCTGTCTGGTTGGTTCTTTGTCAGTATCGACCCTCCTGTAATCCCAAAAACTATTTTCCTCACTCTGGTGTGAGCAACCCACAAGCTGTTTCCAGAGCTGGACTTTGACACAAGTAGAAAAAATGGAGAATATATTTGAATGTCCAGTTCCTCAAATCTCATGGGCTGACTAATTGATGCTCTGTTTTTACCAAGAATCTGTGGGAATAGTCATCATTGGACAAGGTTAGAAGGAATATATTCATCCATCTATGTATCTATGTATCTACATATCTATCTAGGTATGTAGGCATATATACATACATAAATGAATACATATTTATATGTATGATGTTAAATATATTTACTTATATATACATACAAGTATTTATATATGGGTGCATACACATATATACATATATTTTTTCACTTCCACATTTGTGCTTTAATGTGAATAATACTGGAAATGCTAACTTTAACCTACCCATTTTTTCTGTCTCTCATTGAACACTTCTGTCAATTCACTTTCTAGATTCCTAACTCTACACTCATGTGACTACAATTGAATAGGGGGGAGAAGATGAGTTTATCATACTTATTTCATGTAATAGTAATGCTCAAAAAAGCCTTGAATGACCATCTATTTTCCTTTCTTTGAATTCACTTATTAAGTCCACATCTAAATCATTATGTACACAGGAGTCCATTTCGCTTTGAAAATCTCCAGAGTAGCAAGATGGAAGAGAACAAATATTAACCACATACCTCTCCAGCTGAAAAAAATTCAAGAAAAGAAAATATGAACCAACTATAGGATAATCAAAGTCAAATTTATAAGAAAAAATATAGAAACACTACAAATTCAAAAGTTGTAAAAATAACATCTAACACCTTATATACTTAAAGTATATGTAAATCCTTCTAGATTGCATCTGGTATAGTCAGTAAAAAAAAAGAATCCTAAGGCTTAACTTTCATAAACAGGTGTTTATATAGAAAACCCTGTCTGGTTCCCTTCCCCTAGAAATGATTTAGTGTGACTCTTCTCTCTTCCAACAAAGGAAGAAATCATTTTTTATATCTAGGCAATGAAGGGGAAACGGTATGCAATTGACTGAAAGGAAAGTCATTTTTGTGAGAGAAGGAAAATAAAGTCTACAGGAATAAACAACTCCACCCCTGCCAAAAAAAAAAAAAAAGCAACTCATGGTAGGGAACCTACCATCTAGGTTCCTACAAGGCCCATCTCCTTGTTTCAAGAGGTCAGGACAATTAGCTTCAAGAAATTATATAGGAAAAAAGTATCCTAAAACCTTGATTATAATATAAATGGAATGGAGAGAAATACATAGAATGATGTTAGAAACAAAACTGGGAAAAAAAAGGAAAAAGTAATGAAAGACAAAAGTACAAGATAAATAGTGATACTAATATATGCAAAAAGGAAAGGAGTATAAAAGAATAAGGAGTCATAACAAAATGAATTCCCCACCAAATCAAAAAGTCGTTTGTTTATTTTTATGAGAAAAATATTTAGTAAACTGACTAGGTCTTTAACTATTCTGACATTTGTGTCCACTTGTTTTGACATATGGTGAGAAACCTTGAATGTTTCCAATATATTTCTTAGCACAGGAGTAGATTTTTTAAAGTCTAGAATGTAAAGAAATATTACAAATGATCTAACATATTTCAAAATTTTTAAAAATTTATTGTTGGTGTTCTGGATATTTCTACACATAATATTTTTTCACTTTGCCAATATAACTATAGGTTACATTTTTTACAAAACATTTTCTTCTGGGTCCCTCTATTTCTATTTATATACCCAAAGCTACTTACAGTGATACTTGACAACCACTTTGAACAACACCAAAAGTACTTCTTGACAAATCTAAATAAAATATATTCAATTTCTTCAAAGGTATCAGATGAATCATTTTATGCTTTCATTTGTTCTAAATTATTCTGGATAGCATGCATTTATTTCTAGTTATTAGCTCTTTTTTGTCCTCTGATAAATTCTCGATGCTAAATGTATAGAATACAATTATGTTCTAAGCTGCTAAGAAAAAAATATGTTCTGAACTTTAGAGTAGAATTAGGAAACATGCTAAAAGGATATATATCTAGATCCAATAACCAAAATAGTCTCTGACATGGGAGCAGATATTTTTTTCCTAATTTTTATAAATAACCCATTGAGCATGCATTCCTTGAGTCAGTCACTAAGTATGCCTGGCACTGTGTTAAATACTGGTTAAAAAAGAAAAGAAAAGAAAGAAAGGCAAAAAACAGTCCGTGCCATACAGGTTTTCATAGTCCAATAAAGAAGATAGCTGAGTAGTGGTGAAAGAGGAAGGAGCTTAAACTGGTCATGGGGAACAAATATTATTTTAACTCCATCATTTTAACCAGTGAATTGAAGGGAATTAATGAAAGTTCAATCATTTCTGGAAAAGAAGACCAAGAAATTCTGTGCTATTAGGAGAAAGTCCAAGCCTCAGTGGTATTAATAGATGAAAAGTGTTGGAAAGGGGAAGATTTAAGATGAAAGCCAGTTTATTAGCTATGGAATAGGTATTTAATGGAATATAAGCTCCTTGAAGGAATAGATTGTTTTACTTTTTATCTTTATATGATTTTTAGTACAATATCTAACATATGTAGAAACAATAATAATATTGATTTAATAATATTTTAATAATAATAATGCTTTTTGAATAAATTAATGGGAGAATACAAATACATATTTAACATTCAAATTATTAAATATTTAAACTAGTAAGGCTTGAAACTAAATTAAGACTTTTAGGACATCTAGCACTTCCCTCTCTTTACCATGGAACCATATTTTTTAAATTATATATATATGTATTTATATACATATATATAGTTATGATGGGAGGGCAATATATGCTAGAAAATGTGTGATGATAAGATCTTTAACCTTAAGTTAGAATTCTTTCTTGACACAGAATCAGAGAAAGGCAGAATCTTAGAATTGGAGGGAATCTCAGAAGCCTAATTTGTACCTGAAGAAAAACCCTTTAGTTTTGGGGTATCACTTCTTGGTCATCAGTTCCAAACTATGGACACTGCACTATAGTCACCATCTTTGTCTCTTCCCCATAGGATCCTTAGACTCCATCTGAGGATCTGGAATCATCTTTGAGTCTAACAAATTACTTTTACCTTGTCTTTCCTAGAAGAAGGCTTTCATCACAGTTGTAGGCCATGAATTCCAAAAAGAAAATGTGATGGTAAAGGGAAAGTATTTTATCTTCTCATATGTGTTATTTTCTGATACTTGGAGGCAAGGACTAAATAACTTATCTGCATTCATTTTCCAAGTTTTGAGACCAACGTCTTCTACTTACTAAATGTTTCTTATGTGTCTGCCTTTCAATCTACTTGCTTTAAATGATGTTTATAATCAGAGAAAAAGAGCAAGGATATCTAATTATAAAATGTCAGAGATGGACAAGAGCATCAAAAGTCATATAGGCCAAACCAGACCTCAACAAGAACCTCCACTTTAATAAACCAACAAATATTCCTCCAAGCTTCACATGAAGAATATTAGTAAAGTGGAACCCAGCACCTCCTCAAACATCTTTTTACATTTTTGGATAATTTTGATTGTTAGGTTTTGTTTTTTTTTTTTAACATCAATCCTAAATTCACTTCTTTATAAATTTTGAACAGGGAACTTGGATCTGCCTCCCAAGCCAAGCACAATGTGACTAATTCTTTTTATATTGTTACAGTCTTGTAAATAAACTAAATATAGGTTCCACATTTTCAATATGTCTCCAGATCTATCAATGAATCCTCACTTTTTATGACTCAAAGACTCTAAGCCATTTTGGTTTTCCTCCTTGAAGAACTCTTTATTTTATCAGTGTCATTCATAAAATGTATCTTCCATAATGAACAGTGAGATAGTATTTTATCTCCTTTCTAGTCCTATACAATACATTACTTAATACTTAATACATTACAATACTTAATGTAGTCTAAAATTTATTTGCTTCTCCTATATTAAAATGTTAAGTCACTGTTGAGATAGTATTTCACTATAAACTCCCAGAGCTTTGTTTTAGGTTCAGATTGAGCTGCTTTATAGTCATGTTTCTCCATCTTATACAAGTAAAAACTATTTTTCTGCACCTTAACAGAGGACTTTATACATTACTAATAAATTTTCTCATTTGATTCAGTTCAACATTATACTCTCTGAAGATTATCATATATTCTAACTATCAGCCACTATGTTCACTCAATCTGCCACCTATGTGTCATCTATAAGTTGATAAGTATACCACAGATCCTTTATCTCAGACAATGATAAGTATTTTAAAATCAAAAGGTCAAGCATAGATTCCTGGAGCACTCTCATAAAGACCTCCTTCTAATCTAACAAGAAATGGTTTATCATTAGTTCTTTGATTCTGCCATTCAACTACTTCCAAACACACAACTGAACTATTTCCTGATCCACATCTCTCTAACTATTCCAAAACAATAGGGAAAAACTTCATCTAAGGCTTTGTGAAATTCTAGATGAATTCTATCAACATTTCCTTGATTGTTACTTAAATATTCTAAAGGGACTCTGATTTTGTCAATCTGTTCAGGTAGTCAATAAGCATTTATTAAGCACTTAAAATGTGTTAGGCTCTGTGATAAACACTGGAGATTCAAACAAAGGAAAACATAGTCCCTGACCTCAAATTATTCACATTCTAATGAACAAGACAACATTTAAATAAAAATAGCTAGAAATACCTACATTTTGCATCTCCATTTCTGACCATCATTATGTTTCCTTACATATAAATAAATTAAATTCTAATCAATCAGCTAAGTGGTTAATATAATTTTAGATAGTTTGCTGATTCAATAATTTATAACTAGAAGGAACATAAGATTATCTAGTCTAATCTCACTTTCTTGATTAGACAATTGAAACCAAAAAAGATATAAATTTGCTCAAAATAGTAAATGGAAAAAAGGAGATTTGAAGGGAGGATGGAAACAAACATTTTTAAGCACCCACTTTGGGCCAGACTTTGTGAAAGCAGCTGTCAAATATCATCTCATTTGAACCTCACAACAGAAGGGTAAATGGGAGGTAGGTGCTCTTAATATTGTTATTTCACATTTGATGGGGCAGCTGGGTAGCTCAGTGGATTGAGAGTCAGACCTAGAGACAGGAGGTCCTAGTTTCAAATCTGCCCTCAGACACTTCCCAGCTGTGTGGCCCTGGGCAAGTCACTTGACCCCCATTGCCCACCCTTACTACTCTTCCACCTAGGAGCCAATACACAGAAGTTAAGGGTTTAAAAAATTTAAAAAAATATTTCTATTTCACATTTGAGGAAAATGATGCAGACAGAGGTTAAAAGGCTTCCCCAGGGTCACACAACTAGTAAATATCTAAGAGCAGAATCAAACTTAGGTCTTCCTGACTAAGTAGTGTGACATCAAGATGTCTAATTAAGACGAGGCTTTTCTCCATCAGAGCCTGCCAGAATTTCTCCAAGACAAAAAGAGGTAATAGTGATAAAGATGATAGAAATAATAGTTTCCATGTAATGTTTTGTTGTCACAAACCACGTTCTCACATTAACTCATTTGATCCTCAGAACACTTCTGTGAGGTATATAGCATTGCTTTATTTATCCCCATTTTGCAGATAAAAAAAAACTGGATGCTCAAAGACAATAAGTAACTTCATGAAGGCCACATGTAAGTAGCATAGCTAAGACATGACCTTCTATATTCTGGCTTTATATCCAGTCAAGTTTACATCAATCTATATTGCTTTCTAAGAGTTTGCTCACACTTTTTCCTGCACTATAAAAATACATTTTAATAACCATTACAGAAGGGTTATTCATCTTTTTAAAATGACAACAACCTGCACATTTGATTTTAAAATGTCTTATTAGTTATGGCATTCATTCATTTGTGAATTAATATAGAATTCTACCTTCTAATATATGAGATGAAAACAAAATATAACCGAAGAGAGAGTAAATTTTTTATGCTCAGTATAATTTAAGTAACTTCCTAAGAGTAATGTGTGAACTACATTTTTAATATCAAGAAAAGATTTTTACAGAATTTTAATTTAATATTTATATTCTAGATTTGTCACAGCTTGAGATGTTAAAAATAATGTATCGACTCTATTTAAAATATATGTTGGCATAAAACTTAGGACTCATGGACCAAGAAAACAGTATCCAATGCAAAACCTGAATGCAATTATTCTGAAAAATAATACTAAGATTTTATGAAGCAACAAACTATTAAACTATGTGAGGTATGTTTGGGGTAGTGTGTGGAGTGGTTGTTTCCTGATCAGTCATAAATGCTGCCAATACAAACTTAGTAAAGTTGCAGTGCAAAAAACTGAATTGCAATCATGTTAAAGTTTGTGATTAACAATGCTTGGTAATTCATCATTAAACAAAAAAGTGTGAAATGTCTATTTTCTAAAACACTATCAGGAATAAAAATCATCAAAATTCATAGGCCCTGAGCTCAAGGACCTAATATTGTAACTGAAAAGATAATATATACAAGCAAAATGGTAGTACATAATATTAGGTAATGTAAAGACATTATATGTTTCAAATGCGTTGAAAGGAAGTATATATTCTTGAGACAATACTCTTAGCTGAGGTGGTCAGGGATGATTTCTTGAAGGAGCCATTCTTTGAAAGATAGAGCATATTTAGAAAGGAGAAATACTGATTACATTAAATTAAAAAGGGTTTGTACAAACATAAGCAATGCAACCAAAATCAAAAAGGAAACAACAAACTGGGGAAAAATCTTTATAACAAAAAACTCTGACAAAGTTTAATTACTCAAATACACAAGGAGCTAAACCAATTGTACAAAAAATCAAGCCATTCCCCAATCAGTAAATGGGCAAGGGACATGAATAGGCAATTTTCAGGTAAAGAAATCAAAAGTATCAATAAGCACATAAGAAAGTGTTCTAAATCTCTAATAATTAGAGAAATGCAAATCAAAACAACTTTGAGGTATCACCTCACACCTAGCAGATTGGCTAAAATGATAGCAGAGGAGAGTAATAAATGTTGAAGGAGATGTGGCAAAATTGGGACATTAATGCACTGCTGATGGAGTTGTGAACTGATCCAACCATTCTGGATGGCAATTTGGAACTATGCTTAAAGGGCTTTAAAAGACTGTCTGCCTTTTGATCCAGCCATAGCACTGCTTGGTCTATACCCAAAGAGATAAAAAGGAAAAAGACTCGTACAAAAATATTTATAGCCACACTCTTTGTGGTGACAAAATATTGGAAAATGAGAGAATGTCCTTCATTTGGGGAATGGCTGAACAAATTGTGATATCTGTTGGTGATGGAATACTATTGAGCTCAAAGGAATAAAGGACTGGAATAATTACATGTGAACTGGAAAGATCTCCAGGAATTGAGGCAGAGTAAAAGGAGCAGAGCCAGAACATTGTACACGGAGACTAATATACTGTGATAAAATCGAATGTAATGGATTTTTGTACTAGCAGCAATGCAATGACCCAGGACAATTCGGAGGGATTTATGAAAAAGAACGCTACCCACATTCAGAGGAAGAACTACAGGAGTGGAAACATAGAAGAAAAACAACTACTTGAACACATGGGTTGGTGTGGACATGATTTGGAAATTAAACTCTAAATGACCACCCTACTACCACTATCAATAATATGGAAATAGGCCTTGAAAGATGACACATGAAGAAACCAGTGGAAATGCATGTCAGCTATGGGGGGGGGGGTGGAGGTTGACAGGGAGGGGAGAGTAAGAACATGAATCATGTAACCATGGAAAATTTTTTTCTAAAAAATAAAATGATGAAAAAAAAATAAAGAAATCTATCCTAAATGATATTAACAAAAGCAAAGAGGAAAGAACTTTCATGTTTTGGAAACTGAGTCAGCATATTAGACTTAGAGATCATAATAGCCACTCCTGCCTTCTTTTTCTCATTTGACGCCTAAAAGATTTTGCTCAAGCCCTTAAACTTAAACTTGTGTATGTCTACCCATCTCGTATGTGTTTCTTGTAGACAACATATGGTAGGATTTGGGTTTCTGATCCACTCTTCTATTTGCTTCTGTTTTATGAGTGAGTTCATCCCATTCACATTCAGAGTTACAATTATCAGTTGTGCATTCACTGACATTTTTGTATCCTCCCCTAGACCCACCCCTTCTTCTTACACTATTTTTTTTTAAACCAGTGGTTTGCTTTGAGCCGGTATTCCTTATCCCCTCCCTTGAGTGACTTCCCTTTCTGCCCCCTCCCTTGTTATTGCCCTCTTTTTGTTTTTTAAAAGACCAATGAATTCCCTCCCCCTTCTTCTCCTCTCCCTTTTTTGACCTCCCCACTCCCCTGCTCCCTTTGGTTTATCCCTTCTGACTTTCTCAGTAGGGATAGATAGAGTTTTTTATCCCAAAGGATAACATACCTACTCTTCCCTCTCCGGGTTGATTACACTGAGAGTAAGGTTTGATGATTACCTCTTAATGCTCTCTTCCTCTCCCTCTTATAATAGTATTCATCCCCTCCCCTTCCCATGCCCTCTTTGTGTGTAATAAAATATCCTATTTTTCTTATTTACTCAGATTTTTCTTGGTGTCCCCTACTATTCCCCCCCTCTTTCCCACCCCCCATGTCATCTTAGACCATTTAGTGTCCTGTCCTCTACCTATGAATTATTTTTCTGGTTGCTATAATAGTGAATATTATAATAGTGAATAGAGTTCACTACAGAGAATTATACATAGCATTTCTCCACATAGTAATACAGATAATTAGCTCTTATTTAAGCCCTTAAAGAGTCAAGTTTAAAAAATTATGAGTTTTCTTTCTTTTCCCTCTGTTTCTTATTTACCTTTTCATGTTTCTCTTGATTTTTGTGGTTGGGTATCAAACTTTCCATTTAGTTCTGGTCTCTTTTGTGCAAAAACTTGGAAATCTTCAATTTTATTGAATGCCCATACTTTCCCTTGGAAGTATATAGTCAGTTTCGATGGGTAGTTGATCTGGGGCTGAAGGCCCAGCTCTCTTGCCTTTCTGAATATCATGTTCCAAGCTTTGCGGTCTTTTAGAGTGGAGGCTGCCAGATCCTGTGTGATCCTCATTGGTGCTCCTTGATATTTGAATTGTCTCTTTCTGGGTTCCTGTAAGATTTTTTTCTTTTACTTGGAAGCTCTTAAATTTCGCTATTATATTCCTGGGCGTTGTCTCATCTGGATCGAGTGTAGAGAGTGATCTATGGATCCTTTCAATGGCTATATTGCCCTCTTGTTGTAGAACTTCAGGGCAATTTTTCTGAATAATTTCTTTTAGTATGGAGTCTAAATTTCTATTAATTTCTCCCTTTTCAGGGAGACCAATGATTCTCAAATTGTCTCTTCTAGACCAGTTTTCTTGGTCTGTCACTTTCTCATTGAGGTATTTCATGTTTCCTTTTATTTTTTCAGTCTTTTGACTTTGTTTTATTTGTTCTTGTTGTCTTGAGAGATCATTATCTTCTAATTTCTGGTCTTTAGTTGACTTGCCTCATTTTCCAATTTTCAAATTCTGCCTTTTAAATTGTTATTTTCTCTTCCATCTTCTTCAACATCTCATTTTTGAACTCTTCAATAGCTTGTGACAAGCTTTCATTGTTTTGGGAAGGTTTAGATTTTCTTTTGTCCTCCTCTGTTGTCTGGATTTTCTCTGTGTAGAAGTTGTGGAGTGTTCCAGAGTTTTTCTTGATAATCTTTTTCTTCTGGGCTTCCCTATGGCTTGCCATTGTTAGCCCCGCCCCTTTTCAGCTTTGTCTTCACACTCAGGGTCTGCCTGTGCTTTCTAAGCTCTGGAGGGCTCTGTTCTCTTTGTCCTCTTGGTAAAGCCTCCTGGTAGTCCCCAGTCTGCCCATCTGTCCGAGGCTCCTTCAGCTGCCTCAGGGGGCTGCTTCCACAGCTCCGCTCCGGTCTGCACCGGGTCCTCACTTGATATCCTAGCTTGAGCTGGAGATCTTTTTTCGCGCCTAGGGCACTGCTTTCACCCACACAGAGGTTTTGGTAAAGTCCCTGCTTTAGAGTTCTTTATTCGCATCTGGGGCAATGCCTTCACCCATGCAGAAGCTGGGGAAAGTCCATGCGTTAGAGATCTTTGTCCTCGCCCAGGGTGATGTCTTCACCCGTGCAGCCTCACGGGAATGTCCATGAGAGCCCCCCAGCCACTTGGGTCCCATGTCTTGCAGCTCACAGATACAAGCCCTGGGGCTGCTAGTGATTTACTGGTTGCCCCAATCCTGTTTTCACTCTTGTGTGTTGGCCTTGGCGCTGTGTGTGGTGTGTGTGGGAGGGTGGAGGGGTTTCTTCCTCTCGCATTTTAGTGAGAGCTGTTTCACCCCTTTATAGCATGGAAATGCCCCAATTCTGTCTACCTTCAATGCTACGCCCTGTTGTGGGGTTCCTTCATTCGTCTGGGTTCATTTTTATGTCCCCTTGAGGAGTCCTGTATGCTTTGGTTAGGAGAGATTGAGCAGCTGCTCCTTACTCTGCCGCCATCTTAACTGGAAGTCCAAATCTATGTAATTTTAATAACATATGAAATTCTACATCGGTATTTACGAGTGAAATACTATACCACAACTGAATTCAAGGAGAACCTTTTCCTAGAAATTTTTATCAAATAGACATGTCTAACTGTTGTGAGCTAACTGTTGTACTTAAGTCATTTATAATGACTTCTACATATCATTTTTTTAAATTTATAACAAGAATGTCAAGGTTGTGTTATTCTTTTCTTCTATTAGCAGTCACTGAACCAATCTGCTCCCAGGATACAGAACATAGCACTGGGGTTGGTTGCCTTTTATTCCATCAGCCAAAAGTGTGCCATGTGCAATCTCATGTTGGCAAACTTCTGCAAGTGGTAGTGGTGTACTACATTTCCATTGTGTACGTATGGTATTTATCTGCAAAATCTGTGATATAGCAAAAACTGCATGATACAGAATTAGATTTCTTTTTTAGATCCACGATACAGCAAAGCCAGATGAGTGAACCATGATATAGTGAGGGATGAATATACTTGTAAAGCACTTTGGTAACCTTAAAGGAATATATATATATATATGTATATATATATATATATATTACTGCCTTTTGATGATTTATGAAAAGAATGTTAAAGAATGCATATTCCACAAAATACTACAACATATTTACAAAAAAAACCCTTGAAAATCCAGTTCTGTGTCAAGATGGAATTATGAACAAATATAAAAGACATAAAGACTAAATTAATCTTTTAATCCCATTAATCAATAGCAAAAAAAAAAAGATTCATGGCAAAAAAGCACAATATAGAGTTTCAATAGATATTAAGCAATAATATTCTGGATAATAAAGGAAATAATTAAAAATAATGAAAATTTACAGTCAATATTATGATGATGATACTATGATGATGATATTATGATACCAGAGTTTATTATAAACACAGAAAGGAAATTTATGTCTAAAAAGTTAAGTTAAAAATAGAAAAAGATAGTTTGAATATGCAATTTAGAAGGCTTAAAGCTAAATGAATATGTAACTCTTAAAAGTGGATGGTTCTTGAAAATTAGAGGAGAAAGAGAAGAATTTGAAAATAAATAATAAAGAAATTAAAAAGAAAACTAAGAATATTTTCAAAAGATACACAAATTTATTCACCATTCCATAGTCTAAATTTATATAGGCTTTGATTCATTATATGACAGTTTCCTCACACTAATCTTATTCTTGATCAAGAAAGAGAAGTATGAAAAATAAATTGCCAAAAAATTAAAAACGAACAAGATAAATTTTCAACAAAGAGGAAAGGAAGAGAATAATTAGCAACTGATAAAAATGCATTCAAGAAAAACAAAGAAATAAGTGGACATAGATCTAAACATGTAAAATAAATTAACACAATAAAGAGATAAGAACAACTCAATCTTCAAAACATAAATAAATTTTTGCCAAGGATAATACATGTAGGCTAGATGTATTTATTCAAGCTTTCCATCAAACATGTAAATTAATTGATGCCTCTGCTACAAAAATTATTATCAAAATATATGCAGGATAAATTCCACAATATTCTTTTTTAAATTAAATGTGGTTGCAATAACTTTCAAAATAAGGAGATGGAAGCAAAGAAATATCTAAAAACCATTTCCAGTAATATATATGAATGTGAAACATTCTAAATAAGAAGGACACTATAGCAGTAAATTCAGAAGTAATTCATTATGACCTATGTGAATTCATACCAAAGATGACTAAACATTCGGAAATGAATTAGCATAATTCATCACATAGCTAACAAAAACCCCAAAATAATATTTTTTTTTAATCAATACTGGGTAAGTACTGTAGTCTTTAATTATCTTTCTATGCTTTGTCCCTAGTTTAGATTACAAGGCTCTATTTCTTTTGTAGAGAAATCTCCAAAAACACATCTTTTATTATGTGTATGCATAACATTCACAAACATATGCATATGTATGTATATATGTATGTATATTTGTATGCACACATATTATCTCCTGAAAAAACAGGTCCCTAATTGAGAGACTAAGGTGGATAGATAGACCAAGGTAATCCACCTTAGGGAGCTGCCTAGATACGCTAGATACCCAATTGTTGTCTCTGGGTATCTCAACTTCCTATCTGTAAGAGGAAAGCAAGATTTCCCTCACTGGGCCAGTAATGCCCCAAATCTCTAGATATGATGTTATAGGGAGAAATTGTATTTATTTTATTGTAGAACAAGTTTAGGAATTGAGGATTAGGAAAAAGGTTTTTTCTAGCTCTAATTTTCTTAACTCATATCCACCAAAACTAAGTTCATCTCAATATGAACGCTTCTGGTCTTCAGGATCCCTATCAGCTCCCTATTTCTGACTAAATGTCCCCAGAAATCTGACTATCTACCTGACTATAATCCTCAGACCCTGATTAGGTTATTTCTCCCAAAATTTTCTACAAATTGGGCTAAGAGTGAACTCAAGATTGCTGAGTCCACCCAGTTGGGTCTGAAAGTTGAGGAAAATACTCAGAGCCCAAGAGTCAGGATTTCAAGGTAAAATTGCCAGGCAAGTTGACACACACAGCAGGGATAACTAATTCTTCTCCAGGATGTTCACCAGCTTAACAGGAATCTCAGGAAAATGGTTTGAATGTTTCCCTTCATCCACCAAATTCTTGAGGTAGGAAAGCTAACAGAAGCAGCTCTTTCTCTCCCAGCTTGGACAGGAAGTTCCAGTTGCTCCTTCAGAAACTTCCTTGTCAGCTGTCTGCACTCCAGAACCTTCATCAGGGTTCCTGGTATAAGATTGCATTACCTTTTTGGAGACAACTTCCAATTTCTCTTAAATATACTTTTATCAAAATGTATCTCTATTATTACACTCCCCAATAGAAGGTAATCTCCTTGAGGCAAAAGCTATATCATATATTACTTTTTGTCTCTAACATCAAATAGAGCCTAGCTTATAAGAAGAATTTAATAAATACTTCCTAATTAACTTTGCATAAAATTTCCAAGAGGATATTTAATGTAACCTCATAACAGAATTTAAAGATTTATCTCAAAGAACAATAAATCTTGAAAATTGAGGGAAATGAATAATGAGAAAAAAGCTCTAAAAAGGGAATAACCCATGATAAGACCCCAAATAATATTTGAATTCTGTAGTAATAGTAAATTATTTGGAATTCATTACCTACATGCATATTTGCAAATGTTACATATATATGTATCTGTTACATATATTACATACATAATCTATACATATTTACATATGTATAAATTACATGTGCATATATGTATGGTATGTAATATATTTCAAATAGTTTAATATGTACATATGTATGTATATGTCTTATCTATTTTATTCCATATTTCAATGGCATAAAATAAGTAAACAAGACATACAAACAATAAAATAGTAACCTAGTGTCTAAAAAATTCAATAATTTAATTTTCAGGAGAAGGGTTTTCTTTTTGACAAAAACATGTGAAATATTTAATTTGTCATCTACATTCTCCACTTCATTCTTACCTAAATCTAACCTGAGAGAGACACCTCTTGTCATGAAACAGAAAAGTAAAAACATGTACCTATATAATATGCATACATATTTGGTTATAGGTATTCATGTATCTAGAATTAAACATCTTAGAAAACTGTGTGATATCATAGGAAATATTCCAGATACTCATGGTCCCTATTGTGCAAAAATTATGTGGATTAAGTCTTTTCATATTTCTCCTTAAAGAACAATTTTACTCATTATAATTTAAACCATTTAAATTTGATTGTTTTTGTTCTTATTAGTTACATTTACATTTTTCTAAGCCAGTGTTTTCTATGGTAAAGAGAAGTGGGCCTGAAGTCAGGAAGATAGGAATTCAAATACAGCCTCAGATACTTCCTAGCTCTGTTGCTCTGGGCAAATTACTTCAACACTAGATTGCCTGAAAAGAATCTACTAGATCAACTGGAGAAGGAAGTTGCAAATCACTCCTGTATCCTTGCCAAGAAAATGCTATATATAGCTAAGGTCTATAGGATCACAAAGATTTCGACATGACTGAACAACAACAACCAAAAATGAATTGAAGTTAAAAAAAATAAAAATAACTGGATAACTGAAGCATTGGAACCCCCTTGGAAGAGATATTCCTCTAAAAAATACATACAAATAAAATACAAAAAAGCATACAAATAAATGTATTTTTAATTCTGTTTATTTTATTTGAAATTTATTTTTATATTCTCCCTTTCCTACATTTGTAATCATTGTACATAATAATCCAATACATTAATTCACTGCAGTTTATCAATATGTTTTCTGATCAATGGAGATCTATCTCCATCTGTATGTTTTGTTTGTTGGCTTTTTTTTCTTAAAAAAATGATATTACTTTAAATATTATAGAGTGTACTGGCAATTCTAACTTTGTCATTTACCAGTTTGGATTATATGCCTAGCATTTGAATATCAGAGTCAAATTGAATAAACATTTTAATTACTTTTTTACATAATTTGAAATTGTTTTGCAAAATGATTGTACCAATTTACAACTTCATGAAAAATACTTTAATGTGCCCATATGTTCACAATCCTTCCAACATTCACTATTCCCATTCTAAGTTGTTTTTGCTAATTTGTTGAGTATAAGGTAAAATTTCTTGGATTTTTGGTATTGCATATTTTTACTAAGTGAATTGGAGAATTCTTTCTTCTGTTTGACTTTCTTTTTTGGTCATTTTCAATTTAATTAATGTGATTTTTCCCCAATTATCTATCTTTGCTTAAATATTACTCTCAAAATGTGAGAAGTCTCTTGAAAAATGTGGAAGCAGTTAAATATAATTAGAATGAATGTCGTAATCTGAAAAGGAATGCAATATTTCACAGCTGTATCAACCCTCCACCTTAAAATGAAAAAAAGACAGAAAACGATTTTTCTCCCATATAACCTCATTTAAAAACAAGAGAAAAATAATGTAACAAATATGTAATATCAAGACCCCCATACGAGTGAAATCCATCAGCTAAATCCCAAGGCCTAGTGCAAACCAGAATTAAGCCCCAAGACTCATCATAAGAAATGTGGGAAACCACACTCCTCAGTTCACAAACAGAGCTCAACTATGTCATACAACAAAAAAAATTACAAAATAAACTAATGAAAATTAAAAAAAAGAATCTGACTCTAGACAATTTCTATGGTAAAAGCACGGTTCAAGATACAATGGTAGAAGAGGAGAACACCAACAAAATATCTGTACATGAAATGTCAAAAAATATATAAATTTATTTTAGTCCTCAAATAATGGAAGAACTCAAAAAGGACTTTAAAAAATCAAATAATAGAGTTAGAAGAATAATAGGCAGGGGTTTTGGGGTGGACTGTTAAGAGTAATGGAAAAAAAATCCATGAAAAAACAGCCAGATAAAGAGATTTCAAAAAATGAGAAAATGTATCTACAAATCTGACAAGGAAAAAATTTCCTTTAAAAGTACAATTGGCAATTTAAACCAAACTTCTGGTTAAGATGGTGGCAGAGTAAGGAGCAGCTGCTCAATCTCTCCTAACCGAAGCATACAGGACTCCTCAAGGGGACATAAAAACGAACCCAGACAAACGAAGGAACCCCACAACAGGGCACAGCATTGAAGGTACGCAGAATCAAGGCATCTCCAAGCTATAAAGGGGTGAAACAGCTCTCACTAAAATGCAAGAGGAAGAAGCCCCTCCACCCCACACACACACATACCACACACCTCGCACAATGCCAAGGCCAATGCACAAGAGTGAAAACAGGACTGGGGCAACCAGTAAATCACTACCAGCCCGAGGGCTTGTACCTGTGTGCTGCAAGACAAGGGACCCCAAGTGGCTGGGGGGCTAGCACGGACTTTCCGGAGCGTCTGTATGGGCGTGGACAAAGATCTCTAAAGCAGGGACTTTCCTCAGCTTCTGCATGGGTGACGGCATTGCCCCAGGTGCGAATAAAGATCTCCAGTGCAGGCTTGGACCTTGAGTGAGGACCCAGAGCAGACAGGAGAACGACTGTGGAAGCAGCCCCTGAGACTGCTGAAGGAGCCTCGGGCAGAGGGGCAGACCTGGGACTACCAGGAGGTCTGACCCTGAGGACAAGGAGACCAGAGGCCCCGGGATCTTAGAAAGTGCAAGCAGACCCTGAATATGAAGGCAAAGGTGAAAAGGGGCAGGGCTAACAATGGCAAGCTGAGAACCACAGAAGAAGAAAAAGATTATCAAGAAAAACTCTGGAGCACTTGACAACTTTTACACAGAAAAAATCCAGACAACAGAGGAGGACAAACAAGTAATCATATCCAAACCTTCCCAAAAAAATGAAAGCTGGTCACAAGCTATTGAAGAGTTCAAAAATGAGATGCTGAAGAAGATGGAAGAGATCTGGCAAAAAAATAACAGTTTAAAAGGCTGAATTTTGCAATTGGAAAGTGAGGCTCAGAAATCAAATGAACTGATAAGCAAATTGAACACCAGAAATGACCAGATTGAAAAGGAAAAACAAAAGATTATAACCAAAAACCAGTCCCTAAAGCCTAGAATTGAACAATTAGAAGCCAATGATCTCTCACGACAACAAGAACAAATAAAACAAAGTCAAAAGACTGATAAATAGAAGGAAACATGAAATATCTCAATGAGAAAGTGACAGACCAAGAAAACTGGTCTAGAAGAGACAATCTGAGAATCATTGGTCTTCCAGAAAAGTCAGAAATTAATAGAAACTTGGACTCCAAACTTAAATAAATTATTCAGCAAAATTGACCTGAAGTTGTACAACAAGAGGGCAATATAGTCATTGAAAGGATCCATAGGTCACCCTCTACACTGGAGACAGAAAAGTCAACACCAAGGAATATAATAGCCAAATTCAAGAGCTTTAAGTAAAATGAAAATCTTACAAGAAGCCAGAAAGAGACAATTCAAATATCAAGTAGCACCAATCAGGATCACACAGGATCTGGCAGCCTCCACGCTAAAAGACCTCAAGGCTTGGAACATGATATTCAGAAAGGCAAGAGAGCTGGGCCTTCAGCCACGGATCAACTACCCATAGAAACTGACTATATACTTCCAGGGGAAAGTATGGGCATTCAACAAAATTGAATATTTCCAGGTATTTGAATAGTAGGGAACACCAAGAAAAATCTGAGTAAATAAGAAAAATCACCAGGACCGGATGGATTCACAAGTGAATTCAATCAGACATTCAAAGAGCAACTAATCCCAATATTATACAAATTATTTGATATGATAAGTAAAGAAGGAGTCCTACCAAATTCCTTTTATGAAACAAATATGGTACTGATCCTAAAGCCAGGTAGAGCAAAAAGAGAAATAGAAAAATATAGGCCAATCTCCCTAATGAACATAGATGCAAAAATCTTAAATAGAATATTAGCAAAGAGACTCCAACAAGTAATTAAGAAGATCATCGACCATGATCCAGTGGGATTTATACCAGGAATGAAAGGATGGTTCAACATTAGGAAAACCATCCACATTATTGACCATATCAACAGTCTAACAAACAAAAATCACATGATTATCTTAATAGATGCTGAAAAAGCCTTTGACAAAATACAGCATCCATTCCTATTGAAAACATTGAAAAGTATAGGAATAGAAGGACCCTTCCTAAAAATAATAAACAGTATATACCTAAAACCATCAACAAACATCATATGCAATGGGGATAAATTAGAAGCCTTCCCAATAAGATCAGGAGTAAAACAAGGATGCCCATTATCACCTCTATTATTCAACATAGTACTAGAAACACTAGCAGTTGCAATTAGAGAAGAAAAAGAAATTAAAGGTATCAAAATAGGCAATGAGGAGACTAAGCTATCACTCTTTGCAGATGATATGATGGTCTACTTAAAAATCCTAGAGAATCAACTAAGGAGCTGGTAGAAATAATCAACAACTTTAGCAAAGATGCAGGATACAAAATAAATGCACATATATCATCAGCATTTCTATATATTTCCAACACATTAGAACAGCAAGAGGTAGAAAGAGAAATACCATTTAAAATCACCCTAGACAATATAAAATACTTAGGAATCTATCTACCAAAACAAACAAGGCAATCATACAAAAAAAAAAACTACAAAATACTTTCCAAACAAATAAAACTGAATCTCAACAATTGGAAAGCCATCAATTGTTCATGGGTAGGACGAGCTAACATAATAAAAATGAACATTCTACTCAAATTAATTTACCTATTTAGCGCCATACCTATCAAATTACCAAAAAACTTCTTTACTGAATTAGGAAAAACTATAACAAAGTTCATTTGGAATAACAAAAGATCAAGAATATCAAGGGAAATAACGAAAAAAATGTGAAGGAAGGGGGCATAGCAGTACCAGATATTAAACTATACTATAAAGCAGTAGTCATCAAAACAATATGGTACTGGCTAAGAGATAGAAGGGAGGATCAGTGGAATAGACTTGGGGTTAATGACATCAGCAAGACAGTGTATGATAAACCCAAAGAGCCCAACTTTTGGGACATGAATCCACTATTTGACAAAAACTGCTGGGAAATTTGGAAAACAATATGGGAGAGATTAGGTTTAGATCAACATCTCACACCCTACACCAAGATAAATTCAGAATGGGTGAATGACCTGAATATAAAGAGGGAAACTATAAATAAGTTAAGTGAACACAGAATAGTATACCTGTCAGATCTCTGGGAAAGGAAAGATTTTAACACCCAGCAAGAGTTAGAGAAAATTACAAAATGTAAATTAAATATTTTTAGTTATATTAAGCTAAAAAGCTTTTGTACAAACAAAAACAATGTAATCAAAATCAGAAGGGAAACAACAAATTGGGAAAAAATCTTTAGAACAAAAAACTCTGACAGGGGTCTAATTACTCAAATATACAAGGAGTTAAAGCAATTGTATAAAAGCCATTCCCCAATTGAAAAATTGGCAAGAGACATGAATTGACAATTCTCAGGTAAAGAAATGAAAAGTATCAACAAATGACCACACCAATGCAACTAACAACAATTTGGAAATAGGTCCTGAACAAGGACACATGTTACAACCAGTGGAAATGTGCGGCGGCCATGGGTGGGGGGAAAGTGGGGGGTGAAGTGGAAAGTAGGGGCATAAAGTATGTAAACAGGTTAAAAATGAATATTAATAAATGTTTAAAAAAAAAGTACAACTGGCCAGGAATCAAGATGGTGGCATAGTAGTAGCAAAAGCTGAAACCACTCTGACTATCTTTCCATACCAATCTTTAAAAGGTGTATCGAAAATATAGGAATCTAAACCGAAAAGCAAGACAAATTCACAAACTTCTCCCCCTGAACATAACTTGAAAGGTAGACAGAGGTAGTCAGTTTTCATGGGATAAGGGGGAACCAGAAGTAAAAATGAAGGCTGAAAAATGCTGACTATACCACCACTCCTAATTCCCCATACTCTTCCAGCTACTGTTCTAGATTCTGCTTTTGAGTGTAGGTTAACATCAGGATCCCAGGATGAGGACTACATCAGCAAAAGTGCACCTTAAGTCTCAGGCCCTCACACCATCCCAAAGTAAGGACCAAAATTCCATCCAACTGGACAGGCTCATGTCTCAGTAAAGGAAGTGAATGACATATTATAAACTAAAAGTGAATAGATATCTGGAGAAAATTGAATAAGGACAAAAGGGAATATATATTCTTTTTAGCAGCACATGGTATATATACAAAGAGTGACCACATACTGGGGCATAAAAATATAACAATCAAAAGCAGAAAAGCAGAAATAATAAATGTAAAATTTTCAGAACACAATGCAATGAAAATTAAAATGAATGAAGGTTCATTGAGAGGCAAATTAAAATTAATTAGAAACTAAATAACCTAATTCTCCAAAACCAGTGGGTCAAAGAACAAATCAAAGAAACAATCACTGATTTCATTAGAGAGAATGATAATGAGAAGACAATATATCAAAATTTATGAGATACAATAAAACCAGGACTTGGGAAAAATTATATCCCTTAGGACTCATCAATAAAATAGAGAAAAAGTTCAAGGAATTGGGCAGGCAACTAAAAAGAAAAAAGAAAACTAGAAAAAGAACAAATTAAAAACCGCTAAAGACTAAATTGAAAATCCTAAAAATCAAATAAAAAATTGATAAAATCGAAAGTAAAAAAAAAACTATTGAACTAATAAATAAGACTAGGAGCTAGTCCTATGGAAAAAAATAAAATAGATCAAGTATTGGCAACTGATTTAAAAGAAAGAAGATAATGAAATTACTAGCATCAAAAATTAACAGGGTGATTTCACTTTTAATGAAGAGGAAATTAAGGCAATTATTAGGAGCTTTTTGTCTAATTATATGACAATAAATCTGATAATAAAAGTAAAATGGATGAATATTTACAAAAATATTAATTGCCTAGTGTAAGAGGGAAAATTTAGGTATTTATAGATATATATTAAAAATATGTGGCCGCCAGGAATCAACAATTTAGGTTGATTCCATAATTAAATCAGACCCAAGTCAGCATCAGGTTGAAGAGTTTATTTACAATAGGTAGGTAAAAGTAGGAATAAAGAGAAAAAGGAGAGGCTAGTCCAGGCCAAAGGCCTGGATGGAGAGAGAAGAAAGTTACAAAGCTTAATAAATGAAGCTGTAAGCCACAAGGCCCAACAGCCAGATAGGCAGAGTTTAGAATTGGCCCAGCTAGGCCAAGGAAGTCAGCCTAACTTACCCACGTGACAATATAGAGCATAATCTGTCTGTGGTCTCAGGAGATGCTTCTTCTTCCAGTTCAAGATGGCAACTGTCCCCACAGGAAGTTCACTCACTTACTTAAAGAGATAGTGTCTTTCATCACTTCCTGTGGTCCACCTCTAATTCAAATGGACAAATGGCAGTTTCTACATTGATTTGGACTGCCCAAAGGGCAGTCCCTTATTCTTGATTTGTTACTTATTGTCACGTGTGGGTAACTCGTCTCCCCTCCCCACTAAAGGAGGTGAGAGTGACATCATTAGCACGCCTGGGTTGAGTAGATTTTTGACTATTAATGGGATCGAGCTAATTCTATTTACACACTAGATTTACAAAAGAGGAAATTCAATATCTCAGAAAAAGAAATTGAAAAAGGCCATTAATGAAGGAAAAAGATACAGAAGGAATAAATCCCATGGCCAGATGGATTCACAAGTGAATTCTATTAAACCTTTAAAGAACAATCATCAAAATCTGGTATTGGCTAGGAAATAGAGACCTCAGTATTTGACAAAAACTGCTAGGAAAATTGGAAAGCAGTATTGCAAAAAAAATAGTATTAGATCAATATCACACATCCTATACCAAGATAATTTCAAAACTGGTAAATGATTTAAATATAAAGAATGATATTATAAATAAATTAGGTGAACACAAAATAGTCTGCCTGCCAGATCTATGGAGAAGTTAAGAATTTAAGACTGAACAAGAGATAAAGAATATTAGAAGATATAAAATAATTTTGATTACATTAATTTTAAAAAGTTTTGTATAAATAAAACTAATGCAACCAAGATTAGAAGGGAAGCAACAAACTGGGAAAAAATCTTTATAAAAAATTTCCCTGATAAAGAGCTAATTTCTCAAATACATAAAGAACTAAATCAAGTTTATAAGAAAGGAAGTCATTCCCTAATTGATAAATGTCAAAGAATATGAATAGGTTTTCAGATGAAGAAAGAAAAGCCATTAATAATCATATGAAAAAATGTTTTAAATCCCTCTTGATTAGAGAAATGCAAATTAAAACAACTCTGAGGTACCACTTTACACTTAGCAGATTGGCCAATATGACAGTAAAGGAAAATAATAAATGTTGTAGGGGCTGTAGCAAAATTGGAACACTAATGCATTGGTGGTGGAGTTGTGAATTGATCGAACCATTTTGGATGACAATTTGGAATTATACCAAAAGGGCTTTAAAAGAATGCATACCTTTTGACCCAGAAATACCAATTCTAGGTCTATATTCCAAACAGATCAAATTAAATAGGAAAGGACCTGTTTGTACAAAATTATTTATAGCTGCTCTTTTTGTGGTGGCAACAAATTGGAAACTAAAGGGATGTCCCTCAAATGGGGAATGTCTGAATAAATTGAGGTATATGATGTTGATGAAATACTATTGTGATATAAGGAATGATGAACAGGATGATTTCAGAAAGAACTGGAAATAACTACATGAACTTATGCAGAGCGAAATAAGCAGAATTAGGAAAACTTTATACATAATAACTGAAATGTTGTGGATGGGATAATCAAATGTAATAGACTTAGCTACTAACAGCAAATAATGACCCAGGACAATTCTTAGGAACTTATGAGAAAGAATGCTATCCACATCTAGAGAAAGAACTGTTGGAGTAGAAATGCATATAAAAACATATGATTTATAGGTTCCTTATTTGAGTATATGATGAAGAATTTTGGTTCTATGAGATTATTCTCTTACAAAAATAAGTAATATGGAAATATATTTTGAGAGATAATGCATGTATAACCCAGTAAAATTGCTTGTCAACTCTAGGAAGAGGTAGGGAAGAGAGGAGGGAGACAACATTAATTGTGTAACTTTGGAAAACTTATGTATAAATTTGTTATTGGAAGAACAAATGGTCAAAAATATTAAGAGAACTAATAAAAAATGTTGAAGGAAGCCACTTCCCAGCTGTGTGGCCCTGGGCAAGTCACTTGATCCCCATTGCCTACCCTTAAAACTCTTCTGCCCTAGAGCCAATACATAGTACTGACTCCAAGTCGGAAGGTAAGTGTTTATAAAAAAAAATGTTGAAGGAAGGTGACCTAGCAGTGTCAGACCTCAAAAACTGTACTTTAAATCAATAATCATTAAAACAATCTGGTACTGCCTAAGAAATATAAGGGTGGATAAATGGAATAGATTTATTCTATTCCATTCTAATTCTATTCTATTCTAAGGGCGAAGGACCACAGCCATATAGTATTTGATTAACTCAAAGATTCCAGTTTTGGGGATAAGAACTCGTTATTTGACAAAAACTGGAAATTAGCATGGCAAAAATTAGGTGTAGACTAGTATCTCACTCCCTATACCAAGATAAGTTCAAAATTGGATTATGATTTAAAGGTAAATAATATTATAAGTGAATTATGGGAACATAAAATAGTTGGGTTTTTTCCTGTCAGATCTATAAAGAAAGGAAAAATTAATGAACAAACAAGAGAGCATTACAAAATGTAAAATAAATAATATTATTTATATTAAATTAAAAAGGTTTTGTACAAACAAAAACAATGCAACAATATTTGAAGGGAAACAACAAACAAGGAAAAATTTTATAATAATTTTCTCTAATAAAGGTCTCATTTCTCAAATATATAAAAAAGGGAGTCAAAGTTATAAGAATAAAAGTGATTCCCCAATTGAAAAATGGCCAAAGGATATGAACAAGCAATTTTCAGATGAAGAAAGCAAAATCATCAATAATTATATGAAAAAATATTCTAAATCACTCTTGATTAGGGAAATGCAAATAAAAACAATGCTAAAGTATCACATCATAACTATTGGATTGGCTAAGTGGTAAATGTTGGAGGACATGTGGTAAAATTTGGATCCTAATGCATTATTGATTGAGTTGTGAACTGATCTAACCATTCTGGAAGGCAATTTGGAACTATGACCTATGGCTATAAAACTGTGCATACCCTTTGATCTAGTTATTCCACTACAGGACCTGTATCCCAAGGATATAATAAGAAAAGGATAGGACATACTTATACAAAGATATTGAGAGCATCTCTTTTTGTAGTGGCAAAGAATTGAAAATTGAGAGGATGTCCATCAGTTGTGGAATTGCTGAACAAATTGTGGCACATATTTGTCATGGAATACTATTACACTGTAAGAAATGATAAGCAAGATGATCTGAAAAAAAGCTGGAAAAATCTGCAGGAATTGATACAGAGTAAAATCAGCAGAACTGGGAGAACATTATACAGATTAATAGCAATATCATATAATGATTATCTGTGAAAACTTGGCTACTCTCAGCAATGCAAGGATCTGGGAAAATCTGGAAAGATTTAGGACCAGGAATGCTATCCATCTCTAGAAAAAGAACTGTTGTAATTAACTTTCACATTGGCATATTTATGGCTTTATTTTGGGGTTTTGTTTATGTCTGAGCATGCTTTTACAACAGTGACCAATATGAAAGTGTATTTTGCATGACAATAAAAAACAAAATTAAAAAAATTAAGTTATATATATCAAAAACCATGAACATCATTATTTAAAATGAAGATGAAGTGGATGCCTTACCATTAAGATCATAGGTGAAGCAAGGATGCCCATTATCACTACTATTAATCAATTATATTAAAATATTATTTATAGCAATAAGAGAAGAGAAAGGAATTAGAATAGGAAATGAAGAAAAAATCACCACTCTTTGCAAACAATATAATATTGTACTCAGGGAATTCTAAACATTCAACCAAAAATGTTGACATTATTGACAACTTTATCAAAGTTGCAAGATATAAAATAAATCCACAAAATCATTAGTATTTCTTTATTTTACCAATAGAGCCCACCAACAAGAGATAGAAAAAGAAATTGCATTTAAATTAATTGTACATAATACAAAATATTTGGGTACCTACCTGACAAGACAGAACCTGGAATTATATGAATACAATTACAAAGCAATTCACCAAAGTATAATCTAAACAATTGGAAAAAATGTTAATTGCACATGGGTTGGCCATGTCAATATAATATAAAATTACAATCCTCCCTAAATTAGTCTACTTATTTGATTTCAGACTCATAAAAATTTCCCCAAAATTATTTTATAGAACTAGATAAAATAATAACAGCATTTATCTGGAAGAACAGAAGGTCAAGAATATAAAGGGAATTAATGAAAAAAAAGTAAACAAATATGGCCTAAGATTATCAGATCTCCAAATTACATGAAAACAATCTGGTACTGACTGAGAAACAGAGCAATTTTTTCTTCTCTTTCACAAAAATTACTAATATGGAAAGATGTTTTATACTATTACATATGGAAAATCTATATTAGATTTTTTGCTATCTCAAGAAGATGGTAAGGGAGGGATGGAGGCAGAGTGAGAATTTGGCTCAAAGTTTTAAAAATGAAGGCTAAAATTTGTTGTTGTTTTCATATAATTGAGGTAAAAAATAAAATTTAATAAATAGGAACTGATGATGTACAGCCCAAAATTAAGAAACCTTAAAGATGATATGATCAATATTCTCAAATATTTGAATAATTATCATAAGGAAGATGATTTGGATTTACTCTGCTTAGCCCCAGAGGACAAAATCATTAGCAGCAGTGAAAGTTAGGAGGTAACAGATTTTTCAATTTATTAGGTAAGAATAATCTAAAAATCAGAACTGTGGTCATACAAAATGGGCTGCCTTTGGGAGAGGTGAGTCTCATAATATCAGAGGTCTGTTACCAGATAATGGATGATCAATTGGTTAGGGCTGCTATGGAAAAGATCTCCAGTAATAGGTGAAATTGGATAGAAGATCTTTCATACAGCCAACAATCAAGTTGGCAAATTAGAGGTAACCAAGCTGCATCTCTCAACATTATTCTGTAAAAGAACTTTAAAATATTGCCTCAAATAAAACATTGAAGCATCAGAGCCAACAAAATGTCAGGGGAGACATTTCTCACCTAAAAAACTAAGGTCAAAAAAAGTTTGTGACACCAGGATTCAGACCATCCCTGAGCCAATATACATAGCTACAGCAACAGTCACTGCAGTAGCAGCAGCTTGAGGAGATCTCAGCACTGAGAGGGTAAGAGGATGGGTCGACTGTTCAGCTAAAGTTTACAAGAGACTGCTGGTATTGAGTACAGTTGGCTCTGATTGTCAACTTTATTACCTTTACACAGTTGTGGTGGTTTAATTGCGGGGTGGAGAGAAGCATTGGGGTAGGTCACAAGGGAGATGAGACTGGCCCCTGGTCATATTTACAAGAAAAAGAAGAGTGCTAGTGTTTGGGATTGTCATGGAATAGACGACCTCCACACAGTTTCACAGGCAAGAGGAGTTTTAGTATTTTCAGGTCCAGGGGAATAACACCTTCCTAAGGATTAAGATCAGAGCACAGACCAGTAGAACAGTAGCTACATCTCTCTCCAAACCATACCACTTTGGAAAAATAAAAAAAAACTTGTCAACTCCAGAACTAGCTCTGGAAGAGCATCAAGAAAAAGTTTCGAGCTTGGCACAGAGCCTCAACATCCCCAGATGATTAGAGCCCGATTTTAGCATAATCTTCAAAGTAAAGAAATGGACTAGACAAATTAGCAAATTAAAATATAGAATCATGTAATAAAATTCTATTTTCTCCTTTCTAATATATCCCTTGCTTGGTTAAAATTTTATTCTTTCCTTTCTAAGGTTTATATCTCTTGCTTGGTTAAAATTTTACTCCTTATCCATAGTTATAAATATGTGTGTGTGTTTTATTATTTTTTCTTTTTATTTTTTAATGATCTTTATTATTCAGGTAAATGCCTGTTTTATTTTATTATGAAAATTAGAGCAAGATATTGTTCTAAACAATTTCTGCCACGGTATTTGCTCATTTTCACAATAGTTCTTATAAATTAGGGAAGAATTTCTAGGTAACATATTTGGGACTTTAATAAATATTTGGTTATGGAATTGAGTTTTATCTGATTTTCTTTTATCGAGTCTGTTCCATTGACTTTGTCTTCTATATTCAAGCCATATTAAGTAGCTTGCATATTTCCTCTTATTTTTAAATTAAATGTTTTCTTCTTACAAGATAGTTTGTAATCTAGAAGTTTTATTCTAGGTGGGAAGGGGATATAATTTTAATTAAAAGTTGGAAAAATAATAAAGAGGAAAAATATAATTTTAATTGCATAAAATTAAAACATCTATCTGAATAAATGAAGATAGAAGAAAAGAAGCTTTCAAGAGGGGAAATGTTTGTCACTGATTAAAATCTAATATTTAAGAAATACAAGAAAGAAGATGTAAATAACAATATGATTCATTCCTGATTAAAAAAAAAACAGACAAAGGACAGAATAAACAATTCTCCAAAGCACTGGTAAATGTAAATGACCATTTGGAAATATCCTTTAAAAATGAATAGCTGGCAAAATGCAAATTAAAGCAATCTTCACATCTAGTAAATTGGCAAAGGTGACACATTCAGAATAGTCAATTTTGTAGTGCTGTCAGGAGATAAGCACACTAATATACTGTTTTTTAGGTGTGAATTAATAGGTTCAAAGTAACTTTTATTATGATATTCCTTTTAAATTTTTGTTACACTGCTTGTGTCTTAGTAATAGAATGATTAAAAAAATACAAATGAGGTCTTTAAATCCTGTGCAAGATATTACTTTTTTCAGTATTCTCCCCATTTATTCCCAATAGCAATAATATAATTAGGAGTTCTTAACTATCAAAACAAAATATTGATATATATTATTGGTATTGTATTAATAGCAAAATGGCACAGTGCATTTTCCCTCTTTTTGGCAATATGGTTCAATAACTGAGTTTTTTTGTTGTTTTTTTTTTTTTAATTTTTTTTAAACCCTTAACTTCTGTGTATTGACTTATAGGTGGAAGATTGGTAAGGGTAGGCAATGGGGGTCA
Organism: Gracilinanus agilis; assembly: GCF_016433145.1. Classification (NCBI taxonomy): domain Eukaryota; kingdom Metazoa; phylum Chordata; class Mammalia; order Didelphimorphia; family Didelphidae; genus Gracilinanus; species Gracilinanus agilis. The sequence goes on from NC_058132.1 coordinate 368,015,629, forward strand.
AGTGACTTGCCCAGGGTCACACAGTTGGGAAGTGTCTGAGGCTGGATTTGAACCTAGGACCTCCTGTCTCTAGGCCTGGCTCTCAATCCACTGAGCTACCCAGCTGCCCCCTCAATAACTGAGTTTTAATTGAAAGCAAGTCCACTGAATGAAAATAAATATTACTGAAACAAATGTGGCATATTTCAGCTTAAATATTTTATGATTTACATTAATCTGTTCCTCCTACTTACCCCTTATTTGAACTAATTTAAAGAAAAATAGTTTTCAGTGTATATATTCATAGTTTACAAGTTCCTACTTTACTAAAATATGAATGAATATATATGTCTACATTTTCATACATTATTTTTATAATTTTTTCTCCATAATATTTTCAGAGTGAAAAATATTCTCCTTTTCACTTTATTCTTTATCATTTCATAGAAGTCTTCCCAGTTACCTTTGAAATTATATATTTCATCTTGTTTTTAGGCATACCATTTCATTATATTTATATACCACAATTCCTTCAGTCATTATCCAATATGAGAATGACTCCTGAGTTTTCAAATATTGACTGTCACAAATATATATATATATATATATATGCTTTTCTACTTTCTTTGATTTTTTTAATATGGTCTAACTAGCAATATAGTGTAAATAATGGTTATGCACAGTAAATTTGGGGGAATAGTTCAAAATTGCTTTCTAGATTAGCTGGACCAATTAGGAGCATTTATGATAGTGTACCTGTTTTATCTAACATTTTAAATTTTCTTCTTTTGTAATCATTGTCAATTTTATTAGTACGAAGAATAATTTCAAAGTTATTAATTTGGGCAACTAGGTAGCACAGTGGATAGAGTGCTAGGTCTAGAGTTGCAAAGATCTGAGTTCAAATGTGACCTTAGACACTTCCTAGCTATTAACCATGGGCAAGTCACCTAAACTATTTACCTAGCCCTTGCCCTTGTGTCTTAGAGTACTTATTAAGACAGAACCTAAGAATTTTTAAAAGTTATATTAATTTTCATTTCTCTTCTAATAAGTTAGCCATTTTTTCTTATGTAAATTGATAACAAAATTTGCCCTTTAAAAACTATCTGTCCATATGAAGTGATTATTTAATGGCAGCTTGGTATAGGAGACAGAGAAAGATTTAAGTTAAAATATGGATTTGGACACTCTTTTCCATGCCACAGTTTCCTCAGCTGTGAAATGGGGATAAAAATAGCACCTACTTCAGAGGGTTTGGGGGAGGATAAAATATTTGTAAGTGTTTAGTACAATGTATGACATACTATAGGCACTAAATAGATGCTTATTCCATTTCCCCTTTTAGTAAATGGTTTAAATTAAAAAAATAATTTTTCTATCTTGTATATGAGATCATCAATAGAGAAATTTGTTATAAGTATTTTCTGAGTAACCTATTTTCCATTTGATTTCAACTGTATTATATTTGCTTAGTTAGAAAACTTTAAATTTTATATAATCAAAACTTTTTTTTAATTTTATCTTGGTTGAGCTTTTCTATCAGTTGGTCTTTCCCTATCTATAGCTCTCAAAGCTAATTTACTTGTTCCTCTAATTTATTTATGATGTGATGTTGCTTATCTTGATGAATGATGTGAGAGGCTCATTTAAACCAAATTTCACCTGGACTATATATAATTATAACAAGTACCTGGTAACTTATCCACTTTCCAATAGAAATAGCTTTAATCCTAAAAGCATGTGGGTTAGATGAAACAATATTGCAATTATCTACCAACTGCCATGACTAAATAAACTTACCATAAAAATGAAAAAAAGAGGGACAGAATTTCAACAAAGAGGAATGTGATCCCCTAATTTGAAGACTTCTCAATACAAGAACCACACAGACAGCAAGCTAGAGTCCGAGCTAGGTTAGATTGTTCTCCACAAGAGGAGATATCCTACTAGGGGAAAAATATCAGAAAAGGCCTTCTCCAGTCTGCCAAACAATTGCTCTCCCAAATCTTTTCTGAGATATTTTTCCTGACCATCACCACCCTGCCAGGAACTGTTGACACTTATTATCAATGGCTTATTAGAATTCTCTTGTTAGTACATCTGGAATCAGACTCAAACAACATCAGTTACAGACCCAGATGATTAAATCACAAATGTGTGCAATGTCATCAGGGCTCTTAGACATTGTAAAATGATCTTTTAATACAGATATCAAGTTTAATTCCATAAATTCAAATAAAAAAATCACAATCAAAACTAAGAAAAGAAAATTAAAAAATCATTTCCCAAATCTCACTTAACCAGCCAATAGTTATACATATGTCTTTTAAAAAAACTTGATTATTTAAAAGTTAAAGCAATTAGAACTCTAATGTGGCCATGATTCTCAGTATCATATACACAAGTTTTCCCCCCAATAAAAGCTTGGCATTGGCATTGGCTTTAGTACAACATTTTAAGGCAAAATCTGAAAAGGAAAATAATTCCTAGAATTAAAAACACTCATTTGACCACAGCTGCTAACAGCCTGGTACTCTGTAGCCAAGAGAGGTTCCACCATGTGCTATCAGATATCACATGGGTTTCTCTTGTGATTTTCCAAGTGTCATTCATAATTCCTTGGAAGTCACAGAGATTTGTAACAATTTCTCCTGATATTTATTTAAGAGCAACAAGACCATTTAATAAAAGCACAGGCACCCCTGGAGCCACTGTAAACATGTCCTGAGCTAAGTGGTTTTGTGTGTCTATTTTTCCAAGGAATCAATCTCCTTCTTAAAGAAAAAAAAGGTAGTTTTAGAAGTTTAGAAAATGGTTTGAACCATATTCTGGGATAATTTTTCAGTATTACTAATAGAAATAAACAAGAAATGTTGCTAATAGAATCTATTCTATTATCAACTCTCATGATCTCAAAAGTAGGTATAGCACTCTAGAAAAATCTTTGTGCTATGGAAGTAGTCACTGAATCAGGCCTAGAACTCTTGCTCCATATATGTAGCCAAATGCGTAGATCACTGACCTTTTCCTTTGGCCAATAAAATGATTACATCGCAACTATGGTGGGATTACATAGGCAAAACCATAAGTCTCATATCACCCTTCAGGAAAGGAAGAATAAATTGCGTAAACTGAGGATTTAAAAACAGAATTGTCATGGGAGTCACCAAACTCTGTGGGAAATCTGTCCTTAACTGTGATGAGGCTGTAACCTTAGCTAAGTTTACTGATAATAGCATCATTCATAACCAAAACAGTTATCAGAAGAGGGAATAAAAGGAAAATATTATATGGCTTAATGCTGAGAGTAAAATAGCATAAAATGAAGGTAGTATTTTAAACAAAGTAAACTAAATGAGGTTTACCTATAAATCCCTAATCACAAAAGGATAATGAAAATAAAAATAAAAGAAAACAAAAAGGCAATAATGTACAATGAAAGCTAAAGCATATGGTTAATCAGGGCTAAAATATGTACCAGTTTTATATAACGACAATGAATCCAAGAACCTTTCCCTTATTTTGATGGCAGTCAGTGTAGTTGGAAACAATTGAAAGGGGCTTTCCCAAGTAGTCTAAGTCTCACTAATTCACTGAAAGTTCTTTATATATACCTTGTCTCCTGGATGTAGATCATGGAGTGAGAAGTCCAAGGATCCTACTTGTACTAGGGCCCCAAAGCCATGAAGTTCATGTAATCTGACCAGTTAGTCACTTATATTTATGTGTGTAGGTGTGTGTATGCTATACTAAATATATATATATATATATATATATATATATATATATATATATA